>NC_051205.1:4502994-4845900 GCF_015220075.1 Falco rusticolus | reverse complement strand
AAAATATGTGTGAAATATATTTTTTATATCTATAAGAAAAATATAAAAATATATAGAAATATATATTTTAAATATATTAAAAAATATATATAAAATATATATAAAAAAATAAAATAAGGTGGCTGTTTCTCACCCCTGGTCATATAACCTCCCCCCCCACCCCCCCCGTGCCCCGTGCTCCAGCCTCCGAACAAACAGGGTTTTTTGCAGAACAAACACTTGATGCTCACAACCGGTAACATCGGTTAATTAGACAAGGCACCGGTGGCAACATCCCCCTTCCAGCATCCCCAGCGCCCCTCCAGGGCCCCCATCCCCCCCCCCTTTTCCCCAGTGCCCCCCCTTCCCTCCCACTTTTCCCCAGAGCCCCCCTGTTGCTCCATCCCCTTTTTCCCCAGTGGCCCCCCCCATCCCCGTCCCTCCTCCCCCCTCCTCTCCCCCCTCGTCCGTCCCCCTCCCCTCCTCGTCCCCCCCTGCCCCCCTGCCCCATCCCTTTCCCCCTGTCCCCCCCGCCCCTCCCCCCAGGAGGTACCTCTGGAGGTGGATCATGAGGAACGCCAGCGTGTCCCTGTTGGCCTGAGGAAGCTCCCCAACCACTTGGTACATGGCAGCCACACTGTTGTCCTCATCCAGGATTTCTGGAGGGGGGGAACAAAAATAAAATAAAATAAAATAGTATTTAAACCTTAGAAAACGATCCCAGAGGCACAGCTGGGACATCACCCAGGGAGAAAGGAGGATGCCAGGAATGTCACACCCCACCGCAGTGATGGGGGGTCCTGCTGGAGCACTAGGGATTGCTGCCTTTTCCAGAAGGGAGATGCTCCTCGAGGGGGGAGGGGACATGCTCCTACTAGAGGGGGGGGACGGGGACGTCGACACTCCCTGAGGGAAGGGGGGGGACAGACACACAGGGTCCTCAGGGGAGGGGGGGTGGGGGCAGACTGGACATGCTCCCTTGTGGAGAGGGGGGAGACACGCTCCCCCCGGGAAGAGAGTGGGACACGGAGACAGGGGGGAGATGCTCACCCCGGGGAGGGGGGAGGGAGGGGGACACGGAGACAGGGGGACACATTCCCCTGGGGGGGGACGGGGACACGATGGACATGCTCCCCCAGGGAGGGGGGGGATGCTCTGAGCCCAGGTCTGCCGGTCCCCCCCAGCAGCTCAAGCTGCGCCCCCCAGCCAGCCTGGGGAAGGGGCTGGGGGCATCCCCCCCCCAGTTTTACCCGCAGCTTCCATAAAAGCCTTGTTCAGGCGGAAGGTGAGGAGCGGCTCCCTCAGGCTGCGCAGAAAGTCCTTGAGGAGGCTGCAGACGGCGTGGATGTCGTCCACTTTGCTGAGCAGGGGGATGCTCCTGCTCCTGAGAAACTTCTCCTTCAGCTCCCGCACCGTCTTCTCGCAGCCAGAGACCCGGTAAAGACCCGTCTGCTCAGGGTGGGGGAGGGGCAGAACAGTAATGACACGTATAAAACTCACTTTTTATTTCCACACACACATTCCCACCTTCCCCTCACCCGCCGAGCAGTGCTGGATGCCCCAATGAGATATTTGGGGGATTTATTTCTTGCCCCAACACCACGACCTGTTCCATCAGCGGCGTTGCGTGCCCCGTTTTCTTACCTCGCGCAGCCCTCGCCGCTCGATCTCGTTAACACAGTGCACTAGGATGGGAGGGATCATTGGAGGTGTGGAAGGGACAAAATCCAGCAAGGTCCCCTAAAAAGCAGAAAAAAAAAAATTAAAATAAACTCATTCATCAAGATATGGAAAAAACTCAAAAATTCACAGCAAGAGGGAAGAATAAAAAAAAAAGAAAAAGATTGTTGTGTCTTCACCGGCCCAGAGAGCAAATCCCACCAGCACAGCACAGGATTGCCCACCCAAAGGTGCCACCTTCCCAGCTCAGCACCCCCTTAATGCTGCACCCCCCCACCCTGCGGGTCGAACGCGATGTCAACGGGCTCGTTTTCATTTAATGATGCAGCTCTGAGCCACAGGAGCTTTTCCACGGAAGGTTGGAAGCTCAGCAGCCTCGAACCAACGGACCATCAACCAGATCCACCTGTTGGACAGAGCCTCCAAATTCAAAATAGAAGAAATTCATCCAGTTTGGTTCTTGGGCAGCCACGGCCCCAGAAAAAAAAAAAAAACAAACCGATGGAAAACGCGTGTGAAACCCCCAGAAAAACGTGGCTTAGAAGAAATTCATCCGGTTTGGTTCTTGGGCAGCCACGGCCTCAGAAAAAAAAAAAAAAAAAAAACCCAACGATGGAAAACGTGTGAAGCCCCCAGAAAAATGTGGGTTTTAAACTGGAAATATTTGCACCGGTGGCCGTACTGCCCCTCCATCAGGTCCACTCACCTCCCCGATGCGGACTGGGGTGCCGGTCAAGGTGGGGATGCAGGGGAGCGGGCAGCGGTCCCGGCACTCGGGGTGGGTGACCACGCGGCAATCTCGGCATTTCAGTGAGATTTTTCCAAATTTTACTCTCTTCCCACAGGGAACGCATGATTCGGGCTTGATAACCTAAGGATTCGGAGCGGTAGGAAGAGATTAGTGCACGTGGTAGCTCAGCTGGGTTAAGTCCTGATGACTGGGATAACGCATCCCACGATCCGTGTGGGTCGTGGGGACAGTTAATATTGACAGAGACATCACGGCTGGTGATAATGTAATAGATATATAAAATGATAGAGGCTCTGATCAATACTTGCCATCACACGTCTTTAAAAAAAATGGAAGTTTTTCCAAGTTTTTCCTGCCTGCAGACCTACCGTCTTGGACACGAACTCATGCAGCCGCACTGCCCCGTTGCTCTGTGGGGTGCTGGAGCCATCGGGCTCCAATTTGGATTCCGGCTGCTTGCTGCCCACGCTCGTCTCGCTGTTCCAAGGCTGCAAAGGACCTAAAAGGCAGGAGAAGGAGCAGTGACCCAAGGGGATCATCCTCCTTTGCAACCTTTGCTTTCAAAGCAAACGCATCGGAAACTAGAGGCGGCTGCCTCGGTCCTCCAGGAAGGTGACCAGAATATTTCGGGATAGCGTCCCGCTGGCCAAGTAGCTGCTTCAGGTCTGGGATCGAGGGAGAGACGACACCTACCGCTCTTCCTGCGGCCTCTGTAAGGCACCGTGTGGATGGTAGAGATGGCCTCGATGGGGCCACCATCGTTGGGGACCATGAGGGTGGTTTTTGCTATTATGGATTCGTTTCCCTGTAAAGGAGAAAAAAAAAAAAAAAAAAAAAAAAAAAATCGATGGTTTGTGGCCTCAGGACTGATGGGACGTGGGATTTTTCTACTTCACCCACCCAAGAAACAGGCAGGCAGCGTCGCCAACTGCTGTAAGCACCCACAGACCCAGCCGAGACCCCCATACCTGGTCCGCGGTGGAGCCGATCGATCGGGTTTTCTTCTGAGGACCTGGTGGCCCGTCAATGAACTGCCTGGAAGACCGCTGGAAAAAATACGGGATATTTCTGTCCGTGAAGCAGGTATGCTGGTAACTGGGTGAGATACCAGCTCGGGATAACTAGGAGGAGCAAACCAGTGCCTGCACACACCCTGGATGTGCTAGGTTCTTCCATGGTACCTATTTTTCACGGCCACCTTCAAGTTGCCATGAAGCATCTCTGCTCTTTCAAAGAATTTTCCTAGCCAGCTTTCTCATCCAGTTCAGAAAAAAAAAAAAAAAAAAAAGGGAAAAAACACCCCGAAACCACCAAACAAAACCACACACACACAAAACCCATACAACAGAAGGGCAACTAAGCAAGCCCCAAACTCTTCCACCGCTGCTAGTGTCCTTTCCCACCTGTGCATGTGAACAGCAGACCAGAACAAGCACAAACTCCTTCACAGAGTATTAAAAAATTTAATTATTAGCATCCTCCAGGATTTCCCTCGACCTGGTAACTGTTAGTACACTTCAAGTGCTTTGTTGCAAACTCCAAGTCATAACCAAACAAGATATGCGGAATTCTACTGCGGGCATTCTCGTTAGACAAATGCAATCAGAATTAACGTCCGATCTACGTTAATTCTGATCTGCAGCAGGTCTGAATCGCAGCAGCAGCACATCCACCTCCAGTTTGATCGCAATTAGTCGTTCTGACATCGTTATAGGCGGCTGGGAGATGACAGAGGGTGACACTGTGGTGGCTAAAGCCAACCACTTGATGGGGAAGGACGGAACGTACCCTTTTCGCTCTCTTTTTCAGCCTGACCGTTTTCACCAGGGAGGAATCCCAATCCTGTGGGAAATAACCCTGTTAGCTCTGTGTAAACACCCTGCATTCAATTTTTGCCAAGAGCACGCCAGCGAAATGCAAATTGGCTCTACCGGTGGAATACCGGAGTCATCTAAACACAAGGGATCTGGAGAGATTAATTAACCCATGCCCCGGGGGGGGGGGGGGGGGGGGGGGGCGGGGAGGAGGAAAACAACAACCCAAAACTTTAGAACTTTGAGTTACATTACCAGTGACTCATCCGTCTTGTCAAAGCTGATGTCTGACAGAATGGAGCCAGATTCATCTATGGTAGAGAGCCTAAAAAATGAAAAATTAGAAGAAACTCGTTCAAGTTTGCTTTTCAGTTGGTTCTCACGGACTCAGAAAGTGGGGAAAAAACCCAAACAAACAAAAAACCAGTTGATCCGGGTGCAGTACGCATCGCAGAGGTGATTATTTGGATTATTTGAGATGTTGCTCCAACAAAATGCTGTTTTCCCCACCTTTTGTTGCCTGGAGCCTCCATGGATGCCTGTGGTCTGTTGAGAAAAGCCAGGGCAGACTTCTGCTCCTCGCTCAGCTGGATGCTCCCCGACGCATCGCACATGAGCAGCTCTCGGATCAGTTGTATCTGCCGCTCCTGTAAAGGCAGACAATGATCAGCAGCTGCCAAAAACAGTGTTTAATTACCCTGTGAATCAATCCCAGGCACAGATGTCAATAGAGCATCAAGGGCTGCAAAGCCCCACGCTCTCCAGTTGTCTTTTCCCAATTCCAAGGAGCTAAACCAGGAATTTTCCTCCCCAGGAAAAAAAAACAAAAAAACCAAAAAAAAACCCACCACAAGTGTCAGTCCTTATTTTCCATAGGGGAATGCAGTTTAATCACCTTGTCTCCACACCCTAACAAGCAAAGCGGTGATAAAGGAATTACTCACCAGCTTTTCGCAATCCGTCTCGGCTTTCTGCCGGCGTTTGATCTCCACATCCACTTGGTTGCGAGCGTGTTTCAGCTTCACATCCAAAGCGCTGCGCTCGGCTTCGGTTTTCATGAGAAGATCTTTGCACCTGCCCAGCTCGTGCTCAGTTTTCTGCAGTTTTCGCCGATGCTCTTCAAAGTTCTTGGCTAACTCGATGAACTCTGGAGAGAAGATGGACACCTTGAGGTACCCAGGCGAGGGGACGCAGCACCCCTCCTTCCGCGGGCAGCGGGGAGCCGTGAACGTATCCCGCTCCCGATGGAAATGGGGAGAAACCAGCCCTTCGGCAAACACATGGATGCTACAACGTTCACAAATTCCTGTGGGTTTTCAGGCCAAGCCCTTTGTGTCAGCCGCCTCCCCCCCCCCAAATCCTACAACACAGGGGACCCTGCCGGGATCAGCCGCCCCCCCCCCCCCCCCCAATCCTACAACACGTGGGACCCTGCCTGGATCAGCCGCCCTCCCCCCCCCAAAAAAATCCTACAACACGTGGGACCCTGCCTGGATCAGCCGCCCCCCCCCCCCCCCCCCCCAAAAATCCTACAACACGTGGGACCCTGCCTGGATCAGCTGCCCCCCCCCCCCCCCCCGAAAAAAATCCTACAACACGTGGGACCCTGCCTGGATCAGCTGCCCCCCCCCCCCCCCCGAAAAAAATCCTACAACACGTGGGACCCTGCCTGGATCAGCCGCCCCCCCCCAAAAAAAAATCCTACAACACGTGGGACCCTGCCTGGATCAGCCGCCCCCCCAAAAAAAAATCCTACAACACGTGGGACCCTGCCTGGATCAGCCCTCCCCCCCCCCCCCCCCCCAAAAAAAAAACTAGACCCTGAGACCCTGTGCAGATCAGCCCCCCCAAAAAAGCCACAACACGAGCCCCTGCGCGGATCAGCTCAGCTCACTACAAGCAGAATGTGACCCTGCCTGGAAATGCATCTCGTGACTTTATCTTTCTCCAAAATGAGGAAAAAAAACCCCAAACCAACCCTGACATCACACCACCTGCCGCGGTCTAATTAGCCACGGCATCGTCAAAAGCTTCTTCATCAAGAGCTGATGTTCGTCTGCGCTTTGGATGCGTCCGAAGACGACACCACCCGCTTGGAGTGGAACTTACGGCATTCGCTTCCCTCGCTCAGCACCTCCGCCTGGCGCACCAGCAGCTCCAACAGGCTCCGCATCGCCGGCTCCATCATCCCGCCGGGAACCGGGGCTCGGCGACCACCCCAGAGCCCCCCAGCCCACCTCCAGGCAGCGAGCGTCTTCCCAGCCTACGGAAAAGAGAATCCGCTTCCGAATTCTGGATTTTTCCAGAGTTTTAGTAGCTGCACAAGCATAAGTACATTAAGGGTTGCGTTTTTTGGGGGGGATCTGGCCATCCGAATTCTTCCACCAAGGATCCAGGGCTAAATAAACCACCCAACCCTTCCTTCCCAGCCCATGGGAAAAGAGAATCCGCTTTGGAATTCCTGATTTTCTAGAGTTTTAGAAGCTGCAGAAATAAAACTACATTAAGAGTTGTGGGTTTTGGGGATCTGGGCATCTGAATTCTTTCACCAAGGATCCAGGGCTAAATAAACTGCCCATCCCTTCCTTCCCAGCCTGAGGAAAAGAGAATCCACTTCAAAATTCCAGATTTTTTTCAGTTTTAGAAGCTGCACAAGCAAAAAATACGTTAAGAGTTGTGGTTTTTGGGGATCTGGGCATCCAAATTCTTCCACCAAGGAACCAGAGCTAAATAAACATCCCAGCCCTCCCTTCCCACCTCCAAACTGCGAGCGTCTTCCCAGCCTAAAGAAAAAGAGAATCTGCTTTGGAATTCCTGATTTTCCAGAATTTTAGAAGCTGCAGAAATAAAACTACATTAAAAGTTGTGTTTTTTGGGGATCTGGCCATCTAAATTCTTCTGCCAATGATCCAGGGTTAAATAAACGACCCATCCCTTTCTTCCCAGCCTAAGGAAAAGAGAATCCACTTTGGAATTCCGGATTTTCCACAATTTTAGAAGCTGCAGAAATAAAAATAAATTAAGAGTTTTGGGGTCTGGGCATCTGAATTCTTTCACCAAGGATCCAGGGCTAAATAAACCGCCCATCCCTTCCTTCCCAGCCTAAGGAAAAGAGAATCCACTGTGGATTTCCAATTTTTTCCAGAGTTTTAGTAGCCGCAGAAATAAAACTATGTTGAAGTTTTGGGGATCTGGGCATCCAAATTCTTCCCCAGGGGACGAAGATCCTTGCTTCTCCACAGCCGACGGGCAGCAGAGCCATGGAGAGAGGCAGCTCCAGGGCTCGGAATTCCGGGATGAAGATTCCCAAACCATCCTCCTCCTCCTCCAGCCCGGGGGCTACTTAGGCCACCAAAAACCTCAAGGCCTCGGCAGATCAAACCCGAAGCAGCGTTTGGGGGAAATTTGAAGAATTTGATATTTAGAACTTACGGCACCGGCAGAATTCCGGCCCTCAGCACATTTTCCCTGGAAAATGCGTGGGAAAGTCTCCAGCCCGGCACCGCGGAAATTAATTTGTTAACGCGGGAGCAGGAGGGATGGTCTCGGCTAATTAAGCCGTCCCTCGACTAATTAACCCGCAGGTGCCGGAAGGGGCTGGGAGAGGCCGGGAGGGAGGATGAGGAGCCAGCGGAGCACTGTGGAGGCCTCCATGGAAGGTTCTGGAAGCGCTGGCTTCGCCGGGGTGGGGGCCATAGCCACATGGCGGCCTTGGGGCTGGGGGGGCTGTGAGGGGGGGCAGAGGCAAGGCCCCCCCACCTGCACCTCCTTGACTTAAGGGGGGGCACTGGGGATCCCCCGACCCTTGGGCCCCCCCAGGCCACTTACCGGGGACCCCCGCGGGGCCCCTCCCAGGCAATTACCGGAGCTCCCCCGGGACTCCCTGGCCACCCACCGGGGAATCCCCCCCGGGACCCCCCCTCCCGGCCACTCACCGGGGACCCCCCCGGCCTCCCGGCCACTCACCGGGGACCCCCCCGGCCTCCCGGCCACTCACCGGGGACCCCCATCCTCCTGGGGACTCACCGGGGACCCCCCCCCCCGGGACCCCCCCTGGCCACTCACCGGAGAATCCCCTCTCCTAAACCCTCCCCCCCGCCCCGGGCACTCACCGGGGACCCCCCCAGACACTCCGCTGGAGCCCCGGTTCCCCCCCCGCGCACTTACCGGGGCCGCCGGCCCAGCTCCGGCTCCAACCGCCCAACCCAACCGCCCCGCACTTGGGTTTGAATCGCTGCTGCCAGCCAATCCCAGCGTGCTCCCCGCCCTCCCGGCCTCTCATTGGCTCTGTTCGCTCGGCGCCTGAAGCCAAGCCGCCACCATGTCCGTTGAGGGCGTGGCCTGTGCGTTCAACTCCCCGGCGCGCAGGCGGGCGCGGCGGCCCCTACAGCCGAGTGATGAAGCCGGCCGGGCGCCATCTTTACTGCTGGTCGCCGGCTCCGGCCCACGTTGCTTAGCAACGGAGCCGGCCGGGGACGCCGGCAGGGCCTAGGCCTCCCGCTGCTCTGCGGGCCCGAGCGCGGCCACGGGCACCAGAAGGGCTGTTTTGGGGAGAAAAACCCTGTTCTTAGGCAAAACCCCGGCTGTGGTTTTAAGCTGAGCCATTGTCCCACGGCACGGGTGGGCCTGAGCCCCCTGGCAGCCGCTCTGCACAGCACCGCCAGGCCTGGATGCGGCCTGCAGCTGGTTCAGAGCGTGGATATTTCACCGGGAGCTCGTTTATTACATCTTGTCGCTTCAAAAATACAAAGCCTCGACTGATTTCTGCCTCGGAAACGTCAGTCAGAATAACAGCCGGCAACCGAGCGGTGAAACGCTGTCCTGAGCCACGTAGGAGCCCTCCATTTGCAGACATTTAATATGCAAACCGACCAAACACAGAGCCAAAGCCGACGATGACGAGAAGGGAAATCGCATAATCATAAAATAACAATGCGTTTTAATCTTTTAGATCAGAAACAAAACAGCGGGTAATGGAAGAATAGATATTAGCAATTAGAAAGCGGAACTAAATGCTTAAAATTGCTAAGTGGGAAAGGGAGTTCGTAAAGCAGATTGCTCTCCAGCACCCAGCTGCTTTGTCAGAAGTGCTTTATTTAGGTTATATAGTCTGCTTTAACTTAATTAATAATAATTAATTCATAATAGATTGTAAAAAGCCTCAAGGTCTTCTGAAAAGTAAACATTAACGAAGCTTCCTTCAGGAAGATAGTCAAAATTATCTGTTTTATAGGGGAACGGAGGCCTGGAAGAGACGCATCCTCCGAGTCCACGGTGGAGTGAGAGGAAGGCGCTGACCTTGATATTTGACCTCACGGCACGGAAAAATCACCCAAAAGCCCCATTTACCCCAGTCTGGAAAGCAGGTTGGAGGCTGATGGTGACACCTGGCTCTGCTGAGAGCCTCTTGTGCGTGCACATCCCGGCCTGGCACATCCCGGCCCCCCCATTTCTGAAGAGGTTCAGCTGCTTTGGTGTCAGCCCCGGGGCCTCCTGCAGCTCCTGCCTGTAATTAAATCTTCGCAGCAAAGATGTCTCTATTGGCAGATCATATTTATAGGCAGGCGAGTTGTTTTAGTGTCATTCTTAAGAGTTAAGGAGGCTTATGCTCATAAGCAAATTCTCCCCTCTTTTTAAATTGTCATCCGCAATCTCATGCCGATAAAAAGGCACATTATTTTAGATTATTGCCCCCGTGGTGCTTGTAGTGAGTTACTGCGTTAGATGCCGGGTTTCAGTGTTACACAAATTAGATTTCTTCCATATGTGTTCAGACATTGTACTTCCAAATCCTCCTCTGAAACGTGACGGGTGAGAGCTCCAAGGGCATCAGGGGCTTGTGTACCCCCCCAAAAAAGCTTCTCAGAAGCCCCCCCTCGCCTGCTGATGTGATGTGGCCGTGGCCAATGGGCCACCACACCACTTGCTCCGTCCCAGCCCTGGTCCCTAAAAGCTTTGTAGTTTTTCTTTCCTCCCTCCTGCCTGATGCATGATGAGAGCAGAGGGGTCAGAAGCACCTTGCAGATACAGCTATTCCAAGAGAGAGAAGGCAAAAGGCTTGAGGGCCTTTTCAGGAGCTGCTTTGTTGCAAAGTAATTATATTCTCTTTTGTTTGTGTCAGGGAGGGGAGGGAGAAGCCTTGAAATGTCTCATCTGGGAAACCGTTAATAGAATTTATGCTAATTTGATGATTCTGGCGATTACTGGCGGAAGCACTTCACATTTTCAAGCAGCAGAAATTCTCCTCCAGTTCCTCCTGCAGTCTTGCTCCCTTTGGTCTTTAGCCCGGTCGCCTCCTCCAGCCACCGGAGAATCCTCCTTTGCTGGGCAGCACTTGTGGACCCCGTGACGCGACCGGGATTTTTGTTTATGCCGATGCCAGTGGGCTCTCCAGTGACCCTATGCCTCGATTTTGGGGGGCAGGATACAAAGAAATCTGCCCCGGCGCCTCGCCGTACTAGCGAGTGACCCTGCAATAACAAACCTTTCCCCGCCAGCCTCATCCTCTGGTGAAGCTTTGCAAACACAAATCTCTCTGCCCAGCTCCTGCGTAATTAACTCCAGAATTGCAAACCCATTTGTGCAGCTTTGCGCTCAGGGGAAACCTTTATTAAGTTCCTTTTAATCCAAAACCAGTTAGCGCATGATGGCCTTCATAAACAGTCATAAAAAAAAAAGAAAAAAAAGGGGGAGGGGGGGGATGCGGGGAAGAAAGCAGAACTAGAAACTTGAAGACGGCAACCTTTCTCCAGGGGAAAAAAAGGGAGGACAGATGATCTTAAGTGCATTTCTATTGATGCGTTAATGCAGATTGGGTTGCAAAAATGATTCAGTAGCAGGAGGAAAATAGCCAGCAGGCTGAGCAGGGAGGGCAGCCTGGGTTTAACTGGAGGAAGCTGGACATTTTGGGGAATTAATTTTGGATTTTTCATGCCTGGCCCGAGCCACAGGCCGGCAGATGGCATCACGCTCATGCCGTTGGGTGGGAGCTGCGGGGTTCAGCCATCCCTCGTCTGTGCAAAATATTGCTCGGGCGCCTTGCCCGTGCAGCCGGCGAGGAGGGTGCCGAAGGAGCCGTGTCGCTCCAAAGGATGAACCGGGTTTATCTGTCATCTCCTGCCGGCGTGGACCCAGCGTCGTTCCTCCAGCGGTGCCTGGCGGCTCGGATGGGATCGGCCAAAGCTGTCTGCAGCCACGCGCGGTCCATCCTCTCTGCTCCTCATAGTGAAACAGCACATTAATGTCAGCGGAGGAGCCACGGCCTTACCCTGAACTCGTTAAAAAACAATGGGAGTCTCTCTTGCCTTCATCTGGCTTTTAATGAATGACCTCTTGTCGCCGGGAGCTGTGTGCAGTGACAAAGGACCTTTGTGGGCTGATATTTATGATTTCATTTAAGCCAGGGAGTAAGCTGAGGGAGAGAGGTAGAAAATAAGAGCTGAGATGATGTTTCCTGCTATAAACTCAAGGGATCTTTATCTCGTTTTGGTACTAATACAGTTGTCATCTCTTAAATATTTGAGCAACTCGCAGCCATGAACGCTCCCACACTGGAAGGACGCGGGGGTCATGCTCGGTGGCAGGGCAGCGAACCGCTCCGGCTCTCCCGAGCCTCCTGCATGCCTCTGGGCTGGAACACGGGGGCGAGGGGAAGGGTTTGTATTTTCCTGGTGGTCCCAAAGAATTGCCCATGCATAAAGCCCTGCTGTGGGAGCCCACAACCCACTTGTGGGGGGCCGGCGTGCAGCCCTGGGCTCAGCGCAGCTGCCGGGGCCGAACAGCCCTCCCCACGCCGGCGACTTGCCAAGGCTGATAAATTTTTGCCTTTTCCTTCGGCAGGCCTCGGTGGCAGATTAAGCAGCTGGGAGTCTGGAGTGAGAGCGTGTCCCCTCTCCTTTGCCATGCAAACAGAGAAAATTAATCTTCCAGCTTCCTCTGATATTTGGGCTGAATTACAAGCTGGGAGCGGAGATAAAGCGCGGGCGAAAGGAAGGTACAGGTACAGGAGAGAGCCAGGCTGCCTGGCACAGGTCTTTGTCCATGCAGATAACGGCTCTCCTCCTCCCCGTGTCATGCATAATTCACCAGCACTGCCTCCCTCCGTCCTGGTCATCCCTCTCTCCGCTTTCACTGCTTCTTTCTACCGAAGCAGGAAGCCTCCCCGTCTCTGCAAGCCCGGCTGCGGGTGCAGGAGCACGCTCACGTGTGCAGAGCGAGCTCGCGTGTGCATCCAGAGACACAGCCAACATGCGACGCTCCGCTGCAGCGTGGCTCTCTTTGGGGGCTTGCCCTGGGATGTAGGGAAGGGGGTAGCGTTCCCTCCTCCCGGAGGCTGATGGAGATGGGGTACGATGGAGACGGGGCACCGGTGTCCCGGCACTGGCCCAGCTACCCCAAACCGGCACGTCAACTTCTGCAAGGGCTTCGTGTGTGATTTCGTATGCCCGTCACATCCCAGCCTCGCTAACCACGCTCTCTGCCTAAATCCCTCTGATGTTAGAGTTGGATAGAGGTTACATCCTTTGGGATACCAACCCCAGCGTTAACAGACACCAACTGCATTTTATTTGGTCGATCATCCGGTGGCTTCTCTGCACTGTTCTTGACAGAACTGTGCCGCACGGAGCAGAAAAGCCACGGAGGTTTTCCATCGCCACCGAAGAGTTTCTTTCCCAGAACAAAGCAGAAATAACCCCGGTCACTCCCAGCCAAACAGCGAACATAGACACCTGCTTAATTATTTTTGCTTTATAAATGAAAGCAGTGCCGTGAGTTTAATAACCACTGCTTGGGAGTAATTGGGGTGATTATTGTATGGCCCAGGGGGAAAATTGCAGCTTGTTATCTCCAGGGAGTAGCATTAGGATCCAGCAGATAATCAGAATGTTATTTGTTGCACTTTAGATGACATTTCTTATGGATTTCGAAGTGATAGCGATCAAACCGTGTTGCCAGAGCCACCCCCAAACTGGGGAATCTGGAGACCTGGAAGCTAAACAGCACCTGAAGCTGCCCGGGAGAGCTGCTTTTCCAGCGGAACAGGATGAATAACAGATATATGTGCCGCGTTCGAGCTCAAACCCTTCTCCATCTGAGTGCCACTCATCTCTTTTTTAATTTGATCTTCTCATAAAAGAGATGACACTCAAGATGCTGCCGGGGAGGACGTAAAGGGGGGAATAATCAGCCCTAACGTGCCACCGGCCAGCTCTATAGCCAGCAATAAGGGCGCTGGAGACCTTCCCTCCTTTGTTTCTCCCCCCCCACCCCCAATCGATAGCCTCTGCCCCCCCTTACAGCAGCCCTGAAATTCGAGGCTCCATCAGGAGCGACGCTCTGGCACTGCGGCAGCATCCGACCCGTGTCCGCAGGGTCTGGCAGAGCCCGGCAGCGCTGAGCATCCTCCCTGTGCATGCCACAATTGCCCCCCACGGCCCAGCCAAGCGGCTCCCACCGGCACTGCCCTCTCCGGAGAGTGTTTGTGTGCTGTCAGCTAGCAGCCCTTAGCTCTTGGGGGGTTTTGGAGCCAGGGGAACCGGTTCTAGCAAAACCCAGGTGCAGCGGATGGGCAAGATGCAGCACGGTGATGCCACCCCAACACCAGCCCTCCCCCGGGCACCGCGAGCCATGCTCCTCCAGCCTGGCCGCTGCGCTGGAAAGAGGATCTTCAGCCAGGCTAAGCGCAGCCAGAGCCTCTGGTGCTCCCCTTTTTTTGTAGGTTTGCTGCACCAGGAGTGTCCCCAAATCCTGGTTTGGGCTGACGGGTGACATGGCAGCACCTCGGTACCCGCGGGATGCCGGCGAGGAGGATCCTGCCAGACCCTGGCGGACGCGGAGCCAAGGCAGGCTCCAGTATCGATCCCCACGATCAATGACAATTCAAGGCCTGGAAATGACGGCGCCTTTTCTGAGTCCTCGATTCCCAGCCCAGGCCAGGCGGGGGGAGGAGGGGGCTAGCCCGGAGGTCAGCAATAATCCGGAGCAGAGCTGCGATTGCAGCAGGTGAGCTGTTTAACGGAATTGGATGCGTAACGAGACAAAAGGCACAGAGGAAGGAGATCCAGTGGGATCCGGGACCGGAGCTTTGGCTTTGGCACGTTGGCACCCAAATTTTGGTGCAATATTTATGGAGGGTGAGTGGGCAGGAGAGCTGGCAGTCAGGAATTAAAGCTGCTTCCATCCTTATCTCCCAGGTGGATACGCACGGGGAGGGGTGGGAACTGCGAGCCAGCCCGGGGTGACCGGGTCTGAAACCGTCTGTGGATTTAACGAGGCCGAACTTCGTTAGCTCAGCTGATGGGGAGCAGAGCAGAAGCACCGAGGAGGGAAAAAACCAGCACACCCCCAGGGTCCAGCGGCAGGCATTCCCACCGGGAAGCCCCTGGCATGGCTGGGTGGGCACTGCACGGCCAGGGGACACAGCAAAGCTGCCCCAAAGGCAGTGGGTGAGGGGCCAGCGGTCTTCCAAGCCGAGTTTAAATTCACTTTTAAACGGGGGAGCGCCGGAGCTGCCTCGCTTTCTCTCCTAATTTTTTTGCTCAGCGGTGAGATGAAGGCCAGGGATGCTCTGCCCTCGGGTGGGTTCCTGTTTCCCACAGGCAGAGCCACAAGCAGCCACTGCTCGGCATTTACGCCGCCAGGAAAACCACAGGGAAAGGGACGGATACAGCCTGGATAGCTGCAGAGCCGAGGGGGTTTTGCAGGCAACTCATCCCCAGGAAGAGCAGCTCAGCTCCCGCAGCGGCCAGCCGGGTACCCCAGCCCCAGCACGGCTGCTTCGTCTCCACAATCCCTTGGGAATCCCCGGCTCTCACATAACGTGCTGGTAATTAACTCGCTTATTGGCTTTGCTTTTGCTGAGATTGCACGTTCAAGATGGGCTCCATCTGCTCCTTGCACGGGCTTGGCTGCTGAGGGAGGGGAGCAACACCAACACCCCCCCCCATCCCCATTTATAACGAGAGAAATGTGTTATTTCTGTAAACGGGGGACAACAAGGCCAAGCCATGCTGGGGACCGGTCCCAGCCCTGTGCCACCTCTGCCCAGTTCCACCAGCACTTTCCCCACCCCCCAAACTCATCCCAACCAGCCCAGGCTCTGCCAGGGCCACCGCGGCCACCGGCTTCATTCTGTTGTTTTAGGGGATTTGCATCTCTCCCTTTAATTTCTCTTCAAGGCAAGAAGCAGCCAAGTGGGACCGTGTTTTTAAGGAGAAGCCGGACCGCTGCGTGGCAGACGCGCTGCTCTATACGCCTGGAGCATATAGCGCTCGATTTCCTCCCTGCCCACCACCATTCCTCCTGGAGAAATGGGACACCAACACCAAGGAGCAGCAACACGGGAGGAACTTCCAGCTCCAGCCTTTCCCCGGCAGGTTCCATCCCCCTTTGGCTCTCCTGTGGTTCCTATAAATCCTCCCCAGGTTATTCCAGCCGCTGTCACGGAGCTGGAGCAG
Source organism: Falco rusticolus (assembly GCF_015220075.1). Taxonomy (NCBI): domain Eukaryota; kingdom Metazoa; phylum Chordata; class Aves; order Falconiformes; family Falconidae; genus Falco; species Falco rusticolus. Next base: position 4,830,220 of record NC_051205.1, on the reverse strand, counting down.
CAAATCTCAGCTTAGCTCGGAGCCAAGAGGCGCAGCGCACGTGGCGCTCGCCGGGTCCCCCAGCACCCATCTGCACCGCCTTTGTCTCCTCAGCCTTTGAGCGCTGCTTTGCCTCCTCTCTCTGCTGCAAAGAAACGCATTCGTTGCAACATTGCTTTAATTTGTTTGCCAGCTTTCAGAGAGCTGCTCCCATCGGTGCTGTTTGGAGGATTTTTGCACGCTGGCAGCGTTAACCCTTTGGCTCCTGCACCCTCTCTCGAGCTGCTGGAGCATCTTCGCACGCCTAAGATGCACGAGCTGCCTTCTCCATCACGCATCCGCAGCACTCGGGGCCATGGCCCTGGCACTTACCAGCTGGGGGATCCATTTCCCCTTCCCGCTAGCCTCAGCGTTTCCTTAATGAGATGAGTTTTGTTGTGACCACAACCGGTGTCAGAGGGAATAAAAGAAAATGTGATCTGAACGGGCTCTGTGGTGGTGACAAGGACACGGGGACAAGCAGAGAACGGCCACGGGCTGGATCCGCACCCAGGCAGGAGCTGGGGGATCCTGTTGCCCTGTGCCATGCGTCGTGCATCCCGGCATCCCACCCCTATGCCCACGCATGTGATGCCCGTGGCCTGGGGCTGCAGCACGGCCTTTGTCGGGGGCCGGCATGGCCACCGACCCCGCGGGGCATTTCTTCTCCCGCAGCTCCAAACCAGCTTCGGCTTCCCAGATGGATATCGGAGCAGCGAAGACAGCGAGGACCCGGGAGCAGCAGCCCCCCAGGTCCCCGCTTGACCCAGCAGCCTGTGAAATGAGTTTGTTTGGTCTCTGTCGCCCGCTTCCAGGTCCCATCCAGCCTGAGCATCTTCAGACCCTCCGGTCCAGGGGAGCAGCCCTGGCACTGCGTGTGTCCCAGATGAGGGATAAGACAAGTGAGGAAGGCAGGAGCCAGCCAAGGTGGAATGGATGTGCGGGGAAAGCGCTGCAGGACGGCCGAGCAGCAGCCAGTGGTTTTGCCTTGCCTCATGCTAATTGCTCCAGCTAATGAAGCAGCACGTTCAACTCAGTGACTTTCCACAGGGTTTCCATCTGCCTTTGGTTCGCGATGCGCCGTTCACAACTCTGGAGAGCTGCCGCTGCTCAATCCCAAGATTTCCAGGATGGCAAAAGCATGGAAACAGCCCCGAAAGGACTGGAAAGCCACAGCAGCCCCAAAGCAGGTGAGAGGCACCCATCTCGGAGGGCAACGAGCCGCAGGAGGAGGAAACCCCAGGTCTTCAGCCCCCGACGTGCAATGTTGGTACAACACAGATGCAGCGACACAGCTCTTCCCGAGGCTGCCGAGGTGTTACCTGCCTTCCAGCAGGAGATGGGCCCCGGGGAGTTCATCTCCTGGTCCTGGGGATGGTTCCTGCTGCTGAAACCCCTAGGAGAGCCCAAGCCACCTTCCCCATCGCCCCCCGTGCCTCCGGGTCCCGCGCACTCGCGCTGCAAGGTGCCTGGTTGTTAAAGCGATTCAGCCTCCTTTTTATCCCCAGCGCGGTTCTGAAGGTTTAAATAGAAAGATATCAAAATAAAAGATAATTGTTGAGAAAGATGAATAGAAGGGAGGGAAAAAAAAAAACCAACCCAACACCAAAAAACCAACGCCATCAGCACGGAGGAACTCTTGTCTAATTTCTCACCCACGCAGAGCGCAGCGATATTAGTGCCTTCAACTCCAGTTCAGAAAAGCTTTCATGGCTTTAGCACCAGCTACCCCAACAGCTTGTCCTTTTAATAAGCTGAGGCCTCCCGATAGCGTGTCTGCCCACGGGAGACCCCACAGGGACGTGGTTAATCCGGGCAGAAATAGCACAGAGCATCCCTGCGCTCACCTGAGCGAGGAATCCCTCATCTGGGGCAGGAAAAGGTTCAAAATCACCCCAAAATGCAAGGGGGAGAGGGGACCCCCCCCTCCCTCGCCGCCGAGGCGGTGGTACCCAGTCTGTGCTGCTGGGTGTCCTCATCCTCCTCCACCGCCACCGGCTTTGGGTTTTGGCCACGGAGGCCTTTAATTATCCAAACTGCTGCCCCTCACAAAATTAAATGCCGCTGAGGATGACTCAGTGTTTAATGGACTGGCGGCTCCGCGCGCCGGGAGAGCCAAGCGGGTGCAAGCGAGAGCAGAGCGCAGCACAGCATCAATCAGACGGAGACACCCTGCACGGGGGCGAGCGACCCAGCCGCTCCGAGCGGGGAGGCAGGCGACCTGCTGATGGGCAACAGTGGCATTTTTATTCAGGATAACCCCACCGGTGACTCCTGGAAGTGGCAGCTCCAGCTTGACCCTCTGGCCAGGCTCTCTCCGACCCCTCACAGCGACGGCCGCGCGGGCAGCGGGGATGCACTGGGTTTGGAAATCCCACAGTCTCGTTTCCCAGGATTCAGGTGCGGTGGTTTCCTTTGGAAAAGGCTGGGAATTGCTCCGGCATGCTTTAAAAGACAAAAGCAAATAGGTGCCAAAAGCTGCAAAGTGAGGCTTATCCCTGCCTCCGCTTGCCGACCCGGGATGGCAACGTGCTCTGGGCCAGCCCGAGCCAGCAATGGCAAGGAGCAGCCCTGCTAATAGCCTCGTTAGTCTCCCCAAGATGCTGAGGCTTTGGCTTCCAGCAGATAATTAGCCATGCGCTTATGAATTAGGATGCCCTGGACCTCTACCAGGACTTAGGTGGAGGCAATGGAACTGCTCTTGGTTCAGAGCTGGAGCAAGGAACGCCTTGAGAAGCGGCCCAAAGCAATGGGGATGGCTGGTGGGGACCAGGAGAAGCGGTACCCAGCCCCACGCAGATGCCAACGGCCCCCTGATGCTGGAGCCACCCCAGCAGCGAGGCAAGCACGTGTAAAAAATCCTGGGAAGGTCCCCCAGCGCTGCATTTGAATCCTATTTCTTGTGGCTAAAAATGCTGATGGTTATTTCCCCAAGCTCCCAGGAAGAGTTTGGCCCCAAAACAGGCTCCTGGAAGCAATTTCCGATGAGCAATCTGTAATACCAGAGCTGATGGAAGCAATTTGCCACCCATTAGCAGAGATCATGGGATGTGAAGATCCTGCCATCCAGCTCAGGTTTAAGGGGGAGGGGGGCTTGAATTTTTCCCCTTCTCCCCCAGGATTTCTGGTTTGGATGGGATGGGGGTGACAGACGGGGCTGCGAGACTGGACCAGCCTTGCAAAAAGCAGCTGGCATTGAGGGTTAGAGCGATGCCAGGCTCACAGCACCATCCTGCCAAGGAACGGCTGAACACCAAAGCCCTGCCTCTGCCGCCCCGGCAGCGAGGGCTTGGTGGCAATGCCACACACCGGTGGCCTTTAAATTAAATCTCTCACCTTCAACACACAATGCAACCCTGGAGATTGCAGGGCCAGTCACCCCCCTGCCCGTCACCCCCCAGGAAGGCAAACGGCGGCACCCAGCACCTCCAGCACCCACAGTACTTAATAGACCATTATGAATTAAATTGCCTCTTGCACGGCAGCAGGGCGGCGGGTGCAGATAAAGAAGCAATTTGCAAGCCAGGGCTGCCTGGATGGAAGGAGCGATAGCAGGGCACAACCCCAAAAAAGCCTGGAAAAAGCATCTCTTACCCATGCTCGCAACCCCGTCCGTGCCCTAGGGATGCTCTTCCCTGGGGATGCTCTTCCAAGAAGCGGGATGGAGGTTTGTTCCCGGAACGCAGGGAGATGCGCAGGGTGCGGCAGGGAGGGCATTGCTCAAAGGTGAGGAAACAGCCCCAGGGCTGGAGTTATCCCTTGGCCCCAGCTCCCCAGGTGTTCCCAAGACAAGCCAGAGCCTGCCTGTCTGCCGGAGCCTGCGCTGGGAGCCTCAGCACTGCAGCACCTTCCCTTAATTACTTTTTTTCCCTGTTAATTGGATCTGTGGGCACGCCTGAGGCTCCTGAATCCATGCAGGGGCTGAGCACCCATTTTGTACGGGAAGGATGCAGCCACAGCACCTCATCACCATCACCACCATCACCATCATCACCAATCATCATCATCACCATTATCACCTCCACCTCCTCCTCCTCCTTCATCATCACAACCACCACCATCATCTTCACCATTATCACGTCCACGTCCACCTCCACCACCACCACCACTACCTCCTCCTCCTCCTCCTCCTCCTCTTCCTCCTCCTTCTCCATCACCATCACCACCACCACCACCTCCTCCTCCTCCTCCTCCTCCTCCTCTTCTTCTTCTTCCTCTTCCTCCTCCTCCTCCTTACACCCCGCTGCCCATCCCTCCCCGGTCCCAGCCCACCCCTGGGCTACCCGCCTTCCTGCTGGGTGTCTCGCTGTTATCAATTATCACCTGAGGCTAATTGTTAGCTCCCCACCTATCCCACAGCTGGTTCTGTTGCATCTCCCAGCAGGAATTAACACAACCCTCACGTGGCTCCCCTGAAAAAAACCAACACGGAAACGCTCCCGCTCCCCACGCTCCACTCGACTCCAAGGATGCAGCTGCATCCTTCCTGGCCAGGGGCCAGCAGCGAGGAAGTTTCCTTCGGCCGCTTGCTTCCTTCCTGGTTCCTGAAGGAAAGGGACCCCGGGGTGCTTGGAGGGCCCCAGCAACCCCCTCCTGGAGACCCCAAGAAGATGTGTTTTCCAGCCAAGGTGGCTTGGGGATGCGGAGACTCTTCTCCGCGGGTTTCTTGTGCGGTGGAAAGCAAAGGCTCGCCTGTACATCCACACATGCATCCGCTGCGGCCCAAAACCACATCCCTCCCCGTGCCTCGCCGCTGCCGGTGGATTTACTGGCAATAAAACCGCTGTGGAGAACGACTTCTCATCTGGAAGGAGAAAAAAAAAACAACGGAAGGGACACACAGGCAGACACACCAACACCTTTTAAAATGTACTTCTCCCTTCTCCAAGCAGCGCATCCTTCTCCGGGTTTATCCCGGGAGCCCTAACAGAGCGGCGGCTGCGGGCAGGCGGGTGTCGGGGCGGGAGGCGATGCCGCCGCGCTGCGGAACGGAGTGGGGAAGGGAAAGGCAGAGCTGGTGCCAACTGGAACCGCTAATGCCACTCTCCCAGCCACGTTTCCAAGCGCTGGCAGGGTGGTCCCTGCGCCTGATGGTGAGGGAGGGGAACATTGGCTCCTGGGGGTCTCCCTGGACCCCATCTCTGTCTCCCCAGGGTGTCCCCAAGCACGTCCTGCTGCAAAACCCTGGGTCCCTGCTTGGGCAAGGACACAGTTTGGGGGCGGATGCTCCAGAAAGGGCTAAACCAAGAGCGCCCAAGGCACGGGATTTGGGGATGGGGTACACGCGCCTGACCCTGCTGTACCCCAAAGTGCCCATGCTCCCGTTAGCCATGCTTCAAGCAGGGGCAGCACGCTGGGAGGGCACCTTCGGGTGGGGGCACGGCTTGGTGGGGTGCCCCCTGTGCCCGGCTGTCCCTTCCCGACATCACATTGCAAAGGACACGGAAAAGTTCTGCTCCATTGGGTTGCCATCACCTTACTGGGAACAGTGGGCAGCGCCTGCTGCAGCCTCTGCCCCCCACACCGCTGCTGGGCAGAGGGCTGCCATGGGGTGCTGCCCCCCAGCTCGGGTGATGGGGGCACCCCGCTCCCCAAAGCGCTCGTGGGGGGCAGGTGGAGGTGAGGCAGGGTGGGAGATGCGGAGGAAGCTAGGGGATGCCACCCAGAGCTGTGCGACCTTCTCATCCCGCGCCGGGGAGGAGCAGAGCACCCAGCACCCAGCACCCAGCACCCTGGGGATGGTGGCACCTTGCTGATGACTCGCAGTGGCCGAAGGTGAAGAGCTGGGGAAGGGGCAGCGTGTCCTGCGCCAGGGCAGGAGCTCAGCCTCTGCCCCCATTGCGGCGAGCACCGTGCCGGGGACCACGCCAGCAGGCAGCAAAGCGTGGGGCTGACCCCGGCCAGCCCAGGGCAGGTGCTGGAGGCACCGCAGCACCCCGAGCAGGTGGCCACGAAGGGCTGGAAGACACCTGCCCTCGGTTCTCCGGAGAAGGACCGAGCCAAGCGTGCCACCCCGGCACTGGGGCCACCCATGGGTGACGCCTGCGAGGGCGGTGGGGGCTGTGGCAGGGGAGAGCCGGGTCAGGGCTGTATGGGGGGGGGCGTGGGGGCTCCAGCAGAGCGAGGAGCCGGAGCAGCGCTGGGGGATGGGAGCAGCACACGCACGCACACGCACACACACATTACCCACATGCACACGGCAGCAGCACCAACAGCCCCTGCCAGCAGCCTGCAAGCGCTGGAGCGCCCCGCTCCTCCTCCTCCTCCTCCTCCTCCTCCTCCTCCTCCTCCTTCTTCTTCTCCTCCTCCTCCTCCTTCTCCTGCTGCCCACCGGCCTGCGGCACCCCTCGGCGGCCTCCAGCCCCACCAGCACACAGACAATGACTTCATGCGGATTATGCATCTGAAGAAACCACCAGCTCCCAGATAGCCACGGGGGGAGGTATCCATGTGTTTGGCAGGGAAGCAGCCTCCTGCTCGCCTGCCTTCTCCTCCTCCTTTCTCCTCGCACCCGGCAGCTGCCTCCTCGCCGGCGATGGTCGCCTCCGGTCCCCCGGCAGGGTGCTGAGCGAGGCCCCGGCGCATCCCCGCTCCCACGCTTGCACCAAGGTACCACCGAGGCTATTTTTATTCCCACCACCACCACCACCACCCCCCCCCCCCCATCCCCTTTTTTCTTTCCGGTTCGCCCATCGCTGGTGCCTCTCGCACCCTCTGCGTGTCTCCCACTCCCATCTTCCCACCCAGCGGCAGGAGGTGGAGGGAGGCTCGTCCCAACCCCGGCACCCACGTCGCAGCAGCAGCCGCCGGCGCGGAGCAGAAGGAGCCCAGCTCCGGCTGTGGCCGCCGGCCCTGATTCCAGGTTTGCATCCTACAATTCCTTCATCTGTTTGTCGATGCGCCGGGGCCATTTGGGGGAGGGAGAGGGGGGACGGGGAGAGGGGGGGGACGGGTGGGAGGGGAGGGGAGGATGTGGCAGGGTGCTGGGGGGGGTGCAGCACCCCAGTCCTGCTGTGGGTTGGGGAGGGGAGAGAGGAGGAATCGCAAGAGGCTGCAGCCAAATAAATAAATATATATATATATGTGTGTGTGTGTGTGTGTGTGTGTGTGTATATTTATCTCTGGGCTTGGGGGAAAGAGCAGAGCGCAGCACAGCCTCTGCCCCACGCGAGGGCTGCATCCCCCGCATCCCTGCGCGGCGACGCGGTGGGTCAGGCAGCGGCAGCACCCACGAGGCCAGCGTGGCGCTGAGCACCCATGGGCTCCCTTCTTGGCAGAGTGGCCACCCCGCGGTGCCGGCCCGGACCATGATGGACCTGAAAGTGGACGAGGAGGAGGTGGACAGCGGGCAGCCGGTGAGCATCCAGGCCTTCGCCAGCAGCTCCACCCTCCACGGGCTCTCGCACATCTTCTCGTACGAGCGGCTGTCGCTGAAGCGCGTGGTCTGGGCGCTGTGCTTCCTGGGCTCGCTGGCGCTGCTCGCCCTCGTCTGCACCAACCGCATCCAGTACTACTTCCTCTACCCCCACGTCACCAAACTGGACGAGGTGGCGGCCACCAAGCTCACCTTCCCCGCCGTCACCTTCTGCAACCTCAACGAGTTTCGTTTCAGCCGGGTGACCAAGAACGACCTGTACCACGCCGGCGAGCTCCTCGCCCTGCTCAATAACAGGTGGGTGCTGGCGCTTCCAGGGGGTCCCAGGTGGCACCTCCGGGTGCCCCGACGTGCCACCATGCCAGCCCCGTGCCCTGTGGCGGGTTGCGCTCCGTGACTGGCGTGGGCGGCATCTCCTTAGTCTCCGTGAAGAAGCGGATACCGAGTTAGTTCAGCTCCCCAGCTGGACGCGGCCGCTGTGCGGCAACACCGAGAGCCGTCAGGTCCTGCTGCGGCTCCGGGGTGCGTGGCTGCCACGCTGTGCTGCCTGGGGTGGATGTGGCACCTATAACTCCCATCTCTAGCGTGTGGCACACGCAGCAGGGCCAGGGCCACCCTGGGTTGCCCACGGGGTGGATCCAGCACCCATGGCTCCAGTGCCGTGTCCCGCGTGCCCGACGCATGCGGTGAGGCCAGGGGTGCCAGCAGCTGAAGCTGCTGAGCATCACCCATGCACCACGAGTGGAGGTTGGTGCCGTTCCTCGAGCTGTGGGACTGTGCGGGGGTGGGGTCCACAGGGGAGCCCCTCGCCCACCCTCCCCAGCCCACCCCCCTGGCTGTAGCGGCTCCTGGGTGCTGCCAAGCCCCTGTGGTGAGCTCGGTGCCGGCAGCAAGGTGCGCTCCCTGCCCCCGCTGTTTGGTGAGGGTCTTCACCGCTGCTCCCACCTGTGCCCCAGGGAGGGGCTTGCATCCACCAGAGCAGGGGCTGAGCCCCAGCACGCTCAGCCCACCCCCCAGCCATGCCACTGCCTGCGGCCGTGATGCCACCAAAGGTGACAGGCGGCTGGGCTGGCCTCAAGCAGGGCCAGCGACGAGCCCAGCTGTGGGGCAAGCTGGTGAGGTATGTGGCCACTGCCCGGCTTCTCCTCCTCGCCCATCCTCTGGCCACCTCTCCTGTGCCCCTGGGCCACTTTGTGCCGTTGAATGCTCTGAAAACACCACGTGCGACGTGCCCGGGACTCTGCTGAGCCCGTGCTGGGGTCGGGGCAGGAGTAGCCCCTGGGAAGCCCAAGTGGCTTTTCCCAGTGGGAGCCACCGTTGTGGTCCAGCCTGAGCTCCTGCCTGCTCTTTCCCCTAAGATACGAGATCCCAGATACCCAGACCGCCGATGAGAAGCAGCTGGAAATCCTGCAGGATAAGGCGAACTTTCGAAATTTCAAACCCAAACCTTTCAATATGCTGGAATTTTATGACCGGGCTGGCCACGATATCCGGGAGATGCTGCTGTCCTGCTTCTTCCGCGGGGAGAAATGCACCCCCGAAGACTTCAAAGTGGTGAGTGCCGCGTTTCCCCCACACCACGAGGGCGTTTGGCCGCCTGTAGCCACTTCTGCCTCCAAAAGGACCGGCAGCATCTTCGTTAAGGGGATGCCAGGGGATGCCGTGGGGGGTTGGAGCTGTGGATGTTCACCGGGAGCGCGTGCCGCTGGCTGCATCCGCACGGGATGCTCCGGCGTGGGCCCAGCCCCCTGGCATCGCTGGGGCTCTGCAAAGCGGGGTTGTGCACACCGGGATGGAAACCTGTGCTGGAAACCGCGGGCAGGAGGCACCCGTGGAAATGCTGGGAATGCCGCAGCGATGGCTGGCAGGGACCCGAGGGAGCCCCCGTAATCCTTTGGGAAAAGCAGGACCCGAGGGAGCCCCGTAATCCTTTGGGAAAAGCAGGTCCTGGCGGCACGGCACGGAGTTGTGCCCCGCCACAGAGGTTGCGTCTCGCGCTGGTGCACGGATCCAGCGCACAATAAAGCCTTTATCCCGCTGCGGCTGCCTCTCCCCCATCCAGCTGGGAATGAAACAGTGCCGGCTATTCCGGGGCTGCCTAATAAATTCGGCAGCCGGGGTGGCTGTTCCCGAGCTGGCTCCGGTGCAGAGCGTGCAGCTCCGCACTGCTTGGGGACACCATCCTTGTCCCCAGCCTATGGGGACATCCCAGGGATGAAGGTGCTGAGCCCATCACGGCACCGGCCGGGCTCCCGTGGAGCTGGTACCCGGCTCCCAGCACGATGGGGGGGATTTTGATCCTCTGCCATAATTCCATCGACGGGCTCTTTGTACGGAGCGATTCTCTGGTGTCAAGTCGGGTGTTTTGTTTGTTAAATGGAGGCAAGTTGCAGCCCGGAGGGGGCTGGATCCTTTCCAGTGGGGCTGGGTCCCCAGCTGCTGGATGGTTTTGTCACCAGGCTCTGCATTTTCCGTGCTGAAGCCCTCCCCCCAGGGACCCTCCTCCCAGTTTTTCCACCTTCCTCTGTCGGGATCTTGGCTTTCTGCATCCCTTCCAACCGGCAAAAGGCAAAAATCGACTTGCAGCTGGTTTGTTATTCCTGCCTGGATTATTCCTTGCGAGCAGGTTGGGATGATTTAATGGATTGGATTGGAAAAAGCTGGCTCCGCGCTGCACGGCTGGTGCTGGCTGGGTGCCCCTCGCAGCCCTGCACGGGTGGGTGGGTGCGTGGTGGGGCTGGGGGTGCTGGTGCCCGCGCCAGGGTCCTGGCAGCCGCCCCATCCCACTTCCCCCCATCCCGGCACAGGGGTCCCGGCGCCCACAGAAGCTTTTCCAGGGCTTGGTTTGCCAGGTTCATTCTTGCCGCCTCTCTGCTCCCTCCTCCCGGCTCAGACTGCGGCCACCCAGGCTGGGGAGGGGGCTGCTCTGTGCCTGGTGGTGCTGGGTGAGGGCAGTGGGTGCTGGGGACCATCACGCAGTGATGCATCATCCCCCCAGCCCGTGCTGCCCCGACGGGGGTCCCACTGCCCCATGCAGGGGCTGTCACCTCTGCATTTCGGGAAGCCCCTTGAACCCCCAGGCTGGCGGGATGCTCCTGGTGGGTGCTTTGGTACCCGCTTTTTTCCCTCTGGATGATCCAGAGGGGATGCTGTGTCCGGAGACGGACCTTGCCAGGGGGGATTTGGGGGCTGCCCAGACCTCACAGGCTGGGGGGAGCTGCATGTTGGTGTGTGTCCCCCTGCCCCTGTCCCCTTTGCAGCCATTTAGCTTCTGTGCCGTGGCAGGTGGGGGGAGCTGGGGGGCCGGTGGGGACAGCTGAGGGACAAGTGGCCGCCGGGCGATGCTGGCTGCATGCTGATGCTGGCCGGCACAGGAGGCGACGGCAAGAGCCGCGGACGCTGCCGCGTTATCTGTCCCCAGCAGAAGGGAGGGCTTGGGGGGCCGCGGCGAATGCAGATGAGGGGCTGCCGTGACCCAAATAGCCGGGGTGACAATAAGGCGCCAGAGCTGCCCCCTGCCCGCGTCCCCCCCCTCCCACTGCTGGGTGGTGGGAGAGCATCGCTGAGGGCAGCCACAACAGCCCAGCCCCCCCCTGCCCCCCGGGAGCACTGCCTGTGTGCCCCCTGTGGTGCACCCACCCAGGAGGACCCCAGGGGGGCTGTGGGTCTCAGGATCCCCCCCCGCCCCCGCAAAGCATCACCCTGGAGCCAGGACAGGAGCTCCTGGCAGGCAGGGCTGGTACGGGATGCTGTGGGGAAGCCCATCCTGGGATCGTACGGGCTTTTCCCACCTCCTCTTTCATCCTGCCTCGTCACCAGGCTGGATCGGGGGTCCCTGGCGTTGTCCATCCCCCTCCATCCCCACCCACCCTGGCCAGTGGCACCGCGGGGGCTGGGTGCTCCCCAGCGGCAGTTGTGTGCAGGATGCAGGGATGCTCCAGGGATGGAGATGGAGCTGAGCAGGCTTGGGCTTGTCCCATAGGGGGGGATTGACCCCTCTAAGAAGACCCAGGGGATAAGAACTGGCCCACTCTGGCCCTGCCCCAGCTCTTCACAGCCACCCCAGCACCACAGAGGTCTCTGCCACCCCACAGCGGTCCAGGATGGGGAAGATGCCGCACAGGGAGGTGCGGCTGTCTCCTCTCCTCAGCCCCAAAATCCCAGCAAAATCCCTGGAAGGCTGAAGGGACAAACAGCAGGCTGAAGGGCAAATCCTGCCTCGATGGCCCCATCGTCGTGCCAGTGCCCTGAGCCTGGGGTCATGCGTGGGGCAGGCAGGGGACAGCCCCCCGGTTCCCCTTTGCGGGGAAGGGGGGATCGCCCTGGCTGTCGCCTCTGTTTCGGGGCTGTGCTCCCTGACGTGCTCATTAGCAGCAGAGATCGATGTTTCACGCTCGCTACTTCATTATTTATAAGTTGGAGCCCTTGCTCCTCTGCGGGAACGCGGGACCCGCTGGCTCCCAGCTTGCCTTTCCTCTCCCTCCCTGCGTCGGCAAAGGACCCCTGGAGCCCGGCTCATCCCCATGGATCTGCTCCTCACCCAGCAAGGGAACAGCCCAGAATCCCTGTCTCGGGGCTCTAAACCCCATTAATTTCCTTCCCACTCCAGGGAAACAGGAGATACCCAGAGGATCAGGTTCCTCTCCGCACCCCAGTATGGCCCATGCGATGGGAACTGGGGTTGCCCCGTGTGAAACCAGCGTTACACCTCAGGATGGTGCCCCGGGCTCATGAAGCCCCTTTTTGGGGGGTGGGTGCAGCCAGGGGCGATGCCAGCAGCCGCCCCCGGCACGGTGCAACGGCCGTGGGCAGCTTTTCCTTCTGACACATCACGAGCCTGGGCCAGGGGAGAGTCACGTCCCCGGCTCCTGGTCACCATCCTGCTCCGGGGCACGGTGGCTGAGCCCTGGCATGGGAGCTGGGAGCCCTGGGGCAGAGCGCACGGGACATCCTCGATAAACTGCGGAGGATTAAGACCTCTGGACCATTTCCATGAGGCTCCGGGGCTGAGCTGGCACGAGGGAGAATTGAGTTTGACGTGGAGATCATGCCGCTGCCTTTTGCATCGGATTCTGCATCCTCTGCCCTGGAAATCGCGAGCGCGCGGAGGAAGAGGAAGGCAGGGAGCACGAAAAGTCTGGAGCAAACCCAGCAAACCCCGATCACGCTCCTCCTCTCCTCCTTTCTCCCATCTCCGGAGCAAAGCAGGAGACGCTCCGATGGAGAAAGGAGACAGCAGCATCCCGGTGTTCCCCACGGCACCCCACTGCACCCTGCTGAGCCCCCCCACCGCCCCTGTGAGCCCCACTACACCACTGGGCACCACCAGATCCTGCTTTGCCCCTCTGCACCCCACTGCACCCCCCGTACCCTGCTAAACCCCCATGCGTGCCCCTCTGCACCCCCAAAGCCCCTCTGCACCCCCAAAGCCCCTCTGCACCCCCCCCAGCTCCCTTCTCAGCTCACAGCCCACCTCGCTCTGGCCAGCACGTGTTGGGGGTCAGCTCCTGCCACCCCAGGACCACCCCAGCTTTTTCCCCCCTTGAAAAACCATCCCTGGGGTCATTCCGACCTTCCCTGCTCCGGGTGCTGGGGGTCCTCCAGCACCCACGGGTCCTCGGGGGGGTGAGGTGCGATGGGGCGCGCTCGGGCTGCCGCTCTCAGGGTGCTCAGCCGGGGGATGCTGCTGGGCTCCCTGCTCTCCCCACACCCTCAGCCCCACAGAACCCAACTCCAGCACCCAGCGGGGGTCTCAGGGGTCCAGCCCCCAGCACCCCACGGCCCCACGCAGCACCGCGGCAGCCACCAGCCCAGCAGCCCTGCGGTGAGCAGAGCTCCCCTGCGGCGCAGCGTTAGTGGATAATCATAGAGCCGGAGTGAAAAGCATCTCCAACGCAGCTGGAGAGAGCGGGCGCGGGAATTACTGATACCCAGAGATTTCCTGGAGCTTTTGACAGTTCATAAACAAGCCGCACGGGCCCATCTGGCTCTGGAAAAACAACTTGGCGACCACGCGTGGGGGGGGGGGGATGGTGGCCACAGCCCCGTCCTCCTGGCTTGGGACCGGTCCCCGGCTGCGCGCTGAGCCCCGATGGAGCCGGTGCCTTTACAAATTCTGTAAGACATGCAAGTGATTCATGTAAATCACTTTTTAAAGCGGCGCAGGGGCTCCTCAATAACTTATAAGCATTTGAAACCGCTCGCCTGGATCTGTTATTTCTGAGCAGCCACTCACCTGCAGCATCCCGGAGGTTTTTCCCTGGCCGCACCATCCCCACCTGCATCATCTGCAACCTCCTGGCAGGGCTCACCCCCTGCATCCGTGGGACAGCAGCATCATTTGACCCCAGAGGTCGCATCGTTTTCCAGAGGCACGAAGCAAACCCATGGACATGGTGCAGGAGGTGATGGAGCAGAGGAGCAGCCGCGGGGACTTGGCTCTCCTGGGAAGCGCAGCGCAACCGGAGCGCCCCGACTCCATCAGCTCCTCGGCAGCTCTGAGACTTTCAAGTATCATGATATTTTGCTGGAAGCAAATCATCCAGAACGCAGCCGTGAGCAGTTTAGCCCTCGGGCACAGAGCAGAGACGCCGGCAAGTGTTGCTCCTCGGCTGTTTTCCTTCCCCAGCTCCATCCCAGTTTTCCCCAGCGTGGCGCCCGGCAGGATGCAGGCGGGAGGATGGGGGGTCCCTTGGCTGTGCTCACCCCGACGTGGAGACAGCGACGCTCGTGTGAAGCCGGTTGCATTTCACACCCATCCCGCAGCGGTGCCGCAGGACCTGCCCTGGGCTTGGCGCAGAATTGGGCCGGGAAGAAGCAGGTTGAGGCCACCGGCACCGAGCACGGCGCACTGGGAGGCCGGCGTGTGCCTGTGCCTCGCCGCCGCTTCGTTAGCCGCTCCACAAAGGAGTGGGTAAATTATTTAGCGCCTCAAACCACTAAGCCCTGAACGACATCTCCGCCACCATTAGGGAAGGAGAGAGAAGGACATGCGGGATCAGGATCGGGCCCAGCCGGGGGTCATTTTGGTCCCTGCCCGGGGGCAACATCCAGCCCCGGCAGCGTGCCCAGAGCCGTGGTGCACAGCAGCGCACCCCACACTGTGTGCACTGGGGGGGGGGTGTGTGTCACGCACCCCCCGGACACTTTGCACCCCCAGACACCCCGTTGCACCCTCGGAGGTGCCACGTGCACCCAAAGCACTTTTTGCACGTCCGGGAGCGCTTTGCATGCCCCCGACGCCCCCCGAGGTGTCGTGCCAAGAGCTGGGAGCGGCTCGGGGCTATTCCTGCTCCTCTTGCCATGCCTTTGCACATAGAAAGTCATTAACAAATGAATTATTAATGATTATTAATAAGCTTTAATGGCATCTGTGGCTGCTGGAAGAGACGAGGAGGCTGTCGAGCGCCAGCAGAGCTGCGGACGGGCTGCCCTGGGCACGTGTGCCCCGTGGCTACCGGCCCCCCGAGGAGCCACAGGCTGAGATCGCAGCCCGGGGCCACCGCTGGCACACGGGATCCTTCCAGATTCTTCCCCCTTATCCTCCCTTTGGTCTTCATCCCAGACCCAAAGGCACCCAGCGCCTTTGCCGACCGCGGCTATTTCGAAGAATCTGCCCAGAAAAACCACCCTGTGCCATTTTCCTAGGGGGAAAAGCCACAGCAGAGCGCAGGGATGAAGGGAGCACCGCAGGAGGCAGAGATCTCCCCAGGGAGATCCAGGAAATTAACTGTCTTGTGGCCTTTTGCCTCACTTTTAATTTATCTGGCTTTTTATAGACGCCTTTGTTTTATCACCTGCAGAGTTTGGCTGGAGCTGGGGCTCTCCAAGCAGCAGGCATCCCCGTTTTTCTGCAATAACCATGACTCAAGAAGCTCCTCACCATCTCAGGCTCTTATTTATTTATACAGACCCCGACACTTGGATATTATAACCTTTTATTTATTTTGGGGGACTTTTTATATTATTTTTTTTCGGCTGTGCGGAAGGTTTGGTGCATCTGCATCCCGGCTTTTCCCGTAAGGACCGAGATGAGATGCAGGATGGTTCTGGGGTAGGGTGCTTCCCACTCATCCTCTGGTTTATCAGGGGGGTTTTAAGCCCCCCCTGGTCCTTGATCCTCACTAAAGCACCAGGAGGATCCATCCAGAGCAGCCACACGCCGGAGCTGCGTAACAACCCTGCTTGGATTAGATTAGATTTGAAAACCGTGATGTGTACAGGAGCCGGAGCAAGAAAAGCAGATAGGAACACAACTTCCCAGCCCCCTCCCAGTTAAAACCATCAGCTTGGATCTGCCGGCACGGACGGCCTGAGCAATTGTGAAGGATGTCGGAAAAAATTGCAACCTGCTTAGGGGTGATGGGTGGGAACCGCGGAAAAGCGTTGGGATCAGCATCCGCACAGAATAATCCCAGCTGCCCAGGAATTACCGGCACCTCGGCAGCATCCTCCTCACCCGGGCAGGGCAGGAGCCGCCACCATCCCAGTGACCCGTCCGTGGCACTAGGGGACAGCGGGGACATCACTGATGGATAAAGCACCCGGAAAGCTCTCGGCGTTCCAAACCGTTTCCATTATCGGAGCGTCGACAGATCCCGGCGAGAAGGATACGGCGGCTGTGGGAGCCATCACGGTGAAGGGACACGCTGGGCTGCCTGTGGCGCTGCGGGGGGGGGGGGGGTGTCCCCACTGAACCCCCCCCGGAGACCCCGAGCCGGTGGGGCTGTAGGTGGTCTCTGCACCCAGGGGCGGCAGCAGTGGCGCCCGGCTGGGAAGCGCTCGGCAGCACTGGCCCGGGGAAGCTTTGAAAGATTAATGGAGTTTAAATGGAAGCGTTTGGAGAGGAGATAAGGCTCATCTGATAGGAAATCATACGGAACAACGGGAGCCGGGGAGGCCCCGGGTCCATAATGAAGTCCACTTAGCGCATTACTCACCATAATGTGCTTTTTATTAAAGTCCTGGCGCTGCGGATGCTGGGGCTGCAGCCGATAACGCGGGGCGGGACAGCCGGGGTCCTGAAGCCCACCCTGAGCCCACCACCACCAGCAGCCAGGATGGAGCGTGCCAGCACCCCCCCCCGGTCCAAAAAACAAGGGACCTTTAGTTTCCCATCCCCCAACAGGAGCCAGGGATGCAGCTCCTGCATCACCCAGCATCACCCAGCATCGCCCAGCATCGCCCAGCATCACCAGTCCCCCCGGCTGGGGCTGGGCTGCCTGTGCCCGCGGGGATGGGGTGGAGAGGAGGCGGAGGTGGGGAATAATACAGAGGGAAAAGTCCTTTTTAATCATCAATTTTTCTGCATTAGAATGTGACATGCTAATCCACTGTGAAGCGTCTAATCTGGGGGATAAAGGGCCGGATAACACCAGCTGCACCCAGCTTGGCTGGCGGAGCGAGCGGAGGCAAGGTGGCAGCATCTGATAAGGGGCGGCAGGATTAGTCCCGGCAGAGATCCCGGCTGCCCAGGCGATCCCAGCTCGCTTGGCTGCCCCGGCTCTGCCTCTCGCCGGGCTCGGGGAGGGGATCTGCCACCCCTGAGCACCCCCAAGCAGCTCGCCCTGCCCAGCGCGGCGATGGAGATGCTGCAGGTGCCACCACCGGCATCTCGGCAGCTCTGGGAGCTTCAAAGCACATTCGTGGGGCCAAACCTGATTCCCACCCCTTCCTGGCGCGCGATACACCCGGCTGCGCGGCGCCCACCTCCTCGTCAAATATCCAGCCCCAAATCCCGCTGCCGTGGGGTTGCCCCCCCATCTCATCCCTTCCCACCCATCGGCTCCATCCTCTGGGCACCCCCGGGGTGATGCTGGCAGCTCGGCCCCGGCTCAGCTGGTCCTTGCCAGGGATGGGCAGAGCCCCAACAGCAAAGCAAAGGGGTCCAGCTCCCAGGGGGCTTTCTCTGACAGCCCCCCCGGAGCCGGGCTGCCGCTGGCGGGCCTGGGATAACGGAGCTTGCAATGTTGTTTTCTCCTCGCCTCCTCGGGGATTGGTTTATCTCTATGAATAACTCCATCCCGGCTTTGATCTCCTCTGCCATGAAAGCGTGACAGGCTGTGAAATGTGCTGTTGCTGCCGTCAATCCCCCTCCCGCTCCTTCCCCACCCCCCACCCCCCCCACCCACCCCACCCCCCACCGCCTCCGTGCTCCCCCGCTCCCAGGGAACCTCCTTTCCCAGGCCTGTGATGAGCTGCAAAGCATTGAGCAGGGCCCAAGTGCCCTGGGACAGCAGCCAAAGGCTACAGCGGAGCATCCCGCATCCCGCATCCCGCATACTGCATCCTGCATCCTGCATCCTGCATCCCACATCCCGCATCCCGCATCCCGCATACTGCATCCTGCATCCTGCATCCCACATCCCGCATCCCGCATCCCGCATCCCGCATCCCACATCCCGCATCCTGCATCCCGCATCCCACATCCCGCATCCCACATCCCGCATCCCGCATCCCGCATCCTGCATCCTGCATCCCGCATCCCACATCCCGCATCCCGCATCCCACATCCCGCATCCCGCATCCTGCATCCCGCATCCCACATCCCGCATCCCGCATCCTGCATCCCACATCCCGCATCCTGCATCCCACATCCTGCATCCCACATCCCGCATCCCACATCCTGCATCCCGCATCCTGCATCCCACATCCCGCATCCCGCATCCCACATCCCGCATCGCTCTCTGCGGCGGGGCGAAGGGCATCGAGCATCCCCGGTCCCCAGCGGTGGGTCGGGGTGTGGTGGCATCATCCCAGCACGCGCCGCCACGGGGGCTGATGTCACGGTTAATTATAGCATCCCCCGTCCCTCTCCCCCGCCAAAGCTTTACCTGAGAGAGGGTAAAAATAACTCCTGGCGAGGGAGGAGCTGGAACGAGCCCAAGGACTCCTCCAGCACCTCCAAAATTCGCACAAACCGGGACGACCCCCCCCCCCCCCGCCTTCCCTGCACCGCGGGGACACGGCCACACTTTGTCACTGGGTGCGGAATGGGGACGTGCTCCCCTGCGCAGGTGTCACCGTCCCTGGTCACCTTCACCCTGGCTCGAGCGCTGGTTCTGGGATGGGGGCTGGTCACCAGAGCTGCCCCCCCCACCAGCCCCTGCAGCCGATGAAGCCGAGCGAGGCCGGTGAAGGGCCCCAGCCCATGATGGAGTGTTTTCATTCCAGCCTCCCCCTCGCCCTGCTGCAATCGCTCCCCAGAAGCCACACTGAACCTCCCCACCCCTCGCTTGCACCACCAGGCCCCCCCCCGGCAGCACCCCTCACCCATCAGCACCCCCCCGGGGCTAAACCCCCCCCCTCTCCAGGCTCCTCTTCCCTTTCCCACCTTCTCGCCTCCCTCCTGCAGCCCTCCCACAGAAACTCCCCATCCCGGAGCTGGGGAACACCAGAAAACCCACCCCGAGCTCAGCCGGCTCGTACCTGCTCGCTCCGTGCCAAGAGCATCCTCCAGCACTGGTCTGTGTGTCATCATCCCAGTTTGCACCCAGTTTGTACCCACAGGGCTGAGCCAGCCCAACCCCTTCCCCACTGAAGCCCCCTGATGCCCACCCCTGCCCCCTGTGCAGCTCAGCTCTCCTCCATCCCAGACAAAGGGGCAGGATGGGACCTGGTCCCCACGGCAGGGTGGCTCCCAGCCACCCAACCACCCCTCCGGTCCCATTTCCCAGGATGAATTTCCAGCTCGGAGTCTCTGGGTTGCTCCCCAAGGCTGTAACCTTTGCTATCGGTGCGATGAAATTTCATCCCCTGGCTCCGGCGCTCGTCCCCAAGGTCACCCGCCCTGCCTCCCCGCTGCTGCCAGCATCCCCAGCTTTGTGGCATCTGCTACGTTCCTCTCACCCGAGGGTCCTGGTGGGAATATTGAGCTTGGGGACCCCCAGGATGGCCCCTGGAGGGACAACCCGATGTCACATCACCACTGCTCATCGTCTCGGCTAAGCCTGCGCTGGCAGAGACCCCCGGCGCACGCCCTGCCCGTTGCACCAGCATCAGCAAAGTGGGTGACTTTGCACCGGTACCGGATTTGTACGAGTTTCCCGGTGCAATTGTTCCCCTGGTTTGCTGGTGCCCTTGGCTGCGAGCCGGGATGGGCTCAGGGAGGTGGGGGGAAGAGGCACAGCACCCAAACCGGTGAGTTGGGGCGCGCTCAGCACCCTGGCATGGGCCAAAACCCCCGGTGCATTGGAGCTCTGCTGTATTTAGATGCTTCCCCTCCCCGCGGGCCAGCGCCGGCGGCAGTGGTGCCAGGATGAGGCCGGAGAGTGCTCTGCGGTTGCATCGGTGCTTTTACCAAGCGCTGAGAGCAGGAGAAAAGCCAACCGCAGGTGGGGGCTGCAGGGCTGCAGGGAAGCGGCATCTTTGCTCCCAGCAGCCAGCCCGGGTGCTGGCTCCATCCCCCCACCCTGCACCACCTCCCCGGGACCCCCACCCAGCTCAGCAACAAGAAGCCTGGGTGCCATCCCTGTCCCCCACGGGGATCTGGAGGTGACCCACTGCGTCCCGGCTGGGTTCTGCGCAAGGAGCTATCACCTGAACCGTGGCAGCAGCCAAATCCTGCCCAAACCAGCCCCGGTGTCGAGGAGGATGGACCTCACACCGGGCAGGACATTGCCTTTGCCAGATGTCCCCGTGCCCCGCGGCACTGGGAGATGGGCCTGCAGGTGCCACCAGGGCAGGATGAGTGCCGCGACAGCCTGGGGACACCGTAGCATCCTTCCTCCTGGCCGGCACAGCCTGGGCCGGTGCTGCAGCAGGTCGGTGTTGCAGGAATTTTGGAAAAAAACCTCTGGCTCCAGCCGCCCTGTGGAAGAGCCCGCAGAAGCCGGCATATGGTGGCACCAGAAACAGCCTGGCAGCCGGCGGGGAGCGCCTGGCTGGAGCAGCCGCTCAGGCTGCCAGGGCCCCGCAGCGGGGACGGAGGAGGCGGCGTGGGTCGGTGACACGCCGGCAGCCCACGCACACACCCGTGCACACCCGTGTTGGCCGGACCTGGCAGCCCCTCAGGCCCCCCAGGGCAGCACCGGGAGCTTCAAGGCATCGGCGTCGTCGGTGCTTCTGGAGCCTGCGACGTCGCTGCTCCATCCTGCCAGCTGCAGCCAGCGGGTCCCAGGGGACCCGGGGAGCCCGCAGAACCGCCCCTCGCTCCTCCTCTCCTCCCTGCTCCTCATATACCCCCCTCTCCGTCCCCTCCGAGCATCCCTCCCTTCCTCTCCCTCGCTCCCGCTCGCCTCTCGCTCCTTTTCTCCGTGCCTCTCCTCTGAACTTGCCCCTTCCTCCTTCCCTCCTCTCCCCCACCCCCCGAGGAACCGAACCACCACTGAAGACCCCCAGGTTGTGGGCCAGCACCCCCCCGCCACAGCTGGGACCCCCCGCCGGACCATGCCTCTCCAGATATTCTGCACCATCTCCTTCTCCCGCGAGGAAGGACCGAGCGACGCCGCAGCCCCCGGCAAAGGAGAGGACGGAGCAGACGAGTTCCTGTACGGGCAGGAGGAGGAGGAAGAGGAGGAAGAGGACGCCGGGGCAGCCACGGACTTGGTGGCCTTCGCCAGCAGCTGCACGCTGCACGGGCTGAGCCACATCTTTGTGGAGGGCAGCCTGGGCGCCCGGCAGGCGCTCTGGGCGCTGGCCTTCCTCCTCTCCCTCTCCGTCTTCCTCTACCAGGTGGCCGACCGCATCGTCTACTACCTGGAGTACCACCACGTCACGCTGCTCAGCGAGGAGGACAGCCCTGAGATGACCTTCCCCGCCGTCACCTTCTGCAACATCAACCGCGTGCGGGTCTCGCAGCTCAGCCACCAGGACCTGCTCTACCTGGCCCCCCTGGTTGACTACGAGCCCGGGATGGAGCTGGGCTTCTCCCCGGCTCAGCCCGACCCCTGGGATGAGGACGAGCCCCTCAATTTGTACGGGTTTTTTAACCGCACTTGCCACCAGCTGGAGGACATGCTGCTGAGCTGCAGCTACCGGGGCCAGCAGTGCGGTCCCGGTGACTTCGCGGTGGTGAGTAGCCCCCAAGGTGGCCAGGCACAGCCAGCAGCTCCGGCCGGCGTGGTGTTGGATCCGGCACGGCGGGCACCGGGGTGTCTCGCTGGTGACGGGGATGGCACCGGCCACGGAGACCCGCTGTGCTGCCCGATGAGGTGCCCAGCATCTCCGTCCCAGCATCACCGCCGCTTGGGGGGCACCAGGCGAGCCGCAGCCCACCGGCCTCACGCGCCCCTCGCCCCGGCCGGCAGCAGCTCAGCACCGTGGGGACACGCCGGCGTCGGCTGGAACGGTGGGAGACAGGGTGGGGGTGGGGGTTCAGGGTCCCATCCAGCCCCAGCAGGGATGGAGGAGGTGCTGGTGCGGGTGTAGGGCTGAGCGCCGCCGTCTTGGGGAGCTGGGGCTGCCAGGGGGGGGCAAGGTGCTGTAAATCTGCCAAGTGTCTCCCCCAAATCCGTGCCCTGCGCCTCGGTGGGGAACATCTCCTCCTCCTCCTCCAGGGCAAACCCAGCGGTTCCACGGGGGAGACCCCCCCATAGGGCAGGAGCCTGGGTCCTGGATCGTACCCCCAGGCTGGGGCCAGCTCGTCTCAGGGTGGTGATGCCCCCCGGCTCCGTTCGGTGGTGCCGGCAGAGGGTCCCCAGGCTCAGCCCCGTGTCCCCTCCCGCAGGTCTTCACCCGCTACGGGAAGTGCTACACCTTCAACGCGGGGCAGGACGGGAAGCCCCGGCTCATCACCATGAAGGGGGGCACCGGCAACGGCCTGGAGATCATGCTGGACATCCAGCAGGACGAGTACCTCCCCGTGTGGGGGGAAACAGGTAACCCCCCCACCCCAGCAGCTCTACCAGCGGGTCCACTGGGTCACCAGCAGCTCCCAGGATGCTTCCTGGCCCCTTCCCGGCTCCCTCACCCCACGGCTCCACGTCCCTCAGGTTGCCTCCTCATCCCTCCTTCCATTTCTCATCACTTCGGGTCCTTTTCTTTCCTTTTTCCTCCTCGTCTTTGCTCTTCGCCATGGCAACTCCCCATCGGTTTAGAGGAGCAGCCATCGCTCCTGTATAAATAGAGTCGAACGCATCTCCTGCCGCGCTCCCGGGTGCTGGAGCAGGAGGGTCAGGGGATGCTGTAGCAACCAGATGGATGGATGGACGGACACACAGACGAGTGGATTTGCCCAGGGGAAGGGTGGGAGACAGGAGAAGTTTTGGTGCCTCTTGCAGCAGGGCTGGGCGCAGCACCGGGGCTCAGCACCGCGCTCACCCCCACTTCTCTCCACCGCAGACGAAACCTCGTTCGAAGCTGGGATCAAGGTGCAGATCCACAGCCAGGATGAGCCCCCGCTGATCGACCAGCTGGGCTTCGGGGTGGCTCCCGGCTTCCAGACCTTCGTGTCCTGCCAGGAGCAGCGGGTAGGGACTGGGGAGGGGGTCTGGGGTGCTCCCCCCACCCCTGTGCTGCGGGCTGGAGCGGCCGTGGGATGCTGAGCCTCCTCCTGTCCCCACGTCACGGGGAGAGGGGGACCCGGCCATGGGGACCGCTGCAGCAAGGGTTTCCCCCTCCCCCCCGCCATGCATCCAGCATGCTGGGGGTCGGTGGGCTTCTCTCCTCACTCCTGGCTCCTGCCCCCTCCCAGCTCATCTACCTGCCGCCTCCCTGGGGTGACTGCAAGGCCGTGGCGGGCGACTCGGAGTTCTACGACACTTACAGCATCACCGCCTGCCGCATCGACTGCGAGACCCGCTACCTGGTGGAGAACTGCAACTGCCGCATGGTGCACATGCCAGGTGAGCCCTGCGCACGGCGGCTCCAGCGCCCACCGGCATCAGCCCACTGGCGTCGTCCCACCGGGAAAAAAATTTGCTTTTTCTCCCTCCTCCAGGTGATGCCCCTTACTGCACCCCGGAGCAGTACAAGGAGTGCGCAGATCCAGCCTTAGGTGAGGCTGCCCAGCCCCGCGGGACCCAGCTGTGGGTGCTGGATTTCTCCATCATCTCCTTCTCTCCTCGCTCAGATTTCCTGGTGGAAAAGGACAACGAGTACTGCGTCTGCGAGATGCCCTGCAACGTGACCCGCTACGGCAAAGAGCTCTCCATGGTGAAGATCCCCAGCAAAGCCTCCGCCAAGTACCTGGCCAAAAAGTACAACAAGTCGGAGCAGTACATCGGGTACGTGCTGCGGCGCCGGGATGCGGCGGCTCCTTCTCCCTGCATCCCGAACCTCAGCCTGACACCGCTTAACATCCCGCGCAGGGAGAACATCCTGGTGCTGGATATCTTCTTCGAAGCCCTGAACTACGAGACGATCGAGCAGAAGAAGGCGTACGAGGTAGCCGGTTTGCTGGGTGAGTGTGCCGGGAGCATCCTCGGACGAGCTGGGCTCGCGTCAGCCCCCTGCGCCGTCGCGCCGGTCCTGAGGCACAAGGACGTGCCGAGAGCGTGGGGCACCCCACGGCCGTGGCCGGGCACCAGTGACAGCGGTTCTGCCCTTTCCCTGCTCCCCCTGCCACCGGTGCCACCCTGGTGGCTTTGCCCTCTCTCTGCAGGTGACATCGGGGGGCAGATGGGGCTGTTCATCGGGGCCAGTATCCTCACGGTGCTGGAGCTGTTTGACTACGCCTATGAGGTGAGTGTCCCCGCTGGTCCCTGAGCATCGCTGCTGTCCCAGGGCTGCCAGGGGACCCAGGCTACCCACCGAGACACAGGGGGACCCAGGTTATCCACCAAAATTCCCATGAGACACAGGAGGGACACCCAGGTTATCCACCAAGACACCGGGGGGGCCCAGGTTATCCACCAAAACGCCTGTAGGACACCGGGGGGGACCCAGGTTACCCACTGAAAGACCAGGGGGACATGGGGTGGGACCCAGGTTATCCACCAAAACACTGGGGGGACGCAGGTTATCCACCAAAATGCCTGTGGGACATGGGGGGGACCCAGGTTATCCACTGGGACACCAGGGGGACCCAGGGGGGACCCAAGTTATCCACTGAAATGCCTGTGGGACACGGGGGGGGGACCCAGGTTACCCGCTGAAAAACCAGGGGGACATGGAGGGGGACCCAGGTTATCCACCGAAACACTGGGGGGACCCAGGGGGGACCCCAGTTATCCACTGAAACGCCTGTGGGACACTGGGGGGGACCCAGGTTCTCCTGCAGCACCAAAATGCCTGTGAGACACAGGGGGGACCCCCCCGGGACCCCCCCGGGACCGAAATCTGGCTCTCGCAGGTGATTAAGCACCGGCTGTGCCGGCGGGGCAAGTGCCACAAGAACCACAAGCGGAACAACACGGACAAGGGCGTCGCGCTGAGCATGGACGACGTGAAACGCCACGTGAGTGCCGGGTCTGTGGGGCTGGGGGGGGTGTCCCAGTTTGGGGGGTGCTGGGGGAAGGAGCAGAGACACCAGGCGGAGATGCTGTGTGGAGGCAGGACTCCGATTTGGGGGGGGGTCTGGGTGACTCCAGCGACCCCAGCATCCCGTCCATCCTCTGCCCCGCAGAATCCCTGCGAAAGCATACGGGGCCACCCGGCCGGCATGACGTACGCAGCCAACATCCTACCTCACCACCCGGCCCGGGGCACCTTTGAGGACTTCACCTGCTAACCGACGTCTGGATGTACAACCTGAGCTACCAAAGCCCCCCGGAGAGCTGCCCTTGTCCCCGCGAGCGCCAGCGGAGAGACACAGCCAGGGGACCTCGCTCCTCACCGCGGTGGGACACGGCCCAGAGCCCATGGCCTCGCATTTCGGGGCAGGCGGTCGGGTCAGGATGGGACCCAACCCGGCGCGCAGCCCTTGCGGCAGCTGCTCAGCGCCTGCCCCGCTCGTTCAGAGACTCGAGGAGGCTCCATCCAGCCCGGCCACCGCGGCGGCGGCGCGGGGATGACACACGCACAGCGGGCTGGGGCAGGGGGCTGCCCCATCCCCCCCCACCCCCCCCTCGGCCTTTTTAACGACAAACCCAGAAGCCAAGAAGAAGCGGCCGTCGGGCCGCAGGGTCTCCATCCACAGCCCTGTCCGTCTGTCCGTCCGTCGCCTCCATGCCCATCCCGCTCCAACGCCTTGGCTGCTGCTGGCTGGGACCCCCTTGCGTGGCCGGGGCGGTGGCTGAGGACCCTGCAGTGAAGCCGGCGGTGGGCTCAGCACCCCTGGGAGAGCCTCGCTTGTCCCCCGGCACCGCGGTGGTCCGCAGCCCATCCCTGCCTGGGTGATGAAGACGGGATGCCTCCACCGCTCCGGAACGTCTTCCTCGGCACCCTGTCCCCGGGACGGGGGTGCCACCGGGGGGTGCTCGGCCGGGGGGGCCACCTCGGCACCCAGGACCCTCCCTCGGCCACGGTGGGTCAGGCGGCAGCGTGGCCTCCCTGCCCACCTCCCCTGGGCTCCCTGCAGCCTGGCCAGTGCCAGCCCTGTCCCTCCTTGTCCCCAGGGAGCCTGGCGCTACCCCCTGCGCCCCCTCCCCCAAAAAACAGCCATCCTCAGGGGGGACAGGCAGAAGGAGCCCCCCTGGCCCTCATCCCAGCTCCAGCCAGCTTGGCCAGGTGGGCACAGGACCCCCAACACCAAAAGGGTCCCCAAGCCGAGGGACACCCCGTGGCACAGGGTCCTCTGGTCCCCGCGACCGTAGGCTCCCCCCTGCTGACCCCCCACCCCCACCCCACACACAGCAGCTGCCCCCCGGGCACTGCGAGCCCTGCGCATCTTTGGGGCATCTGCTGGCTTGCTGCCCTGGGACCACTGCTCTCCCCCATCGCTGCCTCTCCCCGGCACGCCGCGTCCTGCCCTGCCCGCCGGGGTCCGGCACCAGCCGAGCCTCTGCCCCCCGACCCATCACCTCGCGCCGGTGGGCCGTGGCCCCAGCCCCCAGCCCCCCCCCTCCCCTCCCCCCATCAAGCCAGAGCCCTCCCGGGGCTGAAGTGCTACTTATCTTTAAGAGCTTTGCAATAAGTCGGTTTCGTAATTATTATTTCTAAACCGCAGTTTGGTTTTTTAGTATTGTCATTATTATTATTATTATTATTAATTATTATTATTTGCTTCCTGACCAAAATTAGGAACTGGGGGTCAGTCCTTTGTATCCAGCGATCGCCCAAAGATGACGGGTCGGCCACATCCATAAATTTTCTTATGGATTTTTCCTAACGTTTCATTGCGTTTCATTTATTTATTTCCTTTCTTTCTCTTTCCCATTGAAGCTTTTAAAGATGGGGCTGGGATTTGACCTTGACGCTCACCTGGTGAAGCATACACACATGCTTTTTTGGTTTTTTTCTATTATGCCATCTGCATTTTATATTTCTTATATATAATATATATGACTATATATATATGTGTACATATATATATATCTATCTCTATATGCATCATATCAGTGTAGATACCCATCCAGTAGCATTTAGGCCTTGTTCTTGTGCCATTTTTATTTTTTTTTTCCCCCTGTTACTGATCTCTGAATGCCTTCAAGTGTATAAAGTGTTGAATTCTCTCTGGTATCTGTACTATGTACACACATTTTCATAGGAAGCACAATAAGATGACAGATGCATTGTACATCAATACCTGCTACTCTTAACGGTGATATAAAGAATGATATAACTCACCAACGCCGAGCCTGTCTCTCTTGCTGAGCTGCTGGAAACGCTCCCCGAGGAGGCAGGTGGGGACGGCGCCGTCCCAGGACCTTCCTGAAGGCATCACCGGAGCCAAGAACAACATGGGGAGGAGGGGGGAGGGTAAAGGTTTGGTCCAGGGTCCAGCACTGCCCTTAAACACGCTCGTGAAGGCCGGCAACATCGGGAGTGGTGCTGAGTGGTTGGATTAAGGTGGTCCTTGGTGCAGGGATGTGCTAGTGTGGTGATGGCTCGGGGTACGGTGATACCTCAGGGCACGGCAATGGCACGGCAATGGCTCGGGGTGCAGCGATGGTTCAGGGTGCCAGCAATGGTGTGGCAATGGCTTGGGGTGCAGCGATGCCTCGGGATGCTGGCGATGTTGTGATGGCTCGGGGTGTAGCGATGGCTCGGGGTGCCGGCGATGGCGTGGTGATGGCTCGGGGTGCAGCGATGGCTCGGGGTGCCGGCGATGGCGTGGTGATGGCTCGGGGTGCAGCGATGGCTCGGGGTGCCGGCGATGGCGTGGTGATGGCTCGGGGTGCAGCGATGGCTCGGGGTGCCGGCGATGGCGTGGTGATGGCTCGGGGTGCAGTGATGGCTCGGGGTGCTGGCGATGGCGTGGTGATGGCTCGGGCTGCAGCGATGGCTCGGGGTGCAGCGATGCGCTAGTGTGGTGATGGCTCGGGGTGCAGCGATGGCTCGGGGTGCCGGCGATGGCGTGGTGATGGCTCGGGGTGCAGCGATGGCTCGGGGTGCAGCAATGCGCTAGTGTGGTGATGGCTCGGGGTGCCGGCGATGGCTCGGGGTGCAGCAATGGCTCGGGGTGCAGCGATGGCTCGGGGTGCCGGCGATGGCGTGGTGATGGCTCGGGGTGCAGCAATGGCTCGGGGTGCAGCGATGCGCTAGTGTGGTGATGGCTCAGGGTGCAGCGATGGTTTGGCGATGGCTTGGGGCGCAGCAATGGCTCAGGGTGTGGCGATGTGCTTGCACAGTGATGGCTTGGGGTGCGGTGATGGCTCGGGGTGCGGCGATGCACTAGCGCAGTGATGGCTTGGGGTACAGCAATGGCTTGGGGCACAGCAATGCCTCAGAGTGCAGCAATGCGCTAGCGCGGTGATGGCTCAGGGTGCAATGATGGCTTGGGATGCGGCGATGCCTCGAGGTGCCCCAGCATCGCTGCTGGGTCCTCACCGCCACGTGAACACCGCGGGCTGGAGGAGGGGAACCGCCTCTTGCTCTCAGCAGAATTAACACATGCCCAGCTGCTCATCTTTGACAACTCCAACACTCTGGGGTTTGGGACAGACACCTGAGATCCGGCAGAAATGAGTCGTTAGCCTGACTTCACCTGCTTTTAATTGAACTGAGCTACTAGCGGCTGTAGCGCAAAGCCGTACAGCAACGCAGCTTGGGTCCTACAAATTTCCAGCTACAAAGAGCAAAAGTACTGCGCCAGATCCAACGCTGGGCATCCAAAAAAGCACTCAGGACCCCGTGGGGACCAAATAATGGTCGGTGGGTGAGGAACGTTGAAATGCCAAAGTCCCTGCTGCCCCTTGGTGCCGCTGGAAATGGCAGACGGGAGTTTTGCATTTAAACCAGAACCGGTTTAAAGCTATTCTGGTCCTCCTGCACCAGAGCTGGTGCTGCAAAGGCCACAGGGTGGGCTTTGAATAGGAACAAGATAACCTAGCCAGGCCCAGAAGGGAGTTAATGAAGCGAAATTAATTACAGCCAGGCACCGTGAGTAGCCAGCGCAGCCGCCGGCACCCGCAGCAGCTCCCATTGTGGGGGCAGGCGGTGACCCCGACCCCTCCAAGCTGTCATCTCCCGCAGCTCCCCGTTATCCTGCCGGGCTGCGCTGGGAGAGGTGACCCCATCCATCTGTCACCGCCGTGCGTCGCATCGGCGCGGCCGTCGTGGGACATGAGGGTGGTGAGCCGCAGCGTGCGCCGGGGGGGTTACAGCAGCCCGGTGACACCAGTGACACCAGCGGGAGCAGCTCTCGGGGATGAGAGTGGAAAAGTGGAAAAGCCGCAGGTTTTCACACTTGGGGCTCGGATGCACACACGATGCGTGCGCCCTCAGAGCACTCCAGGACCCTCAGGGAGTACCGGGACCCCCAAAACAGCCAATGCAATTCCCAGGGGGGGTACGGCAGCAGCCAGGCAGGACACTGACATGAGCAGCTCTCACATATGAGAGCAGAAAAGTAGGAAGAAATGGAAAAGCCGCAGGTTTTCACACTCAGGGCTCTGATGCACACACGATCCGTGCACCCTCAGAGCACCCCAGGACCTTCAGGGGGTACCTGGACCCCAAAAACAGCCAATGCAATTCCTGGGGGGGTTACAGAGCAGCCAGATGACACCAGCATGAGCAGCTCTCGGGTATGAGAGTGAAAAGAAATGGAAAAGCCGCAGGTTTTCACGCTCGGGGGTCTGACATGTGATCCGTGCACCCTCAGAGCACCCCAGGACCCTCAGGGGGTACCTGGACCGGACCCCCCAAAACAGCCAATGCAATTCCCAGGGGGGTACAGCAGCAGCCAGGCAGGACATTGACATGAGCAGTTTTCACTTATGAGAGCAGAAAATTGGGAAGAAATGGAAAAGCCACAGGTTTTCACACTTGGGGGTCTGACACGCATGTGATCCATGTGTCCTTAGAGCGCTGCAGGACCCTCAGGGGGTACCTGGACCCCCAAACCAGCCAACACAATTCCCGGGGACACCAGCAGGACACTGACATGAGCAGCTCTCACATATGGGAGTGAAAAAGCAGAAAGAAATGGAAAAGCCGCAGGTTTTCACACTCAGGGCTCCGACATGCATGTGATCCACGAGCCCTCGGTTCGCTGCAGGACCCTCAGGGGTACCAGGACCCCAAAAACAGCCAATGCAATTCCCAGGGGGGTATGGCAGCAGCCAGGCAGGACACTGACATGAGCAGCTCTCACATATGAGAGCAAAAAAGCGGAATGAAGTGGAAAAGCCACATGTTTTCACACTCAGGGCTCCAATGCACACACAATCTGTGCACCCCTGGAGCACCCCAGGACCCTCAGGGGGTACCTGGCCCCCAAAAACAGCCAATGCAATTCCTGGGGGGGGGGGGGTACGGCAGCAGCCAGGCAGGACACTGACATGAGCAGCTCTCACATATGAGAGCAGAAAAGTGGAAAGAAATGGAAAAACCGCAGGTTTTCACACTTGGGGCTCGGATGCACACACAATCTGTGCATCCTCAGAGCAACCCAGGGACCCTCAGGTGGTACCTGGACGCCAAAAACAGCCAATGCAGTTCCGGGGGGGGGGGGGTACGGCAGCAGCCGGGCAGGACACTGACATGAGCAGCTCTCGCATATGAGAGCAAAATAGTGGGAAGAAATGGAAAAGCCGCAGGTTTTCACACTCAGGGCTCTGATGCACACACGATCCGTGCACCCTCAGAGCACCCCAGGACCCTCAGGGGTCCTGGACCTGGACCCCAAAAGCAGCCCCCAGGAACCTGCCCCCTCCCATACAGCCCCAGGCCCCTGCCTCACGACCCTGCCCCCTCCCACGCAGCCCCCTACCCTCAGCCCCTGCCCCAGGCCCCTCCCCTAAACCCCCGGCCCCGCCCCCGCAGGACGCCAGCGGCCCCGCCCCCCCGCCGGTCCTCCCGCCAGCAGAGGGCGGCGGCCCGGGGCGGTGCCTCTCTAGCGCGGCCGGCGCGCGGCCTCTCTATGGCTGTTTCCGGTTCCGGCCCGCTCCCCTTTGTGCTGGAGAAGATGGCGGCGCGGGCGGGATTCCAGTCGGTTACTCCCAGCGGCGGCGGCGGTGGGGCCGCTGCCGGGGCCGGCGCGCTGGGTCCGGGCACGCCGGGCGGGCCGGTGCGCATGGGCCCGGCTCCGGGACAGGGCCTGTACCGCTCGCCGCTGCCGGGAGCCGCCTACCCGGTGAGGCGGGGGAGGGGCCGGCGGGGACCGGCGCTGCGCGGGGCGGGGCGGGGGGCGGTGGAGACGGGGGCGGCCCCGGCTCCTCCCGGTGGGCACTGGACCGGTTTTCTTTTCTCCGCAGCGCCCCGGAATGCTACCGGGCAGCCGGCTGGCGCCGCAGGGCCCCGCCATGGGGCCGCCCGGTTACGGCGGGAGCCCGGCGGTGCGGCCCGGGATGGCGCAGGCCAGCCTGGACCAGGCCCGCAAGCGGCCGGCGCCGCAGCAGCTCCAGCAGGTGCAGCCGCAGGCCGTGCCCAACCGCAACCACAAGTAAGGGCCGGTGTCCCGGGCCGCGGGGGGTCTCGGGGCATCCCGGGATCAACCCGGGCAGCGGGGGGTCTCGGGGCATCCCGGGATCAACCCGGGCAGCGGGGGGTCTCGGGGCATCCCAGGATAAAGTGAGGGGTCTCAGGGCATCCCAGGATAGACGCGGGCAGCTGGGGGTCTCAGGGCATCCTGGGACACCCCTGGGCAGCGGGGTGGTATCAGGGTGTCCCAGGATAAAGCTGGGCAGTGGGATGTCTCGGGGCATCCCAGGATAAACCCGGGCAGCGGGGGGTCTCGGGGCATCCCAGGATAAACCCGGGCAGCGGGGGGTCTCGGGGCATCCCGGGATAAACCCGGGCAGCGGGGGGTCTCGGGGCATCCCGGGATAAACCCGGGCAGCGGGGGGTCTCGGGGCATCCCGGGATAAACCCGGGCAGCGGGGGGGTCTCGGGGCATCCCGGGATAAACCCGGGCAGCGGGGGGTCTCGGGGCATCCCAGGATAAAGTGAGGGGTCTCAGGGTATCCCAGGATAAACCCGGGCAGCAGGGGGGTCTCAGGGCATCCCGGGATCAACCCGGGCAGTGGGATGTCTCAGGGCATCCCCAGGCGGGGGCACAGACACGATGCCTCTCCCCAAAGGCCCCGCGGGGAGATGCTGGGTTTCGGGGTGCAGGCAGGGCCCCCTGGAATCGGAGGGTGAGTGGTGACCCCTCGCTGAAGCGGGGGCTGTACGGGGTGGGGGGCAGCGGCGTCAGGCACGGCCTGGGGGGAGTCGGTGGGTCGGGCTTCTCCTGGCTGCTGCTTCTTGGGCGGCCGAAAGGGATGTCTGGTGCCTTTGGAGCTCCTCTGGGAGACCCGTCCAGCAGAGAAAAGAATAACCTGGAGCCGCTGACAGGAGCGAACCCCTGTTACGTTTGTAGCGGCGTAACGTGGCGCTCCGGTAACGCTGGGAATTCATCCCTGGATTTCAAATCCTAGAAAATTCAATCTCAAGCTCATTGAGGCTCGCGAGCCGCTTTGTTTAGGCGGTGTGTGCCAGCGCGCCCTTCCCAGCTGGCCGGCACCCCGTTTTCTGAGCTCTTGTAGGGAACGTGAGGTGGGGAGGGATCGGCTG
This sequence comes from Falco rusticolus, assembly GCF_015220075.1. NCBI lineage: Eukaryota > Metazoa > Chordata > Aves > Falconiformes > Falconidae > Falco > Falco rusticolus. The sequence continues at coordinate 4,797,849 of NC_051205.1, read as the reverse complement.
GCTGCACCGCCGCGGGGTGCGTCAGCTCTGCGGGGGGGGTTGTGGGGCGAGCGAGCCTGACTGTGCTGACGGGGACGATGACACCCCTGAAAATGAGAACCTGGGCCCCCGACTGGCATCCAGGCTGCGAGTTCTCCCACCGGTGGCTTTGCACAGGGAGGGGAGCCCCCAGCACAGCCTGACGCCCCCTCCCCCCCTGCTCCCAGCACCCCTGGGCCCCCCTGCACCTCCCCCCCTGCTCCCAGCACCCCTGGGCCCCCCTGCACGTCCCCCCCTGCTCCCAGCACCCCTGGGCCCCCCTGCACGTCCCCCCCTGCTCCCAGCACCCACGGGCCCCCCTGCACCTCCCCCCCTGCTCCCAGCACCCACGGTCCCCCCTGCACCTCCCCCCCTGCTCCCAGCACCCACGGGCCCCCCTGCACCTCCCCCCCTGCTCCCAGCACCCACGGGCCCCCCTGCACCTCCCCCCCTGCTCCCAGCACCCACGGTCCCCCCTGCACCTCCCCCCCTGCTCCCAGCACCCACGGTCCCCCCTGCACCTCCCCCCCTGCTCCCAGCACCCACGGGCCCCCCTGCACCTCCCCCCCTGCTCCCAGCACCCACGGGCCCCCCTGCACCTCCCCCCCTGCTCCCAGCACCCACGGGCCCCCCTGCACCTCCCCCCCTGCTCCCAGCACCCATGGGCCCCCCTGCACCTCCCCCCCTGCTCCCAGCACCCACAGGTCCCCCCTGCACCTCCCCCCCTGCTCCCAGCACCCCTGGGCCCCCCTGCACCTCCCCCCCTGCTCCCAGCACCCCTGGGCCCCCCTGCACCTCCCCCCCTGCTCCCAGCACCCATGGGCCCCCCTGCACATCCCCCCTGGGTTACCGTGTGACACTAAACCGGAGGATAAGCCGTCGCCTTGCTCCCTTCGTGAGCGCCTGCGGTTAATTTGCAGAAAGCCGTTGCCATTTTCATGCCCGTGTCTGCCTCTTCTTCCTTCGCAGCGCTAAGAAGAAGAAGATGGCTGACAAAATTCTACCTCAGAGGGTGAGTGGCACCGTGCAGTGGTGCGGCACGGGCTGGAGGAGCGTGGGGGAGCCGGCGGTGATTTGCATTCTTGATTGTCGTGTAGATTCGTGAACTCGTACCCGAGTCTCAGGCCTATATGGACTTGCTGGCTTTCGAAAGAAAACTGGACCAGACGATCATGCGGAAACGCTTGGATATCCAGGAGGCTTTGAAGCGACCCATTAAGGTAGGGGAGGGTCACATTCTGCTGGTCCTGAGCCAGGTTTGGAGGTTCTGGCTTTGGTTAAGACAGCAGGAGGGTGCCGAAGCGTGGGGCACGTCCCTGTAAGTGTGGCACGCTGGGAATCTTAATGCTCCGGACGTAGAGCGTGGGGAATATGAGGCAGCTAAACCCACGAAGCTCAGTTTTAGCAAAACATAAGCCAGATGGTCAGCCCTTTATTTCAGAATTCACACTGAGCCGCTGCGTTTTCTCCTAGCAAAAACGAAAGCTACGTATTTTTATCTCCAATACCTTCAATCCAGCCAAGTCTGATGCGGAGGATGGTGAAGGGACAGTTGCCTCCTGGGAGCTCCGGGTGGAAGGACGGCTGTTGGAAGACGTAAGTGTGAAATCCCCAGCTGCAGAGGTGCCTTTCTGGATCTGGAATTGGCAATGAAACCAGTTTCTTAGCGTCCGAGAGCACAGCTAGGGGCTTGATATCCTCCTTCGTCTCTGTTTTCCAAGGAGTCTGATGGTGCCGAGACCGAGAGCCCAGCTTGGAGACCGATGGGTGTCCCCATGGCAGGACACGAGTTATACAAAGTTCTTATAGCTCTAAGAATTAATGGTGAGAGCAGATCAGTGGCCCTTGTGTCCCCTGGCTCTGAGAACCAGGGTGCTTGCACTGTACGTAATTGCCGAGCGATTGAATTCCTGCAAGCTCGTCTTTTTAACTCCAGGCTTTCACTTTCTGACTTGGAACTTGATTTTTCAAGCACACGTTGGTGAATTTAGGTGTTCAGAACTTCAAAGGAGCGCTGTCGTGCACGGTGGCTGTGCTTGAGTGCTGAAACTTGCTGTCCTAACACTTTTCCTTCCTGTGTTGCTTGCAGTCTGCTTTGTCCAAATACGATGCCACCAAGCAGAAAAGAAAGTTCTCATCCTTCTTTAAATCTCTGGTCATTGAACTTGATAAAGACCTGTATGGCCCTGACAATCACCTGGTAGAGGTGAGCTGCTTTTTGCTGTGTTGCCTCTAAAAACGGGTTGGTGTTTCGGCAGACGACAGGGTTTGTGTAACTTGAGAGTTGAGGGCACTGAAGGCTTGAACAAGTGGCTGGGAGCCAGGAACTCTTGAATTCTTATCTTAGCTTTTCCTCTTGACTTGCTGGGGGTCTGAACGAATGTATTAACTCTTGTTTCTAAGTGGGAATAAGGCAAACTTGAGGTGGGTGGGATTTACTGGCAAGCTCACTGGGTGGCCAGCGGCAGGAGCAAAGGGGACCGGGTGTGGGGCTGCTCCTAAATTCCCTCTCCTGGTGCAGTGGCACAGGACTGCGACGACTCAGGAGACGGACGGCTTCCAGGTGAAGAGGCCGGGAGATGTAAACGTGCGCTGTACTGTCCTTCTGATGCTGGATTACCAGGTGAGATGTTGGGTGTAACAGCGCTGGGCACGTCCCGTGCGCCGTGGCTGTGGCCACCTCACCTCTCTGTGCGTTTCTTTTCAGCCTCCCCAGTTCAAACTGGATCCCCGCTTGGCTCGTCTCTTGGGGATTCACACTCAGACGCGCCCGGTGATCATCCAGGCGTTGTGGCAATACATCAAGACTCACAAGCTGCAGGACCCCCACGAGCGGGAGTATGTCATCTGTGACAAATACCTCCAGCAGGTAACGGGGCGGCCGGAACGAGCGACGGTTGCGGTTTTTCTTGGTCGGCGGGCGCCGAGCTGCCCGTTGCGTCCCTCAGCCCCATGTTTCCGTCGCAGATATTTGAATCTCAGCGGATGAAGTTCTCTGAGATCCCCCAAAGGCTTCACGCGTTGCTTATGCCCCCGGAGCCGATCATCATTAATCACGTGATCAGGTGAGACGGGTCCACTTCTCTTCCTATTTCTGGGAAGGAGAGCGGAAGGGATGGGCGAGGCTGGCACAGGAAGGGGATGTGACACGTTCTGGTTTTCAGCAGCCGTTCCCATGTCGCCTGTCGTTGTTTCTACGTACAAGAACAGCCGCCTCTCTCCGTTACCGCGTCCCTCTTTCCCACCAGGCGCTCCCACGTTCCTGCTGTCCTTTTTGCATTACGCTTTTGTAGCTTAGATGGAGCAATCGCTGGGTCCTCGTGCTGCCAAGCCAGCCGGGGAGCTGCGCTGCGTGGTGTCAGAGCCGAAGTTAGCGCCACCACGAGCGCAGCTTGGCCCTGCCTGCACCCCATATGCTGCGTCAGTCCCGGAAGAGCTACGGTTTGGTGCTTTCTTGAGCTCTTTAATTATTTTGGCTTCTTTCTCGTGGATGGCTCCTAGTGTTGACCCAAACGACCAGAAGAAAACAGCCTGCTATGACATTGACGTGGAGGTGGACGATACCTTGAAAACTCAGATGAATTCCTTCCTGCTGTCCACAGCCAGCCAGCAGGAGATCGCGGCGCTGGATAACAAGGTGGGAAGAAGCCCCTTCAGCTCTGCCCTCCTCACGGCTGGGTGGGAATGTGTCCCTGGAGCAGGTGACCCCTGCAGAGGCCAGGGGTTCAGCTTTGCTCTTTCGTGCCTTGGGAAGCTGGGGTGGGATCAGCCGTGCTCACAGACAGGCGGCATCACCTGGAAATGCAATTTTAAAGCCAACACTGGGAAAACCGGTAATATTTAGAGCAGGAAACTGGAAGTTGAAAATCCCGATGGGTGTAAGTCAATCGGGGAGTATAAGAATTTGCCTGGTGGGTTGGGTCCCTTGATGTTTGTCTGACTTTTTCCCCTATTCAGCGGTTTAGTTGCTGTGCTTATCTCCTTCAGATTCATGAAACAATAGAGACAATTAACCAGCTGAAGACACAGCGTGAGTTCATGCTGAGCTTTGCCCGAGATCCTCAGGGCTTCATCAACGACTGGCTACAGTCCCAGTGCCGGGATTTAAAGGTAAAACTTTTCTCTTGTGTGGAAGGTGGATCCAGTCACACGCTCCCCTCATTATAACCAGCTCCCGCAGAGAGAGGGAGGCGATTTCCCGCTCGGAAAGCGAGACTAGAATTGGAGTCAGGTGTAAAAACCTGACCTGACTGTAGTGAAATTTCTTTGAGGGAAGGGGAGGGGGCCCGGGTTCGCTCAGCACAGCCGGAGTTTCCGCGCTCCCTGAACTGCCGTCCTTTGTGCTCTCCAGACAATGACTGATGTGGTTGGGAATCCTGAAGAGGAGCGTAGAGCTGAGTTCTACTTCCAGCCATGGGCTCAGGAAGCCGTGTGCCGATACTTCTACTCCAAGGTGAGTGTCCCCGGGCAGGGGTCCCCCTCCCTACCCAGCGGCTTGGGGTCCCTGTCCCTTCTCGGACACTGCCCGTGGGAAGCGGCGGTGCTCAGCTTCGCTTGTACCCTCGGTCCCAGTTTGAGTTCATCCCTTTTCCAGCTGGGTCCCGTGTTACTGGGACGCTGTGGCACTGCACCATCTGAATCTGCTAACGCTGCGCCTTTGGCTTCTCTTGCAGGTGCAGCAAAGACGGCAGGAACTGGAGCAGGCCCTGGGAATCCGTAACACATAGGCTGCTCCGCTCCTCCCCAGCCAGAAGGCAGCACAGCTATTTTTGGCGACGGAGAGCTGCAGAGTACGCCGTTAAGGCTCACATAAACCCACGCCGGCAGCGAGGCCCACGTCATTATTCATCCTGGCATTGTCCCTCTTGGGGCAGCTCCAGGACAGCTGGGGTCTTCTGGGGTTGTGACAAGCAGCCGGGCTCCGCTGAGCACACGTTTCTACCTGGTTTTCTTCCTGACTGTTGCCTTGTCAGTCCCAAGGCTTCCGAGAGCCTCCCCGTGACTCCGTGCTGCCTGTAGTGTCCCCAGTAGCCGGTGCAACCGCTGCCTCGGAGCCTTTCTCACGTTCAGAACCCACAGCCCGTTCTTCCCCAACTAGCATCTAGTTGTGGCACCAAGACCTGGCTCTGGGAAACCTGGATCTGCTGTAAATCCGGGGAATTCGGGGGCTGGTCTCTTTTTTCCTGCCTCGTTTTATAGCCAGGGGCCGGGAGACGCAGCGGGCAGGATGCCACGAGCTGACATACCTCCCTGCCCTCACTCCCTCGCTCGGAGGGGGCTGCTGCACGGGGCTGCCTCATCGGTCACCCTCTCCCTCGAGGAAGTTACTGGTCTGTGTAGAGAATTGCTTCTTCCCTCGTCCCGTTTTGGTTTGGTTTTTTTTTTTTCCCCTGCCCTGCTCCCTTCATATTCTTTGACAGACTGTGCTAGGGGAGGCGAGGCAGCGGCTCGCTGCAGGGATGTGGAAGCGTTGGTGAGACTTCTCGGCGCTTCGGAGGACCTACAGCCACCCGCGGACCCGGCAAACCGCCCGGCTGCTCGTTTTCCCTGTAGCAGGGAGAGGGGGATGCAGCAACCGCCTGGTGGGATTGCGCGGGGGCGTAGGCTCATTCCTTTGGGACAGTTATCCTGTGTCACTTGCTGCGGGCACCAGCAGCTCCTGCGTGTGGATCTGAGGGTGTAACAGGACAGTCCTTGGGATCGGATGGATCTCCGAGCGGACACGGGTTAGCAGGGGATCCCGTGCTGAAGCTCCTGTGGTTTTTAGTCAAATTTTAGATTCTGGGGCTGCCCTAAGGCCCAGCATGGTTCAGGAATGTACAAGTAGATTTTCTCTGCTGTGAGGAGTAACAGCCCAGATGCCTCTTCATGGGATGAGTTACTAGTGAACTAGTGGTCAGGAGTAAGAGAGTGGCTTCTCTTCACCCGGATCTCGGTGTTTCTGCTCGGGACTGTAATGCCGACGGACCTCCCCGCAGCCAGCCGCGGCGTGGCGGGGAAGGTGGCTATGGATTTGGGAGCCTGGGTGGCCCTACTTGTGTCTGTGTTACTACATGTCCGTGAGTAATAGGCTCTCGCCGTCCCTTCTCCTTTGCCCCCTTATGAACCGGCTCCTCTGTGGTACTGGGGTGAAGGTCTCGGTGCTGGTGAAGCAGCCCACTGACTCCTCAGGGTATTCACGCATGAAGGATGCTGAGTACTGCGTAGGCAAACCTAGCTGTTGCAGAGTAACTGCTTTTCTTAACTGAATATTATGGTTTTTTCCATGGACCAAATTTTTCTTTTTCTTTCCTTTTTTTTTTTTTTTTTTTTTTTTTTGTACTGTATCCTTGTAGACGTCACCCAGTTTTAATAAAAGCCTCCTGCGAAGGAAGCTGTCCTCCCTCCTGCGCTGACAGCACGCTTTCAGCAGCTGCCTCGGTGGATGACACTTGCGTGCTTGCCTGGGAAAGGACGGGGTTATCTCCCGTTTGGTTTTTTCCAGTTGATTATTTACAAAGCCAGCTGGGTTAAGAGACAGGAGAAAGCTCTTCCTATTTTGGCCTTTCATGTAAGGATCTCCTGGCTTGGCGAGCCTGCTACGCCTTCTGCAAAGTGCGCTTTTGTGGTAAATAAGCGAAGTAACTTGAGCAAAACTGGAAAGGCAGCGACCAAGCTGCTGACAAAAATCCAGGCAGCTCGGTTTGCACATTGCAGCCTTGCAGAATGGTGACAGCTCGTTACAAGCCCCAAGGGAGCCGGGCATAATTTTGAAGGAAAGTGGATTAAAGTTTACGTTAGGAGGATTTAAAACTATGCGAGAGGCGAATCGCTCTCGTCGCCCGGCCTTATTTATAGAAGTGGGAATGTAATGCTTCCCAGAAAACCTGAAAGCCCTTGTTGCAGGGGAGGAGATGCTGTGGGGATGGAGGAAAGGGCAGCGCTGCTGCTGCAGGCTGGGGGGGGGGGCTGGCCCGGGGGTGAAAATCCCCCTTCTTGGGCAGGAGGGGAGGATAAAATGCCTTGGGCAGGGAAGGGGGGAGAGGAGCGGCAGTCACGGCTCCCACTTCAGCCGAGAGCTGGGATCTGAGCTCCTTCACCTTGGCTTCGGGGGAGAAATCCGCACCTGCGGTGCTGCCCCCGCGTTGCTTACCGAGCTGGGAGCGCTGGGAGCACTGGCCGTGCCTGGGGAAGGGCTGGCTTTGCCCCGCCGGGGCAGGGTGCTGTGCTCCCCCCCGGGGCAGGGTGCTGGGTCCCCCTGGGGAAGGGCTGGCTTTGCCCCCCCGGGGCAGGGTGCTGGATCCCCCTCGGCAGGGTGCTGAGTCCCCGGGGCAGGGTGCTGTGTCCCCCCCCGGGGAAGGATGCTTTGCTCCCCCCCGGGGCAGGGTGCTGAGTCCCCGGGACAGGATGCTGTGCTCCCCATCCCCCCGGGGCAGGGTGCTAGTTCTGCCCCCCTGGGCAGGGTGCTGTGTCCCCCCCCGGGCAAGGTGCTGTGCTCCCCCCCCCCCCCGGGGCAGGGTGCTGTGTCCCCGGGACAGGATGCTGTGCTCCCCATCCCTCCGGGGCAGGGTGCTGAGTCCCCCCCGGGCAGGGTGCTGAGTCCCCCCCGGGGCGAGGCGGGGCTGGGGGCGGGTCGGTGCCGCCCCCGCTCCAGGCGGCCTTGAAATGCCATCGGCGGGCTCAGGGCTCAGCGCCGCGCAGCGCCCCGGCTCCCAGCACCATGGGCGGCAAGAAAGTCTGCATCGTGGGCTCCGGCAACTGGTGAGCGACCAGTGCCTGGGCACTGGGGTCCCCTCTGCCCGCGCATCGGGGTCCCGGTCCTCCCCGCGCCCCCCGGAGCCCCCGTTTCACCAGGACCCCCGTGATCCGTGGTGCACCGGGCTCCCTGGTACCCGCTGCCCACGGCTCCGCTCTGCCCACGCAGGGGCTCGGCCATCGCCAAGATCGCCGGCACCAACGCGGCGCGGCTGAGCACCTTCGAGAGCCAGGTGAGCATGTGGGTGCTGGAGGAGGAGGTGGGCGGCCGGCGGCTCACCGACATCATCAACACGGAGCACGAAAACGTCAAGTACCTGCCAGGGCACAAGCTGCCCCCCAACGTGGTGAGTGTGACCCAACGTGGTGAGTGTGGCACAACCTGGTGAGTGTGGCACAACCTGGTGAGTGTGACCCAACGGGGTGAGTGTGGCACAACCTGGTGAGTGTGGCACAACCTGGTGAGTGTGACACAACCTGGTGAGTGTGACCCAACGTGGTGAGTGTGGCACAACCTGGTGAGTGTGACCCAACCCGGTGAGTGTGACCCAACCCGGTGAGTGTGACCCAACATGGTGAGTGTGACCCAATGGGGTGAGTGTGACCCAACCTGGTGAGTGTGACCCACGGCAGCAGCCTCCGGTCTGGTGCTGGTAATAAATAACTGCACTGGGAGCTGCTGGATGTGCTCCCTGGTGTGCTGGGCACGAGGGGATGCACCGGGAAGCGTGGGACGCGGCTGCGCCTTCCCGGTGACCTTGGTCCGTGCTCGGACGAGCTGCAGCCCTGGCTGGCTTCGCTGCCTGCGTTGCTCCCGCTGGGCTTGGGGCCATGTGGCTGCCCCGAGCTGGCGGCGGCGGCGTGCGGGGAGCCGAGGTGGCATGTGGGGAGCCGAGGTGGCGTGCGGGGAGCCGAGGTGGCATGTGGGGAGCCGAGGTGGCATGTGGGGAGCCGAGGGGGCGTGCGGGGAGCCGAGGTGGCATGCGGGGAGCCGAGGTGGCATGTGGGGAGCCGAGGGGGCGTGCGGGGAGCCGAGGGGGCGTGCGGGGAGCCGAGGTGGCTTGTGGGGAGCCGAGGGGGCGTGCGGGGAGCCGAGGGGGCGTGCGGGGAGCCGAGGTGGCATGTGGGGAGCCGAGGGGGCGTGCGGGGAGCCGAGGGGGCGTGCGGGGAGCCGAGGTGGCATGTGGGGAGCCGAGGGGGCGTGCGGGGAGCCGAGGGGGCGTGCGGGGAGCCGAGGTGGCATGTGGGGAGCCGAGGGGGCGTGCGGGGAGCCGAGGTGGCATGTGGGGAGCCGAGGGGGCGTGTGGGGAGCCGAGGGGGCGTGCGGGGAGCCGAGGGGGCACGCGGGGAGCCGAGGTGGCACGCGGGGAGCCGAGGGGGCGTGCGGGGAGCCGAGGGGGCGTGCGGGGAGCCGAGGGGGCGTGCGGGGAGCCGAGGTGGCATGTGGGGAGCCGAGGGGGCGTGCGGGGAGCCGAGGTGGCGTGCGGGGAGCCGAGGGGGCGTGCGGGGAGCCGAGGTGGCATGTGGGGAGCCGAGCCCACCGGGCTCGCTGGTGCTGAACATGATCCCAGCTCTTCCCACGGGACCAGCTCGGCTGCGTTTGCCCTGCTCTGCTCCGACCCCTTTGTCCTGCCAGCTCAGCGCCTTCGTCCCTTCCTTCCCTTACGCTGGTACCCCCCGCGGTCACTCCCAAGCCCCTTCTCCCCTTGCCCTGGCTTCGGGACACACGCGCTGCACAACTACAGGCGCCAGCTGCTGACAGCAGTCGTACTCTTCAGGTAGCGGAGCCAGACCTGCTGAAAGCCTGCGCCGGGGCTGACATCCTCCTGTTCGTGGTGCCCCACCAGTTTATTGGCCAAGTCTGCGACCAGCTCAAGGGCCACGTAAAGAAAGACGCGGTTGGGGTGTCGCTCGTCAAGGTGGGAGCGGGGGGAGCGCTGCCCGGGCTGGGGGGGAGGGCAGGGGGTACCCGGAGGCAGCCTGGATCTGAGAGGCTGCAAAGGGAGTCCTGGGATTTTGGAGCAGAAATTGGGCTCTGGGGGTGGGGATGGGGGGCAAAGGGGGAGGGGGGCAGAGTCTTTGTGGGGATTTGGGGGCGTAAAGGATGAGAGGATGTGGGGGATCTCAAGCGCTGTGAGGAGTGGGATGCAGCTGAGCACTGGGGGGGCTGTCGGGATGGGTTGGAGCACTGCAGGACAGGGATCACGGAAGGGTTTGGGTTGGAAGGGACCTTAAAGACCACCCAGTTCCAACCCCCTGCCAGGGGGACCCCCCCCCCACCAGCCCAGGGTGCTCCCAGCCCCGTCCAACCTGGCCTTGGACCCTTCCAGGGCTGGGGCACCCACAGCTCCCCAGTGCCAGCGCCTCGCCGCCCCCACAGTAAAGAATTTCTTCCAACAGCTGCTCTACATCTCCCCTCTTTTAGCTTAAACCCATTCCCCCTTGCCCTGGCACTATGTGCCCTCGTACAAAGTCTCTCTGGCGATGGGATGGGGGCTGGTGGGGCCAGGTCTCCGGCAGAGCAGGTGCTCATCTCCATCCCTGGTTGTCTCCCAGGGGGTGGACGAAGGACCAGATGGGCTGAGGCTGATCTCAGACATTATCCATGAAAAACTGGGAATAGAGATGAGCGTCCTCATGGGGGCCAATATTGCGAACGAAGTGGCAGAAGAGAAGTTCTGTGAAACGACCATCGGTAAGGAGCCGTGACCCCTTCGCGTTAGCAGCCCTTGTTTCTAGCGAGCAGGAAAAGGCAAATGGGCGAACGTGGTGCGGCTGGAACCGCTGCTGCCTGGCGTGAGCTGGCCCTTTGTCCCTGGGGAGTTAGGCTCCCGTAGGAGCTGGATGAACTCAGGGTTTACGATGTGATCGCTCCCTTCGTTAAAAATGTGCATTTCACAGACCCTGAGGATCAGGGAGCCTGCCTGGTGCAAATTAGAGGGGTGGCCACCGAGAGACCCTTTAGAAACAAGAGTCACCTTCGTTCCCTTGGGCTTCAAGGCACGCTCACCTGGATCTCATGTTGTTGCCAACCAGGGCCACTTGAAAGTTTATCTGGCGACTGTTCCTAACATCCTCCGCGCTGGCTGTGAGTTGTGCACAGCAGCCAAAACCAACCAGAAGGGTTTGGTGGGTTAGAAATTACGGGATTCCAAGCGTCTGTACGTTAAACAAATGCAAATGTGCTGTGCAGGAGGCTGCAGGGACTGGGGAGGTGTAAGCAGAGCGTGCTGGCGCTGCAAGCTCTCGCACAGGACACCTCAAGAACATGGGAGAATTTTCCAAATCCAAATGTGCAATGTTGGAAGATGCCTTTAATCTGCTGGGCGTGGAGTTTCTGCCTGGCTTGACACAGCAGTAGGGATTATCCCCATTTTCTGGGAATCCCGACGTTGAACCTTGCTTATCTGGCAGGCAATGTGTGCGTGGCGCTTTGTGGACCTGGAAAAGTTTAGCGATGTCTCTCCGTTGGGCAACAGGTTCCCCTTGCTACAAAGGTTGTGGTGGAGGAGAGCGGCACAGTCCTGCCTTAGGGTCTCCTTCCATCATCTTCCTCCTCCTCCCTTTGTCTCATCAGGCTGCAAGAACGCGCAGCACGGGCGGACGCTGAAGGAGCTGATGCAGACGCCAAACTTTCGGGTGACGGTGGTGGAGGAGGCTGACACCGTAGAGATCTGCGGGGCTCTCAAGGTGGGTGAGCTGCTCACCGGGCTTTGTGGGTCTTAGTCAGCAGGGCCTGTGGTTCTCTAGGAGCTCTGGGGTGGAGGCTGCCGGCTGAATGATCCTGCTGGATACTGCCCTGTGGCTCGCTGAGACCTTTGAGTCCCCCTTTGGAGGGATCTGTGGACGTGTCCTGTCCAGGGAGGAGGGATGACGATCGCTGGCATAGGCAGGGGCAGGCAGGAGCCTGTGCTTGGGATCACGCATGGACACCACAGAGCCCTGAGCTCCTTTGGGAACAGATCCCTCTGTGCTGCTGCTCTTTTCCAGAACGTCGTGGCTGTCGGAGCTGGTTTCTGCGATGGGCTCGGCTATGGAGACAACACAAAAGCTGCCGTGATCCGTCTGGGGCTGATGGAGATGATCGCCTTTGCCAAAGTCTTCTGTAAGGGCTCCGTCACCGCCACCACCTTCCTGGAGAGCTGCGGGGTCGCGGACCTCATCACGACCTGCTACGGTGGCCGCAATCGCAAGGTGGCCGAGGCTTTCGTCAAGACGGGGAAGGTAAGAGGAGCAGGGAGCAGGCAAGGCTGATGTCTGCAGGGAGATGAACCCAATTAGCATCGTGGTACCATGCCTTCGTTTGCTGCCGCAGCCTGGCTCCGGGGAGGGAGCGCGGGGCGGCGGGTGGGCTTGCAGGGTCCAGCTCCCTCACCGTTGGGTTCTTTCAGTCTATTGAGCAGCTGGAGAAGGAGATGTTGAATGGGCAGAAGCTGCAGGGTCCCCCGACGTCTGCCGAGCTGCATCGCATCCTTAAAAGCAAGAACTTAGTGGAGAAGTGAGTGCTGTCACCTCTCTCGTCCCCTTTTTGGGGCTGGGGCTGGGCTCTTTCCTGCAGCTGTGGGAGGGGAAGCCCCCCCTCAGCATCTCTGCTGCTCGGGTCGGTCTCTGCACTGCCCAGGGTGGGAACAGCCAACGTGCCGCCGTCCCACCCGCTCCCACCCCGTGGTCCTGCACGTCGCAGCAGAAGCCGGGGTGCTCTGCCAGCCGTGGCGACAGGGCAAGGGGTGACTTTGTCCATCTGCCCACAGGTTCCCCCTCTTCACAGCCGTGTATCGGATCTGCTACGAGGGCAAACCTGTTACCGATGTCATCAAGTGTCTCCAGAACCACCCTGAGCACATGTAGGTGGGTTCTGCCTGCAAAACCACTGATCCTGCCGAGAGGAGCCGAGAGCTCCTGCCCACACCTACTTGCTCTGCTGCTACAGCTTTGTAAGGGGTCCGGATTTCCTGGGAGCCTTGCAGAGTTGCTGGAAGGGCAGAGGTTCCCTTTCCCAGCCCTGGACACTGCCAGCCTGAGCCTGGCATCTGCACGGAGGTACCTGCTGATCTCCCTTTCTCTCTGAAGGGCTCGTGTAACTGCTGCTGCTGCGTGGGGTCTGCCCAGCGCAGTGCTGAGCATTTTCCCCCTTTCAATTTCTCTTGCCCTGATGGATTCAGTTCAGGGACTCTGCCAGGTCATCCTGATGGCTCCGGGCTGTGCAGAAGGCACTGCCTGGAAGGACGAGCTTTGCTGTTAGCTCCACGGGGCCACTTTGCATGATGCCAGCCCTTTCCTGCTTGCTGCTGTTCTTGGCTTAACTCTCATGGAGCGGGCACAGCTCCCTGCGGGGCTCCACCGGGGTGGCTGAAGCTCCTCAGGACTTTCAAAGGGGCTGAGGATCACTCTTCTTTCTAAGCAACGCCAGCATAGAAGATAGCAGCATTCTTTTCCCACCCTGCCATGTGCTGCTTCCCCAGCCACCACCAGCTGCTCCTGGCGGACGCTGTGGCCAACGCTTCAGCTGCTCCTGGTGAACACCATGGCCAATGCTTCAGATGCGAGGGCAGCCCCAAGGCGCAACTTCCGAGCTTGGTTTGTTTAGCTTTTTTGCTCTTGCAATCAAACCTGGCCCCTGCACCCAGGGAACTCCCCTGTTGTCACACGTTTGCCTGTGCTAATTCCACGTCCACTGACTGTCCCTGGACAGCTTTTCTCCCTCTGGTCAGTTTGTCCTCTGGCTGGCTTGGGCAATGCAGGGACCAACTGCCCCAAAGTCTTTCTGAGCAGCTGGCAGGCTGCGTAACCCTTGGCAGCGTACCTGACAAAGCAGTTGGGTCATGTTGCTTTTAGATGAATGATCCACAGCGCCTTTTTGCCATTTCCTTGGCTTGCTCCGGTCTATGCCTTATCCCGGTCTTTTGCTTCTCCATGTGGCTTCCGAGAACACGGGTTCCGTGCTTACTTTCCCTGCTGTCTCCTGTGAGGGTGCTGGAAACTGCTAAGGCGCAAGGGGCAGCCGCAGACATGTGAGCCGCAGGAGGTACGAGGAGACCTCCAACATCACAGGAGGGGACAGAGGTCTCGTGCCTCGTGCTGTGCTGTTGAAACTTGCCCCTTGTCCAGGCGGGTGCCACGTGCCTCTCTGGTCCTCTGAAGCTGGCTCGCTCCGCTCGTGTTTGCTCAGGGCAGCGTGGCCAGCGGTTCACTGATCCCTGGCAGGGCTGGCAGGCCAGGGCTGCTGCAGGGCTCGCTGTCCACCCCCGTTCCGGGTCCTAGTGCTGCTGGGTCTCTGATTAGCAGTGTACTTTTATGAACATTTGAAAGAATAATAAACTCTGAGAGGTGAAGGGAGACATGCTCTTTGCTCTGTGGCTCTGGTGCATCATTGTCTTTGGGTTGTTGCCTGCTGGACCGGCTAAGAGCGCAGAACAAGGCACTGTCAGTTCCCTCCTGGCTCAGCACCCTTGAGTGCTGGCTCAGAAACAGCCAGAATGCCCCCGCAGGTCACTGTTCAGTCACAACGTAACACGGTGTCCCACTTGCTTTTCCTCAGCAGCGGTTCCGGCGTTAAAAGTTTGGCTGTAGGACCAAAGAGGGCTGAGACTGCGATGTTGAACTGGGTACAGAATCCTGACCCTTCTACCTGGGGCCTGCAGGAGCTGGGCCAGGACCCCACTGTGCCCCAGGTACCCCAGGCCTCCCCTTCTTTGATCTCTTGGCTTCTTGGGACACGCTGCATTGTTTTATTCATCTTTTCTCAACTGCTTTTCCCAGATTTGCCTTGTCCCTGTTTTTCTTTGAAATGCATCTCATACCGAGTGACCTTTCCAGGACTGTTAGCCCTCTGCTCAGCTCTTGCTAGGGGAATTCAATCTGCTGGCACTGCAGTTGTTTCTGTGCCTTTTATTAGACACGCTTTCTCACTAGGCACTCTACGACCTTTAAATTTAACTGAGCTATCGTACGGAAAGTAGCCAGCATCGGTTTCCTCTAATGAGGAACTTTACTGAGGTTGGAGGGAGGATAAAGGAAGTCCATCCAGCATGTTCCTGCAGGGCTGGCACAACTTCTCGTTCCCTTTGTCTTGAAGTGCTTCAGGAACCCCAGCTCAAGGCTGATGTAAGAGAGAGGGTCTGGGAGCGCTGCTCCCTCCACACGTTGCAGCCTCTCGCCTTGGCTCACTAGACTCTTGCCAGCACCTGCCCGCAGCCGCAGCAGCATCTAGAATTGTGTTTTGGACTTGCTGGTAGCTCCTCTGCTGTGGAAGTGCTTTGTGCATCCCTCCTGGCGTGGGTTTCTTTGCCCCAGGGTGCTGCTGGCAGTGCCCGAGCCCCTGCAGACCCTCCCAGGAAAGATCCCAAGCCTCACTTGGGGGCGGCTGTTGACAAATCTCTTGCTTTAAGCCTCTTAGACACCCCGTGCCTTGCACTAGTGCCGGAGTTCATGAGCTATAAAAAGTCTTCCCTTTGCCATTTAGAGTTATGTTCTGCAGCCTCAGCACATCCCGGCGCTTCAGGACTCTGCAGGAGCCACTGCTGCGCGGTGGCCTGGGGAAGGGACGAGGGAGAGGGGGGTGGCTGGCAGCCTGGGTGCCCACGAGCACCCCAAGAGCAGAGCAGCGCTGCGACAGCACTGTTCAGATGCCAGCGAGGAGCTCTGGGAGGCACCAAGAGCCTCTCTGGTGCCTTTGGAGCTCCTGAAGCCCTTTAGGAGCACCTGAAGCTCTTTTGGAGCTCCTGGAGCCCTCTAGGAGCACCTGAAGCCGCCCTGGAGCAGCTCCTGAAGTCCTCCTGGAGCAGCTCCTGAAGCCCTCCTGGAGGAGCTCCTGAAGCTCTTTTGGAGCTCCTGAGGCGCTCCTGGAGCACCTGAAGTCCCCCTGGAGCTCCTGAAGCCCTTTGGGAGCACCTGAAGTCCTCCTGGAGGAGCTCCTGAAGCCCTTTTGGAGCAGCTGAAGCCCTCCTGGAGGAGCTCCAAAAGCCCTTTGGGGGAGTGCCTGAAGCCCCCTTGGAGCAGGCTCCTCGTCTGCCAGCATGGGCTGGGCCCTCAGGCAGGCGCCTCAGCCAGGGTGGGCCGTGTGCGGCCTGGCCTCCAGCCGGTGCAGCTGCGGGCAGGCCCCGGGGGGCTGCCGGTGCCTCAGCGCCCCGCAAGGTGCCCGGTGCGGCGGGGCAGGGGCTGTGCCGAGGAGAGGGGCCCGGGGGGCTGGGGGCGCCGCCTGAGGTAAAAACGCGCGGCCGCCCGCCGGCAGGGGGCGCTGCAGGCCGCCGCCTCGGCGGACTCCACATCCCAGCAGGCAGCGCGGCGGCCCGCCGCTCTCACGTGACGGGAAGGGGCGGGGCGCTGCCCGGAAGTGCAGGGCGGTGGGACCGGAGCCTGAGCAGTGCAGGTAGGGAGATGGCGGGGGCGCCGGGGCACGCAGGGGAGCGCTGGCGGCCCCGCTGACCCCCGCCCTGTGTTGCAGGCGCGGTCATGGTGTCCGGCAAGCAGCTGGCGGATTTCGGCTACAAGGCCTTCTCCAGCTCCATGCTGCTGCTGACGGTCTACGGCGGGTACCTGTGCGGCGTCCGCGCGTACCACCTCCTGCAGCGCCGCCGGGAGCGGCAGAATGCGGCCGGCCCCGAGAGCTGAGGGGGGGGCTGGGGCCCCATCCCACCTGGAGGGGAGCAGCGACCCCCCCACCCCCGGTTCCCCCAGCCTGGGGGAAGGGAGGTCCGGCCCCGAGAGCTGAGGGGGGGCTGGGACCCTGTCCCACCTAGGGGGGAACAGGGACACCCCCCCCCCCCCTCGGCTCCCCCAGGCTGGGGGAAAGGAGGTCCAGCCCTGAGAGCTGAGGGGGGCTTGGGGACCCCTCCCTAGCTCCCCCAGGCTGGAGGAAGGGAGATGGGGCCCCATCCCACCTCTGGGGGAGCAGGGACCCCCCACCGGCTCCCCCAGGCAGGGGGAAGGGATGTGGAGCGCAATAAAAACAATGTGAAAACACTCAAGTGTGGTGGTGCGTGGTATCTGCCCCAAACAGCGCGGGAATAGCTCCCCTTCAGCTTAAAAAAGTACTTTTCAGAACACCACGGGATAGCTCTGTTTCACCTTAAAAAAGGTTTTTCAGCACAGTGCGGAATAGTTCCCCTTCACCTTAAAAAACCCCTACTTTTCAGAACAATGCAGAATTGCTCCATTCCATCTTAAAAATGCTTTTCAGAGGCAACAGCCAGGTGCTCAGACTCACCCAGAAGTGGCACACCTCACCCTTGGGTTTTATTTTCCTCCAGATGAACCACATGGACCAGGTTTCTGAAGCATCTTTTAATCTGAGATAAGAGTAAACAATGGTATAAAATGGTAACAACTCAAGAAGTTTCCAAAATTCTGCTCAGGATTGACACACAGGTCTTCCATTGCCCCCAGGTACCATTAAGTAAAAAAAAAAATAATAATAATGAGCCAAGCCCACACTGTGGCTGCCTTTCCAGCCCAGTGATTCCTCCACACAGCTGCAGAATCAGAGCAGCAACATTCACTTCTGTCCTGGAGTACAGAAACATCAGATTTTGTGGAAAGTTAAACACAGCCCCCCCAGTACTTGTCCTCCCTCAGGTCCTACTGTGGCCAGTAGGTCTAGAAAAGTCTTCAAACCCACAACTTGCAACAGAAAAAAAAAAAATTTAAAAGGCATGTATTGTGATAATTGTCTCAGGGGCAATAAATGACTCCCCTCCCCCATTTCAGAAGGCCGTAGTCGAGACTTCAGAGGGGCTTGCAGCACCAAAAGAGGCAGCAAACGCTGGCCTGGTCCCTCGTGACAGCAGAGATCGAAGCTATAACCTCCTTCGCGTGTAGCACCCCGACGGCAAGTTAAAACATTTCTGTTCTAGCACAGTCCAATCTAAAGCTTGGCTGTAGTCCAGAGCGCTCACAGCAGGACTGAAGAAAAAAAAAAAAAAGTCTCTGCTACAGCCAGGGTAGCTTGGCCATGGAACCATGGGACACTGCGTTCTCCACACTCGGGTGGCTTCTGGAGTGCATCAAGGAGATACGCCGAAGCTGCACTGGAGCAAACCGTCACCGAACTGGCACTGTAACCCTCCTGTGGTCGGCAGCCGGCCTAGTCCAAACTTGTTCCACCTTGAGTTGATCCCAGTAAAAACCAGTTTGTCACAAACAAAAGACACCTCTGCAAATATCGATGGGACTAAGATTTAAGTACAAAAATGGCTTAAAGTGAAATCTGCAGCTTTGTTTCTGCCCTAGTCATTGGCTTTATCCCTTCTGTTGTGCAAAGCCTCTGACTGGTCTGGATTGTGCCCATTTTGGATTTGCTGGAGGTTTCTAGGGAAGGGGTATCTTGATTAAAGATCACTTGGGAAAGTGGAGCTCAACACATCTAGATATTTAAAGATCAGTTCGTGTCTGCTCAAGGCCAACCCACGCAGTCTTACTCCTCTTCTGTCCACTGGCCGCTAGCCACATGGCCATTAATGCGGTTGGAGCCGTTACTTGAAGTGCTGAAAACTCCTTTTGTGCTGTTGGAAGTCACATCCTCCTCTTCAGAGCTGCTCTCTACATCACTGCGGTCATCTTTTGATACCTAAATGTTTCATATGAAATTTGGTAGCGGGAAGGGGGGAAAGGAAGTCGAAAAATTCACAGAAAACAGTAGTTAGAAGGTTGTGTCCACAGGAGTAACCAGCTTCAGTCAGCTACATCTACGTTCTGTGTTTGATCTTTGATCTCTGCTCCCTTCAAACTCACAAGGAGGAACCTGTCATCACATACAGAATGGAAAACACAGACACTGACAAGGGCAGTTTGGAAATACAAGTTCCATTTTTCCAAACACACCGTACACCCGTGACAGCACCACGCTTCTTTTGCTCTCACCAGATCAGAGGACACTACAGAGCTCCGGTTGCTCTTGTCTTCCAAGAGCTGCAATTCTAGTTTGGTTAAAGGCCACTTTTCCAAGCAGATTTGGTTTGAATCAAAAAATTTCTCATGCCATAATCATCAGTGGGTGTGACGACCAAA
The DNA here is from genome assembly GCF_015220075.1 of Falco rusticolus. Classification (NCBI taxonomy): domain Eukaryota; kingdom Metazoa; phylum Chordata; class Aves; order Falconiformes; family Falconidae; genus Falco; species Falco rusticolus. The sequence goes on along the minus strand of NC_051205.1, from coordinate 4,779,093 downwards.
ACACATGAATGCATCAACTTTAGAACATTTTGTCCTGCAGGGAGTGGGTTTCATATTTTAAAAATCAACCAGTTCTATTTACCTGGGGGTGTTGGACGACAGCTGGCTGAATACAAGCCAGCAGTACGCCCAGGTGGCCACACAAGCATCCTGGCTTGTATCAGCAGCGGTGTGGCCAGCAGGGCCGGGGCAGCGATCGTCCCCCCGTGCTTGGCACTGGTGAGGCTCCACCCTGAATCCTGTGTTTGGTTTTGGGCCCCTCACTACAAGACAAGACAACGAGGGGCTGGAGTACGTCTAAAGAACAAGGACGCTGGTGAAGGGTCTGGAGCAGGTCTCACCAGGAGCGGCTGAGGGAACCGGGGGTGTTCAGCCTGCAGAAAGGGAGGCTGAGGGGAGACCTCGCTCTACCTGAAAGGAGGCTGTAGCGAGGTGGGGGTCGGTCTCTTCCGCCAAGTAACAAGCAATAGGACAAGAGGGAACAGCCTCAAGTTGTGCCACAGGAGGTTTAGATGGGATATTAAGAAAAAATTCTTCACCAAAAGGGCTGTCAAGCATTGGAACAGGCTGCCCAGGGAGGTGGAGGACTCACCATCCATCGCTGGAGGTATTTAAAAGACGTGTAGCCGTGGTGCTTCGGGACATGGTTTCGTGGTGGGCTTGGTAGTGTTGGGTTAACAGCTGGAATGGATCTTAAAGGTCTTTTCCAACCTAAACGATCCTATGACTCTATCACATTGCTATTTGCACAAAGTGCCTCCCTGTTTCACAGCTTGTGGTTCATACACGAGAACTCATTTACGAGTGAACGCCTATTTGGACAGCGGGCTGTAAACAAAGACAACCACCTAAGGCAGCGAACACCCCGTCAGGCACAGAAGGAGCATCTCTGCCCAGAGATCGACATTAGCTTTACAGAGTTATGCCTTTAATTAAAAAGACCGACTGCAAATCCGCCTGAATTTGATTTGTACGTGGGAGTTTGAACTCCGCGTGCCGCAGGAGGGCACTGCACCAGCACCACAGACCCAACCACCCCAGAAGGTGAAGGGCAGAGATGATAAACCCGGCCCTAACGGCAAACAAGCACCTTGGTTGGTGGCGGGGTGCCAGAGCCATAAACTCACCAGTGCCCAGCAGTGCCTGCGTGAATTGCCCATGCTTTGCATACCCCAAGGCAGGCTCTCCACACTTCTGCCTGGGCACTAATAACCCTCACTTACTTAATGTGCAATGTACTTTGGGGCTAGCACCTTCCCAGGAATGTCAGGATTTCATTCTCTTCTGCTTGCTTTAGAGTCAGGGTTAGGGTTTTGGAACAGCATTCCAGGCAGGAAGTTTTTGAACTCAAGGGAAGATCCGGCAGAAAGCCAGGTAAAGTTAATGATCTCCAGGATTGGTTTTGATAGGCCTGTTGGATGTCCTGGCTTCTGTCTGTTGGCAGAACTTTTGATATTTTTCCCCATTCTCCTGCTATGTTGGAAGTTCAGAGGGTCACTGGAAGGAAGCAGAAATCCCTTTACTTTTTTCCCATTATTTGGGGGACAAGGGACTGTTCTACTCCGTTCTACAAAAAAGCATTGCATTTCTCCCATCCTCTTCCACTCAGCACAGTGTTAATGAGCACTGAAGACAGATATCAGAGTCTCTGTGGGCGTATAAAAGCAGAAAGGTGAAGGTCACACAGCCAGCTGACAGCAGATAAGAACAAACCCCAGGATACTGCTCTGACATTTCAGGAAAACCTGCATTTCAGTACACTGTCAGAACCAGCACTGTATCAACCAGGGGGAGGAACATTTTTAAGAGAAGGCACCAGCCACCTAAAGCCCCAAGACTTTGCTTTTGTCTTTGCCTTGAAACAGACACAGATGTGTTTCAGCGAACAAGCAGCAGCACAGATTACACTTACATGCAAAAGGTGAAACTGTCCAGCTCCAATCTGGCACAGAGAAAAGGATAAAAGAATGAAGACAAGAGTTTAGAGTCCTTTCTCTGCCTAGGTCACCTGGACAGGAGAGAACCAAGGAAAGGAAAAAGATGTAGACCTTAGGATACAGAAACAGCTGCGCAGACAGAAAATAAGACATTTGCAGTAGCAGCTGTGGGGAACAGATGAAAGGATCATGTGCGTGCTCTGAAACATGCCTGCCTTTGACAATCACTGCCACCGACAACTACGATCTAAATATTTTTCAAGGTTTACATTCCATATGTCGGGGCAGCTAAGAAGTCAAACACAAAATAAAGTAGAGCCATGAGAGAGTGATCTGAGTAGATGAGAATACCAAATATCTGATGGAAAAAAAAAACCCCAAACATTTGTGCTAGGAAATCAGCTGCTGCTTTTTGGGAGCTGCAAAGTAAGTGGCTTCTCTTGATGGGTAGGCTGCATGTCAAATTAGTTCCTAGATTGCCTTGCCCTGTCTCGTGCTACTTCAGTTGACCACACTGAGGTTGCAGCCCAAAATCAGCATCGTCACTCTCCGGGCAGTATCTGTTGCTGACCAGCTGCTGTAGTTTCACCCTCCCTCTCCCTAAGGCTCCCGACACAAATTAGGATGAGAACACCAAGGACTGAAGTAAGACTGCAGCCCACTGGCCCAATGACAACCAACAGAGGAGTCTGTTTTTTCTGATTTCTGATCACCCTTTCTCCTCTGCACGCTGCAGCTCAACGCGTGGCCTGCACTGACAGCCAGAGGTCCGGGTCAGTGCTAACAAGCAGAAGACACACAACCCTCATCACATCCCAAGAACCCGCTGAAGTCGAGAAGCTGGAAAACATCCCCTGGGATTGTTCAAAACCAGCTTATTACCACTTTAAACTCAAAAGGAGGTAACAAGTGTCATCATCACTATTATTACAACATCTGAACGTACTGGAAAATTTATTTTCCAGTTATTTTCCTGCATGACTAGAACAGGGAGGAAAGCATCCCGACCTTTGTACACACCTGGCAGCTCAAGTCTGCAGAGCAACCCAGGTAAAAACCTACCGTTCTATAACACACTCCTGATGCAAGTCCCTCGAGAACGAGTACCAGCCCTCCCTGAAGGGCCCAGTTTCTCATGATTGCTTAACAGGGCTTGTAGGAAAGAGGACGCAAACCAGTCACCAGCGATCTTACCTTTCCCCGCACGAGGGCCTTGTAGGCAGTGCGAATGATGAGATAAGACCAGATGATATGCAAGATCTGCAAGGTTACCAAAAGCCCATTGAATAGCCACCATGAAGGATAAGGACCAATCAATTCCCAGCTTTCAAACAGGGTTGTATTCAAAATCCTAAAAGAGATCCAGAAACACGTTACAGATCGGCTGTGCTGCTACCACGGCTTCCAGCTCTACATTCAGGGGACTGGCCAGATGCACAACAGTTTGTATCTCGTTTAAGCATCTGTTGCTTTGCTCCTGTCAGAGCGGTGATGCTGCTAAGTCTCTTGCCAGAGTAAGGAGACAGACTAAGACTAATTAGAAACATTTGAACTGAGCAACAAACAGGAGAAGATGAGAATGTTCTACAATTTGGTTACACATGCAGATCTGCTGCCAATTTCCTTCTCAAAAGCAGGAGCATTTATAATAACTTTACAGGAAGTGATGTCAGGCTGCACTGGTCATCAAAAAAACTGTTAACACGTTCATACCTGGGCAGTCTTCACCCTTATTTAAAGATCAGGAAGGAATTTTGTTCTGTTCTGTTCCCTCAGATTTTTAAAAATTCCTCCTGCCAAGCGGACGACTAGGAACTGCTTTACGGACAAAGCTCTGCACTTGCTTTCATTACTGTTTTGCTGTTCTTGTCACTGGGAGTTATTGCCAGTGCTTAAGTAATTTAATAAACACTTTAGATTTTATGAAGTAGAGAGGTATGGAGAGACCTTTAAAAGATGCCATTAATTTCACAGAGCTTTTAACATTTCACAAGAAAAGAAAACAAGCCTTTCAAAGAAGAACCCAAGTCCCTCAAAATGCAGCTACAGACACATCTAACTCACAGCCAGTTTATGGATGAATTAAACACAATTCCAGAGATACGTTGATGTTTTATACTATTAATTAGGGATGGGAGTATACGTGACGTGAAATAGCAAAGGGTCTGCAATACTGCTGCAAGCTTGCCAGATTTCTCTACAAAGCTGAGGACACTACAGCCAGTGGAAAATACATTAAAGATTTACAGGACTGCTGAGCAACAGTATGATGCAAGAGCATCACCTCATGACAGACAACAGATATAAAACCAGTAACAGCTATCTCATCTGTTGCTGGAAGGAGCCTATGAAGATGTAAGAATTTAAGCTCTTCCTTATCGAGACTCCCTTGATGCATCTACTGGAAAAATAAGAAAAAGCTTTAACGGGAACCTTGATACCCAAGTGTAAGAATTGTTTCTGCCCACTGTCAAGGCACCCAAAAAGAATGGGAATGCAAGCTGTCCATTGCCTAGGGAATAAATATATGCAGTTAAACTGAAATAAACTGAGTCAGAACCAGGTGTAACCAAATTTTTACTACACTCTTCCAATAGGAACAAGAAGTAGGTAACGGTTCATCATCAGCAGAACCTCACCAAGCCTGACCTAGTGAGGTGAGAGGGAATCTCATTACAGGATGATTAGCTATAAGCCAGGTAGCGAGGCTTTTACCTCCCAAGAAACCCAAGTCCTATTTCAGGCTCCGAACAGTCACGACACAAGGATAGGACACCGGTGTCATAAGAATCAGAAACTGCAAGAAACGATGACTAAGCCAGATACTCAAAAATCAAATTTACCTCAAGAGACCATGCCTCATTTGTAACTATTTCCAAAACTTCTTCAGAAAATCAAATAACCCTTCAAGTCTTTTAGAGCAGATACCAGCTGACTTGGCTCCAGCTAATAAGCACTGTCATCACTTTGCAGTAAAAGGAGAGGGGGCAGCTGTGCATTAGGATTCGAGTCACTTTTTCACACTCCCTCAGCTGACTGCTGAGAGGTTTTCACATGCCTAGTTGAACGTACTGCTCCAAACGGCACTTGGTTGACTGCAAATTCAGGCTGCCTTGAGGGACAGGCTGGAAACGCTTGCAAGAAGTCTAAATACAAAGGCTTTGCTTAAAGGACTGGAAGAACAAACAAGATCTTACAGCTCAAGGTGCTTACCAGAAAGGATAAATGCCCAACCGTGTAACAATGAACACGACACCAAAAAGCATGAAGAAAGCATCACAAAGACGTTGGTACTTGGCATAATTGGCTAGCTTTGCAGCCTAGAATAGACAAAAAACATGAGAATATTATTCCCTTTGTGCACTCACGTAATTACCAGGCTGTAGAGCTTCAAAAACCCTCAAGCCATCACATTTGTAAGGAGTTTGGAACATTTAGGGATTATTCTCAGCACTAAAGCAGTTGTGAGGAAAAGCTGACAAGGCAGGATCAGCAGCACAAGTTTTATGGCATATTTAATGCAGTTTATCAAGAATGGGAAAGTCAGCTTGCTCCCCTGAGACCACGCTAGCATTAGGTACGCAAAGATTTCAAAGGAAACTCACCTCTAGAAGGAAATCGGATGCATCATGGAGGCACAGCACCAGAGTTCCAACCCGCACCATATTATTCATGAAAGAGAATGTAATGAGCCCAATTGTAGCCAAATGATGGACGAACATGATCAGGAAGTCCTGGAAACAGAAAAAAAATGAACGAAGACTCTTGGCTGTCAAACAAATACAAAGGTTTGGAACCGAGCCACAAAACTGACTGTGTGGGGTCACAGGATGACTTCAGTTCAGACTCGGGCTCCGCTTTTTATATAAAGCACAGCTCATCACACATCAACCATCATCATTAAAGGTTCCAGAAAGGTCTCTCCCAGCATTTGTGCTCCTGTGAAGTCAGAACTCCGCACACGCAGACACAGCACAGTCTCTTTGGCACACACATGCAAGGAACAGATAAGTATGCCTGCGGACCTCACTGAAAAGACTGACAGGCCAACATATGGGCCTTATTTTTGGCTCCTTTTGGGTTTACAGTCACATTGCTAGTCCTCTTTCATCTCTTGGCACAAATGTTAAGTACGCTGCTGTTACTGTTGTCAGTGCAGAAAAGCCTGCCAGAGCATAGCAGGCACAGAACACAAGAGAACCCAACAGCAAGAACTAGGCCGCTTCATTACAAAAATCTTTACAGCGCACATACGTCTGGGGCTGTCCTCGAGCTGAGCCCCCTGGGTAGAACACTTGCATGTCCATGTACTTTGCCACGCTTCCAGTGCAGAATGTAATCCACTTTAACAGAGTGCAAAACTAAAAATTGTCAACAGCATCACAGACGCTCTTAATCACTCCCTCTCTGCAGCTCCAAGATATTCCGTAGTGCCTCACCTCCTAATATTTCAGTACAGAAAAAAATCCCAGGCAAACTTCTCTTTTTGAACAGTCAATGCAAGAATTGAGGTAACTTGCTACTTTGCAGTTTGTATAACAGAAGTAATAAACCATGATTTATTATGAACTGTTTTCCAACAGTAACAATAAGCCAAATCCTAGAACATAGCGCAATGGAATTAGATTCCGGCAATCGCAACCAGTCATCATTCTGCTGCGCACACAGATGAAAAATTGCTTAAAACCACCCATTTATTAGTGCTTTAGTGTTTGCAGTTCTCTCACCCGGCTCAGCAAGGTACTGCTTTGAGCATCTCATTTTCCTGTTTCCTTGCAAGCCTTCTAATTAAATCTATTTTTACGCCATTATTTGCTATCTTTTTATTGGGAGGTATTGAGTGATTCTGTTCCTTGCCCTGGAAGGTGAAAGGGACTCTCAAGGATATACCAGGCTGCCTATCAGGCTTGCTCCTCCTTTCTTCCCAGGACTGTGGTGATTACAGAATGAGGCAGGCTACACAAAGATGCGAATGAGGAAGAAAATACAGTTACTACAATGCTTCAGCTTTACTGGCCAGGCACACTCACAATTTTTTGCCAGTCCTAGTTATTTAGCAAAGTGGTTAGTGCAACTCTGGTTAATCTCACCTTCCGTTTAATGTCTGTAAACTGAGAAAACATGAGAGACCAATAGAAGGCCAGCTCCAAGATATAGTAATAATAAAGCCTGGATGTTAGAGGCTGGAAAACAAACAAAGATAGCACAGTTAGAAGACAAAGTACTTGAAAATTTACATTAAAATCAACTTTTTCCTTTGTTCCTTCCCATCCCACTCCGTTCCTCCAGAATGCCGAGGCATAAGTTAAAAGATCTAGAATTAAGGTTTAGTAAAAACAAGCTTAAGCAACAGGCATCTTACTCTAGGCTTAGTCACACAAACATACTTGTGTGTTTGAGCTTTATTCAAAAGGAATAAGATTCCCCCTTGTCAACATTTACAACTCAGACTGCAGCCTCTTGGATTAGGAAAACCAGGCACTGAAACAGACTGGTTGGCCTCTAGACAATCTTATTTGCTGCAGAATGAAAAACAACACTGTAAATAAGTTACCAGTATAATTTTATGATTTTTTCCCCCCACTTTTACTAATCTCAGCAGCAAGTAAACGTAAAATTAGTACAAACTGTGCAGCACCTACCCCGCAGGATAACGAGAAGCGCTCAAGTCTACTGAGTTTTAATCTGCTATCATTAACAACAAATAAAACCTGAAATTGTGCATAAAGTTGGAATCTGGGAAGTGTTTAGCTCCTACCTGAAAAGGGTAGTTGTACCAGCACTGTCGTGTGTCCCAAAACCAGGGTGCCTAAAGAGAAAAGAAGTCATTATTCTGCTGGGTTTTTTCTTCTTCACCATCTAAGGCAGTTGACCGCTACAGTTCGGTTTCACTGAAATTTTATCTTGATTCTACCATTCAAGCTAAATGTCTTGAAAAACATCCTAGTGATTGAAAATATTTTTTCTGCAGTCAAAGGCAAGTTATATTGCAATGGGAATTCAAAGAATAGTCGTCCAGCTCTAGTAATAATAAAGACCCAAAGAGATGAATCTGTATCCCTTCAAGAGGGAGAGGAGAAAAAGCAGCTCTCCATAGCAAACAACAACAAAAATACCCCAAAGAAAACAAACCATAAAAATCAAAATCCCAAACCCCCGCCCCCACACACTACAGTTCTGTCCCATTCTGGGGTAATAGGACAAGTAAGTTTCTCATATTTCTATAACGACAGATCTGTATAGAAACTTTCCTATAGCGTAAAAAAAGTTCTTAAGCAAAACCCCCAGAATCTCCAGTAAGGGAACATAAAAATGCTTATCACCACTAAACCCTCCCTTATTTTAATCTAGGTGCCAGCACTGAAGCAGCGATAGTCAAACCCCCCAAATTTCAGCAGGACAGCCATAGCTCAGCTGCATGCCACACAGATCAACAAGGCAGAGGATGACAGACCAACTCACCGTCCAGAGAAACCTGATTCCATAAAAAAATATACTTAAATAAAATGTAAATCTCCACCTGGAAAAAGAAGCAAAAATTAAACTTAGGAAATAGAAACAGCTTCTGGTTAGCATTTGTAACGAAAACTGGAACAACTGTGAAACACCCCAATTCTGACACTTTAAAAGCTTTCACCCACCAAACGGTAAGCCTTTATTTGTAATAAATCTCATGTAAGCACAAACCTATTTAAGAGTTTTCACACCACATATGAGTTTGCATCAACAGCCGAGTTTGAAATAAAGTTGAAATAAAAATGAACATGCATCATTCATATGCTTTCACATACAACAAGATAACAACAAGATAAGTCATTGTTATCCAGAAGGTATCCTAATATATATATATTTGTCCCTCTTACCTTGTGGCTTTAAGTAGACAAAACCATACTGGGGGGAAGAATTAATATGAAGCAAGTTACTGGAAAGGAAAGAAACCAGCACAGAAGAAATAACAAGTCAGGAAAAAATATTCAGATGCTACTACACTAACAGAGGTAACTGCAAGCATTCAGAAAGAAACAAAGCACAAAAGAACGAACTGAAATGAAAAGAACAGGAATCCAAGAAGTGTCTGTATAAAGGTATATACATCATCACGTAAGCCATAAGGTCATTGTGTCTGTGAACAAATGCTGGTCTACAACATAACTGTGCAGGCAGCAGAGTCGCCTTCAGTACAGTTACTCAAGTTGTGGACGTGCATATGCACACACACGCAGGCTGAAGTGCTCCGTTTGCATTAAGGACCCGGTCCACTAACTAATTCATTGACAGGAATAGCTCCTGTACATCTGTTCTGGTCTCTCATGCACATCTAAACAAAATATTTTAGAATACTGAATTCTAAAAAGCCCTCCTAACTACTTTCATTTGCATAGAGAAGAATTTATCTTCCACCAGCCAACCCCAAGACACTAGTTTAAATTAGCAGCTGACCACAGTTTCAGTTAGAAAAGAGAACATACAGCTGGAGCTTTAAGATGAAGCCACATCTTGGCCTCTGCACAAACATACATGCTCTCACAAAATTTAGTGAGGGTGGTGGGTTTGTCCTGGTTCCTCCGATGACGAAACCAGCGCTGGATCTTTCGAACATCCCAGTCTAGCTGCTTTGACAAGCCTTCTAACCTTTTTCCATCTGGAGACTGAAGGAAAACAAAACAAGTGTCATTTCTCCTACTTCTCAACCTACTTTCAATCTGAGATCCCCTGTGTACCATCACAGAAATGATGCAAAGAGAACAAAAAATACACACTAGGAAGGTACTACGTATAGACTGGAAGCAGGAACCTATTGCCACAAATGTTCATTCAAGTTCAGCCTTCGTAAGCCACTAATTACTTAATTATTCAGAATGCTTTTGCTTTAACAATTCCTCACCTTGTTCATCATTTGACAGCACATAAAGACAAAGAATGCAATTGTTCTGTTTCTTAATTTGGGAGGAGGAGCTTTTAAAATTATCTGTCCTACCTGTTAAAACTTGCACATCGATTCACACTGTCCAGAACTCAGGCAGATCAAACCTGAATACCTGTCAGGGTTGCTACTTACTGCAAGTTTAGGGAAACTTTAAAGTAAGAGTTCATTTAACGCACTAGATACCTGTATATTCCAAAAAGGCATCGTAGAGATGGCATTATTTCCTTTATGAAAGCTTATAAATAAAATTACATTTCAAAACTGAACTAATTGTGTGATAAAGAATGTATCACTGTTCTCTGACTGGAAACTCTATTGGCAGTTCAGTCGAATCATGACATAAATGGATTTAGAAGTGACAAAGTGAACAAAACCTGATAACTACCTCTAAAATGGCCCAGTGGTGAGATAAGCCACGTTAGTTTCAGACCAGTGTCCTTTTAACAAGCTCTGCCAGGGAGCTCTTACAACTGAAAGATGATAAACAGAGCTTACTGCTTGAGCTACACACGAACCCCAAAAACTATGCAGAATGCTGATTTAATAGTCACCAGACTGCTCAACTGAAAAGCAAAATCATGTCTCATTTGATTTTCAGTATCAAGACCGTGACTTTCCTGTAATTCCATCACAAGCAGATCTCTCTGCACTTCACTAGGCTTTAATGGCTCGGGCTACCTGACACTTCTGCATTGGAAGTGAACCTGCCTCAAAGGAGAATTTACAGAGCTCCAGTTTCAGAAGAGCAATAAAATCTTTCCCCTGCGCCAGTGCCACCCTACATTCAGATTCTGAAAATCCAACAGCAGACACGAGCACACTGGTACAGTTAAATGCAGCTCTGTTTTCATAAACTAGATAAATTTTGCACAGCTTTTGTCCTCATGGGTTTTCTAAACATTAATTCAAGGATATCCCCTACATAAAATGCAACAAATCCCCCACAAATGGCAGCAATTCATTGGGACTTTTCAGTTCACATGTCATTCCAAATAACTCAAAACTTTAATGTTCCTGTAATGAGTGTTAGTTAGGTTTTTAAAGAATTTCCCTTCCATTCACCGAGCACTTTATCTGCTCTATTCAGAATGAAGTTCACCATCACCAAATCAGAACATAAAACCTTCCATTTCATTATCTTTAATGAAAATCTATCACACTGCGTGGATTTCACTGTCAACATTCAACAGAGTGCGGACAGTGTGGAATTCTGTAAATCTGAAGTGAAGGAGCACTGTCAAGCTTAAGTGAAAGAAAGGCCATGAAACAATCAAAAGAAACACCTACTGCCACCATTAGATGTCCTACCCCTTATCAGGGCACACTTAACCAGTGACTGAACGCTCTCCTTAAATAACCAGCTTCCACTGTGACAGCTGTTGTCCAATTCCAGAGCAGATGGCCAAAATAAGAGGAAGGCATTCACACAACCGGCTGATAAAACCAGCAAAGGAACAGATCTCAGGGAAAAGAGCAGCACTTTTCCAATAGAAAATGAAAGAGACTGCGGAATTTCTTGTTAAACCAAGAACTACCACCTGTTACAGGAGTTACAATGTGGACAAAGGCAGGGCACCAAAGGAAGAAGCCTCGTACCTTTCCAAAAAGAGAACATTTTTTGTTTAAAAAAGGTTCTTCTCTGCACAAAAGCATAGGTCAGCCATAAAGAGAATTTACTTTGCTACAAGAAGGACATGCCAGAAAGAGCACACTCATTGTGCATGCAGTGTGAAATGCATTTATCTTAAAACTAGAAAACTGGAAGGAAAAAGCCAGCTGCCCTCCCCTCCCCCCCTTATTATGGGCCTCCATTTCCATCAGAATTTGAAGCGTGACTCACCTTAGTGATGGATGTAAACACTTTCTCTAAAATTGCATTAGGCTGGGCTCTGTGAGGTCCACTGTCTTGAATGCCAAGGTTTATGGCACACGGCTTGGCAATAAACCTGAAAGAGTTCCAAGAAAGAGCTAGATTAAAACAAGATATCCATTTCCTTCCTCTGCCTAAATCACAAGGACCCGGGCCTGTCACCAACTGCAAAACCCATTCAAAAAGTGTTTGAAGATCTCCACTCGCTTCGCTTAAAGAAACTTCACAGGGGAAGCAGCATCTTTTATTAGTCCAAATGGTAATTGCAGACAGCGCACACAGTAAACATCTACAATTAAAAAGTAAATCTCAACGTCCTTGGCTTGTAGAGGACCAGAATGTCTTTCCCCAGGGTGATTCTCATTACTCAGAAATAAAATAATAGATCACAGATAGCAGTTCTCTGTGAGCACAAACGCCGAAGCTCCTGTAGCCCTATAAACAAAATGCCTCATTTCCAGAACGCGCCTCACCGTCACACAGCTTGGAAAAAAGGGAAGTTTAAGTGACACCGTTCCTAAAAGACACACTGTTTTGGTTTGGGGTTTTTGTGGGGGGGGGGAAATAAAGTGGCTTGTTTCCTTCAGGAAAGCGAGGAAGACATAAGAGGTCACGCAGGCTGAAAGACCCAAGATCTCAGTTCCTTACTCAGTCCTGTACGTACCACATATTCCAAAAGCTGATCTAACACTCTGTGAATTCTACAGCACGGAGACTCTGAACACAAGCCTGGTTTTGCAGCTACAATGGATTTATACACACTCAAAAATTACCAGGTTTTGCCATACCTTTGTGTCAAAACGGGCACAGGGTTCTACTGAAAATGCATATGTTACCTGAACACGTGAATTTTCATCTCCTGTTGGTGGGCGAGAGAGGAGGGTTTCAAGAAGCAATTTTTGTTATTTTTAAAATAAATTACTTTGAGAGAGACTGCACAAAGAACCTGTTTCTCAAAACCAGCCTTGAAAAGGACCCAACATTTGCATCATTAAATTATTTTCCTTCAAAACAGAGATCGTTTCAGAGACAACAGAATTGAAGACAACAAATTACACATATGTATTCCATTTAGCAGACTCAGAGTGCCACTGAGCAGAAAACGCTGCTTTTTCCAACCACATTTGTTACCATTTCTCCTTGTATTCAAAAGGAGAGATTAAAACGCAGGAGAATCATGACTCTAAGTGTTCCAAGAGCAGCCATTCTTGGGAGTACACCCTTAGTACTTCAGCAACGAATAGCTACGACTGCCTTTAAGAACAGACACAGATTTGGGGTTTTCCCTTTGAGAAACTACAGATCGGCTCATGACTAATCCTAAAGGAACTCCCCTGCTCTCAGAAAATACTAAACAAGTAATAGACACTGTGGCCTCAGGTTTCACTGTCCTGCCCCATTTCTTCATACGTCCTGTTCATTTCAACAGTCATGGCTTTAAAGAAGAAAAAAAAAAAAAAAAGGAAAGAGTTATTTCCTTTTAGCTTGGCTCAAAAGGCTCACTGCTTCCTCTATAACCTAGACCGTCAGCCAGAAATCATGTTCTGATGTTATGAAACATTTGGCTAGACCCCCATAAAAGTGTACATCTTTATACTCGTCTTTCCTACAGGATATGCCACAACAGCAAAGAAGTACACATGTGCAATTACAGGATGTCAAATATTTTTATTTTGTTTTCTGGGATGCAGTGCTTATAGCTCTATATAAAAAAAAAATCCTGGCCTGAAGATACTCAGTTTGGGTCAGTTTCCTCATGTAAAAGAGGAAACCGGAAAAATCTAAAAATCTGCACATTCAATTAATTTATTATTCAGGAGAGTCGTCTTTTGTTTTAAGAACAAGTAAACAAGAGAAGGAATGGTTAATAAAACTTACAGTGATCCATACAAAGTTTTGACATTATTCTAGAATTCAAAACCTGAAGCATCAAGGCAAGAAGAAACAACATCTCCCCAGAAGAAAAAGATGCAGAAATAATTCCCTTTGGGACTTCAAGATTGAAAACCATACAAACAGAACCAAGGAAACAAAACCCCACACTTCAAAACTTTGCATGAAACTATTCCTGAGTAGTAGGCTTCCTTCACTAGCAGGCTTAGGCAAAAAAATACAGATGTTTCCAGAAATGTGAGCAGGGGGGATACAAATCAAGAGTAAGCCACAGGTTACAGATACAGTACAGGACTCAAGTTACTCAGTCAAGCATGTGGGAGACCAAAGAGCAAACCAGAAAAAAAACCCCAACCAACCCACAAACATTTCTAGGTGCACAGAAGCAGACAGACATCAACACAAGCCAACAGACAAGTCACAACACTGGAAGCGAAGGAGGTAGCGGTCCCAGTCACAGAAACAGGAAGGAAAAAGGATGGCAGCAACGGATTTCATTACTTTGACAGAAGTCAAACCCAACGCCGTAACGTAGCTTTTCTAACTCCCACAACTATTGCCTTCGTGCAATGGAACTGCAAACTGCAAAAAAAAAAAAAATGGGAACTGTCCTTCCACAGGGAGTCCAGACCGGCCGTGCAAGGTGTTTCCACCTGGGCCGGCACGGCCAACTCCCGCTCACGAGTCCACAGAACCACCATGGATGGTCCAATTGCTCGGACCAGTTGCTACCTTGCAGGGGAAATATGAACATTCATCCTGTTAGTATGGCATCTTGATTTTTTTTCTGACTGACATTTCCATCAGGTGCTCAGTAAGGAAAACTCAAAATTTCTGTGATGTTTTCTATTTCTGGCCCCACCATTGGTTTTCAGATATGCAAGTTTTGCACTGCATCCCACAGGGAAAAAAGTCTGCATAGCAATAGCAGTTAAGCACCAAAAAACAAAGGCTGCCCAGGTAGTAGGATTTCCATTTTTGGGGATATTCAAAACTGAACAGCGCAAGACCATGAGCAATGCGGCTTGACTAAAACGTCGGCCTTGCTTTGAGGAGAGGACTGGACAAGGTGACCTCCAGAGGTCCCTTTTAATCTAAATTATTTTATGATTCCACATAAATCTGAACTGCAGCAATTATTCCCAAGGTGAACTTACTGCCGCACCTTCCCAGCAAGGAATTATCATCACTTCAATACTTATATTATACTTTTCTGAACACGTATCTGCTCATTGGCTTAAGTCATACCTACCAAGCTACCTTTTTCATACTAGTTGTTAGGACAGACTGGTTTTGAAACCAACGCCAATTTTCAAGTACACAGACTCACATGTTACAACAAATATTTCTGAGGCATGTTGTACTTCACAAACCCAAAGGCAGAATCCTTCTTTATGCAACATTTGAGTTTGGTGACTCCCTATTATAGCTGTGAAAAGGAAGAGCAATCTGTGAAATAGTAAGATTTATAAATACACACTTGAAGTACAAGTTTGTCTTTCCATAATCTCAGTTTCACTGTGTTAAGATTAAAGCACCTCATGCCACAACTGTCCCTAGTTTTCCAGCCAGACCTAATGAAGTAACATCTAATTTTTCTCCCCTCCCCAGCTTGCGCACAAGCTGCAGATCCTTCCTCAGACCTGTACAGTACCAAGCATATCTGTTCCTGAAGGGCATTCCAGGGTAATTATAAACACATCATACAAATAACAGGCTCCAAGTTTTTGCAGGTACCTGGGAATTTTTTGGGGGTCTGCAGTGGGACAAGATGCATAAGAAGTAACAGCAAGCATAACCCCCAAAAACCCCAAACACACCACAAACCTGTGGGCAGAAGTCCTTCTTTATCTCGCCTGCACCAAAATCTGCCCCCCTACCACTGAGTCAGGACTTCACCTTCCTGTAGAAGTCTTGCCTCATCTCTACAGTCATGCACCTTCCACGGTCAGCCTAACGAGTATTCACCAGCATCATGATGCAAAGGTTAATTTATAGGAGCGCTCACGAACAGAAACATGTGTCAGCGTTACAAGTGTCAGTGTCACAAAAGCACTTCTTCCCACTGAAGATCTGCAGCTAAAGGATAAAGAAACGAAGAGAAGCAAAAACAAAAGAGCTACACAAGTATATAATTCAAGTTCTGAGTCATCAAGTCCAACTGCCAAACGCATGTCAAAGACGACGTTTGACACAATCAACCCCAAAGCCTGAATCAGGGTATAAGCACAATGGGATTTTAAGATAAATGTGAACTTTTATGACGTGTTCAAAGTGGCAGGAGGAAAGAGAAAAGCATTTCTTAAAAAAATACGGTCTTTTAAAAGAAGCATACTAGAAACTGCCCTGGATGTTGCTCTCACTATCTGCTTTCGCTTCAGGATACCACCATTGAGACATACTATAGCAAAGACACAGCTGAAAAAAAAGAACCACTCTCTCAGGAACCAGGCCGTGGTCTCTAGGCTTTACTGTGTAGGCAGAGGACATCATCTATCATCTGACTCCTCCCTAAATTAACACTGCAAAAGAAATCTCACAAACCAGGTAGACATCATCAGCATAAAGTAATTGCTACCAGAAGGACTGTGTTACGAGGCACGCTAGGATGTACTGTTATCTCTAACATCTCATGCTCCAGAGAAAAAAGCATTTTTTGTGCTTCTTCCCTAGACACCTGGACTAAACAGGACTTGGGAAGTGAGGAGCCCTTCCTACAACATCCCTTTCAGGAGCACCGCTCTGTCTCACAACTCCCTTTCCTTGTCTGCTAGTGAGTGCCAACGTTTGGCCAAGACTAGCAGCAGTGCACCGAGCTGAGATGCAATTTTGGCACTGCCACGTGTGTTTCTGGGTCCTCGGTGGTGGTTTGAGCTTCCAGTAGTTTTCTGAAGCTTTTTTTTTTTTTTTTGAGGGAAGAAATATATGAGGGGGAAAAAAAAGCGCCTCTCAAATTTCTCTGTTCTGCTGATCTGCTTCATTTTTCTCCACACTTTGCTTTTTACTTCACCCCAGTCCTCTAATTTTAATTTCTAAAAATTTAAGAGAATTCACACTTCTTACAGAAAACCCACGAAACAAAACCAACTCGATTCCTACTCACTTTAGTCCTACAGCCCTTTTCACGCTCAGAAACGCTTCTGCCCTTTCAATGCAGAAATTTAAGATTGATTTAATCTTTAATGAACAACCTGAATAGCAACACAAGGTGTCTCGGTCTGCTTCACCTAATGGTTTTCCTATATAAGCCGCTTTACTAATTAGTATCTATGTCACCCACACAGTCTGCGCGGCGTGCGGCTGTAAGAGATACACATCACGGGAAGGATAAACTCCTGCCCCAGGGAAGAGTGAATATCATTATATTTATGGATATATGGATGTAAGAAAATGAGAGATACCGTATTACACCTGTTCAGGGCAGAGACGACGGTCCGTGTGCGCTTCCATCGCGCCCGAGATGCTGGGGATCCACAAATTGTTTAATAATATACCAGGCCATGTGAGCAAATCCTATTTCCTCATGGAGGAACGGGTGAGGAAAGCACGACCAAGGCCGAGCCCAGCAAGGGGGAGGGAAGGGAGCCCAGGCCTCCCCCTTGCCCTGCCGAGCTTCTCCTGCCCCGGGGTGGAAGAAATAAAAGTTGAATTTCGCATAGTTTTTTGCTGGCGCTGCCTCAGCGTGAGGTACCGCCAACAGCGGGGAGCCTCTCAGGAGCCAAAGGTAAGGCAGAGAGGAGCCCGACGTGCTCGGTATGTCGTGACAGAGGCAGAGGGGTTCTCCGGACAGGTTTTCCAGCGTTATACAATATTTTTTTTCCACACAAAAAAAGAGCCGCGGGCGCACAGCCCGCCACGGCCTCCACGGAAAGGCCTCGGCGCCGCCTGAGGGGCGAGGGGGGCCCAGCCGAGCCGCCCTGGCCCTGGGGGGGGGGGGGGGGGGGCCGGCCCGGGGCGCTGCGCAGCCCGTTGCTAAGAGACACCGGCGGCCTCGTCGCACACCGAGGCGGGAGCGGGAGGCGAACCGAAGGCCTGAGGGCCCCGCCACCCCGGGGAGGCGGGGGGGTGGGGGGGGGGGTGGGAGCCCCGGGGGCGGGCGGTCCCGCGCTCACCTCTCGAAGAGCAGCCGCACGGCGAAGATGCCGAGCGCCAGCGGGAAGGCGGAGAGGACGTGGCCCGCCCGCGGGTACTGCAGCCCGCTGCCCGGCGGGCCCGGCTCGCCGGCTAGGTCCGCCCACGTCACGTTGTGCGGCAGCCAGAAACGCTCGTTCCAGAACCAGGCCCACAGCGCCGCCGCCGCGGCCGCCGCCATCTTCCGCCGCCGCCGCCCGCCGCCTCCCTCCCGGCGGCCGCAGCTGAGGCGGCCACCACAGCGGGGCGGGGCCGCGCGTCGGCTCCGCCCCTTCCCCCTCCCGGCGGCGAGCGCGCATGCGCGGGGTGTGGGTAGGCGGGGCTTCGCTTCGCCCCGCCCACCGCGGACCGTTAGCTCGGGGCATGCGTAGTGCTGCGCCCGCGCGCCGCCGCCTCAGCACTCGCTGAGGGGAGGAGGCGCGAAGGTGGCCCCTCACCGCCTGCCCAGCCCTGAGGAGGACGGGGCATCATTTTTTCTTTCCACGAACAGAGACAAATTGTTGTGCCTGAAAATAAAAATAAGGCCTCCTGACAGTCTCTAGTGGGTCCTGAGAGGAGTGCGGCCTCTTCCCCCCCCAGTAACGCCTCAGTGGAGGCAGGCTCTGGGCCCAGCCCGATGACCGTGGAGGAGATTAAAACTGGTCAAAAACGGTAATTAAACCATCTCCAGCTCATCCCCAAGAGGCAGGACTCCTTGTGGGGGGCTCCCAACCATCCCACTCACCTCTGAAGGGAAGGGCCCTACAGCTTCCAGCAGGGACTTCCCAGGAGAAGAGTTTAACGGTAAGACACCCAGAACCAGTTTTATTAGCATCACTATATTTACTGTATTACCAGTATTAATAGCAATGTGGTTTAACATCTCAGCACCAAACAAAAGAACAAGAGGTATTGGCAAAGCTTTAGATATTCCCTACAGCTTTTAAAACACTCAGAAAAAAAAATGGTGTTTTAGCTTGACAGTCTTGGGATGCGGGTTACCAAGTAACAAAGCCTAGCCTTTGTGTAACTAAGTTTTCCATCTCTCCACACAGGTCAACAGCATCAACCTCCTTGTACACTGTAGCAAATGATCCATCTTTCATGTAATAGCTCTTCTGGCATCTGTCCAGTTGAGAACAAATCAAACAGGCCATTAAGCACTCAAATACTACGATAACTAATAGATCTAGGGACAGGCTAGTTCGCTATCTGTTCACCTTTCTTATAATCAGCAACTCTATTTAAAAGTACCACTTATGCTAATTTCTCCTTGAAGATGTTCAGCCAGTCCCCGTGAACAGTAAGGCTCCTTGTATCTCAGAGACTCACAGATGCCTCAGAGTTAACTAGAACTAACAATGTATATAAAGTCTCTGGTAACTGCAGCCAGTATTGCTTTAGTGTCATGTAACCAGGGATGCACTGGAAAATTCTGTTGTGTTTCCTAAGAAACAAGCAGTGGGCATATTCAATAAATCTGAGTCCACAGTGTACAATACTCTTCCCTTCCTTTTCAAATACACTTAGCGCAATTTCCAGTCAAAGATCTCCAATTGCTTAGTAATTTAAGGAAATCCAATACCAGATGGATTTTGTTAGGAAGAGATAAAAGCTACAGAAAGCAGCACGTGCTCACACATCAGCTTTCCTAGTTTTGCTGTACATCTGTCTGTACAAATCACGTCTTACTGCTCCCTTAAAAAGAAAAATTAACTGTATGTTGTACACCTCATGACGTACAACTGCCAACACCTCCCAGCTAGATAGCAGGCTTCTTTTCTCTTTCTCTCGCCCTCCTTCCCCTATATACGTCACACGCACATGCATTTTCTCATGCTGCTGCAGGACACTTACTGCTTTTCTTCTAGGTTTAGCCCCTGTCTATCCCAACTAAACCCACCTCAGGCTTTAATGAAGATAACTGCAATACAAAAGAAGCTTATGGGAAAGGGGAAGAACCTTCCTTTGTCCTCAGCTACCTTACCCGAGAACCACCTGAAGCCAGAAATGGCCGTGTAAAATACCTGCATGTCCTTATTTCTTTCGCCCATCCTGCTTTAATCCCTCTTCCACAGCTTCTTGCACGAGAGCACATTTGACTGTCAACCAAAAAAAAAAGTGGACGCACAGTGTCACCTAGTGGCACCAGAAAAATCACTGTCTGGTCTCCAGCTTCCAGTAAGAACACCCGTATTTCCCCCATCTTCTCCCATGGTCTTTTGAAAATGCCGCCTCTTCATGAAATAAGTACGAATCCAGTCTTCGGACTTAAATTTTAATGTAAATGACCGAACTTTATTGAAAGTTTTGTAGTTAGCAGGACTGTTAAGAAAGCAGAATATTTTACACCTCAAGTATAGTTAAGAGCTAATTCTCATGAGAATACAGTACAAATAAAAGCTAATATAAAAGGGTATCCTCCTGCCACCATTCAAGATTTCATTATTTGTAAAATAAATGAAGTCAAGTTTAACAATGTACTAAGCTTCAATGCTAGCAATCAGAAAGTTTCACCATTCAGATGGTTTTATTCCAGAGATTTTTTTGCAATGTAGCGTAATTTCACAGCCATAACGAAAATATTTATGGCAGCTTGATAAGAGTAGGATTTCAAAGTTTTCAAAAGGCCTTAGAAATATTATCTACAGTTTACAATGATTTATGAATGCCAAGTAAAAAACCCAAAAAATAAAACCCACCAAAAAAACCCGAAAAAAGCCCCCACTTCGAATGCATATGAAATGCTGAAGTAATGCTAATGCCCTGCAGGCTACTGCAAAAATGTTGACTTGTCCTCAAAGAGATCTGGCTGTCAGCACAGCTTCTGGCTAAGCACTAAAATACAGACGTTCCTGCAACGGGCACACAGTTCCAGTTGCACAGAGAAAAATGGAATAGGGAGTCTCCAACTGATCACAGGCAGTTTTGAGAAAGAAAAATCACATTGCACTCAGTTTAAGATGCTTTAGTTGTTGGATACTAAGCACTTAAGTGTTTTCATAATAATAATAATAATAAAAAAATCCAGTTGTGCCCTTTACATGTATTAAAGTGCATGAAGTTACCAGTTTTAAAGCAGGCCAGAAAGTCCCTTTGAAATTGGTCCCTAAGCACTGCAGTAGCATTTGTAGTGGTAGAAGTAGCGTATTACAGAAAGCCTGTTTCACACTACTGTTTTGAGTACAGTGACATTCCAAACATTGTTAGGGAGATACGTACTGAAGCTCAGAAAGGATAAGACAGTAGCAGTACAGAACAGCTCCGGTCTCATGCTGTGGGGACAGGGGTTACCTGTTAAAGCTATCCCACAGCCAGATCCTTGTTTCCATGCACCTAAATACACTCTTTGTGGGCTTCCAGCATATTTTTCTAGTTGAGAGAATTTGTTCATAGGATTCCCTTAATGTTGATGTGCAGTATAGCATCACTTCCATGGAGAACAGCTGTTTGTTAAAGCTAAAAACACCAATTTAAAAAGGCCCAGCACCTTGCAGCAAGTTTTCTAGTAAAAGGCCGATTTATTCTTCATCATCTTCTTCATAGTAACGGTTCCTTTTGATCTGTTCTTCCACAGATAGATCTTCCATGTCTTCACCCTCCCAAAACCCAACATCCTGGGATTTGCGGTTCTGGTTCGGAGATGATTCTTTAGCAGTCACGACATTGGCTAAGCTGGAATGTTTAGGAGAATTTGGTTCAAGGAATTCCTCATTTGGAATTTCCTGCTCTTCCATAGCATGTTCTTCCTCATCTGTCTCTGCATTCACCTGGCCATTTTCAACAAAGTTATGCTCTACTGTTTTGATACCAGACAATTCCTGTTCTTTCTCTACATTTTTCTTGCCAGCACTCTGGATGTTCCTATTCTCAACCTTCTTTTCTTTTTGCTTTTTGTCTGCAACAACCTCTCTCTCCAGTTCCTCGCTTCTTTTCAAGATGTCTCTCTCTGTCTTAGGAGGAGAAGATGAATTCTCAGTTTTATGGCCTTTAACAGATATTGTTCTAAATGAGGCTGCGACTGTAAAGGGACGGCTTCTTTCCTTCAGTGACGAGGATCTTCTTAGCTTTTTGAGATCCAGATCCACATCTTCCAGCACATCTGGCTTGGAAATCTCCTCTTCTGGGGGCCATTTGGGTTTGAACACTTTGATGCCCTCATCTAAGGCACTTCCTTGAATACTTTGGTCAGATGGAGGTGGCCAGGCAATCCTCAGCTTTTTTGTTTCTGCTGGTCTCTCTTCTCTTTCAGGCAAAGCTGAAGCTTTTGCTTCCATACTTGCTGCCAGAACTCCTACTTTTGCAATTGGGGCATCCTCTACTCCTGGGCTTTGCGGACTTTCTGTTGTATTTACCCCATGGAGAGTTTTCTCCAGGGATTCTTCACATTCAGTTTTGCCTGCCCATAATTCCTTATGCTGTTTGTGTCCAAAGCCTTCATCATAATTGCCTTTAGATTTGAAGAGCTGATTAAAGTGAGGCTTGCAGTAAATATTCCCACGCAGAGATGCGTATGTCCCAAGACTGTTCGGGAAAATACAAAGTCAAACATTAGCATTCCGTGTCTCAGCCCCTGAGACAGGTGTGTATTATAGATTTGTTACTGAAGAGATTCAATTTCAGTCTTCCAACATCTTTACAACAGGCTTACAGCCTTCATGAATTTGTACGGCCCTCTTTTCAAATGTCAGGAGCTCTTTACAAAGTTGCACATTATGTTTTTCCCCCGTGTAAAATTATATTAAAAGCTTAAAACCAGACTGCATCAAGTGCAAAAGCCACTGGCAAAACTAGGACTGTAGTACCACTCCTACGCTCCTCTCCAGCGTGCCGGCTTACGGTTGCCTTTGGCTGAGCTAAGCCCGAACAGCATCTTACTCAGCTGCTGAAGAGGAAAGCTACGCTTCCTAGAAGGCAGCCAAAGGGAGCAGCGTGTTTACCTGAGTTTACTGTTGCAATAGGAACAGCGGAAACAGCTGATGTGAAACACCTGCTGGTTGGCAAAGAGCCTTTCCATCGGGTACACGGTCTTCTGACACCCAACACAGGTTTCCTTCATTGGCAACTGGAATTTCTACAGGAAGAAGAGAAAGCCTGTTAACTGGAAAATGAATCAACTGCTAGGGGACTTGGCTTGGGTTCATGCACGGCTTTCCAGAGTTCTCAGAAAAATTGCAGCGATTCACTTTCTGCAATTCAATGCTAATTATGGTAGGAGTTGGTTCTGGTGGGCAATGAGGGAGGAAGAGGCTATGGCAGGCCCACAGGATTGCTGTGGCTTGAGAGTGAGCCAAGAGTTTGCCCCAGCAAATTCCACAGCTGAAGCATCACAAGTTGAGCAACAGTTGAGAAGGAACAATGAAAATACTAGAACTCAGTTATAACTTTGACTGAGCCAGTTCCCAAAAAGCTGTCTAATCTATTTCTGCAACTTCAGTTTTTCTTGATAAGAAAATGATGAAGAAATGTTCAAGGTAGATTACAGTCAGTATGAGGCTTACCAAAAAAAAAAAAAAAAAGTGCAGAAAAAGAGCTGAAAAACTCTCAGAATAAAAGGTAGAGGGTGGGAGGTGAAAGAAGTGGAACAGACTGCTCAACAGTTTTACATTGATCCACTTTTTCTAAATGCTTCCTTCTATTAAAGAGGAGGAAATAGTCTCAGCTCAGACACAGGCAGCAGAAAACACTTCTGACTTCATTTGTAAGCAATTCCAGCAAAGAAACTATACTCAGATTTCAGGACATGCAGCCCTCAAACTCACTCAAAACTTAAAGTCAGCAGGGCTTTGAGGTTAAACAGCTAAAATTGTTTCTGTGCTCGCTAAGCAAATTTCCTGAGAGTTTAAAGTTAAACACTAAGGAGTCGAGTGTCCCTGCTGTGCCGTATGGCAACGATCTCCGATTTTGCCTAAAAAAATTAAAAAAAAAGGTCGCTTGATGCCATTCACTTGTTGGAATCTATTAGGATTGGCCAACAGGGAAGACACTTTAAAGAAAAAAATAAATAACTACAGTTAAAAAATTTGCAGTCTCGGGCTGCATGTTGATGACAACTACTTGAGCAGCAGCATAAAGTGTGCCCAGGCTCCACACCCTGGGTCTGCATAGACACATTGCTATTGTAGCTTTTCTTTAACAAAGAATTACCTGCTACAAACTTACTCAAAAGCTTTAAGGAAAAATACCATAGCTAAAGAAAAACCAGGAAGGTCACAGGAAGACATAATTACAGCAATTTATTTATAACAGACTAGAAACAATGGCTAGGCAATGAAAGTTACAGTATGTGAGGGACAGATTGCTGAAGACAGAGCCAGCTGAAGTCAGTTTGTTGCAACCATAAAGTTTGCTGCCAATTTCATTCCAGTTTGAATAGGTATTTCAATTTTTAAGGCATTGCTTGAAGTTATAGTAGATTAAAGTTCTAATTATGACGACAGCTTGACCAACAAAACTTCAGAGTTCCTTTTGAAAAAAAAAATCCACAATTTCTAGGTGCTGCCAAAACTGTGCATGAATTCTGAATTTTGAGTCACTGAATGAAATCTCAAAAAATGAAATTTTAATGATGGAAACAAAAAAAATCTAATCATCCATGCTTGCTACAGTGAACAAGGCAGCAACAGTTTGCTTGCCCATTGAAAAGTAACTCTCCCTGAAATCTTAGTTTTGCAAAACGACGTGACAGTGCTGGCATGTGCTTCTGCAATGCACATCCCCGTCTAAAAAGAGAAACTTACTTGCATAAAGTGAGCCCTATGTCTGATGGAGAGGCGTTTTGGGGTGTGAAGAGAAAGAAATTCCTTTCCAGGCATACTACAAATAGGAGCTACAGGAGGAAGGTGAGGCCCAATAAATATGAAAAAACTTGAGAGAAAGCTGAGAGTTGAGCTCACATTAGGAGGGAAGCAGAAGGCAGGAGTAGAGGTTAGGAACCAAGAACAGGAAACAGAAGCTGGAAGAGACAAATAGGAACCTTACATGAATAAACAGCATCTGGGTTTCTATCTTAGCAGTGCAGCATCTAAAGCAGTAACAAGGTAGAGGACTAAAATGGTTCTAATCATATCAAGAGATAGCACAGAGGACCAAGACACACAGGCTGTGCGCATCTTGTGTGCTGTAACAGACAGAGATTACAAAAACGTTATAGGCAGCTCTGATGTCGCATACTGGCATTTATACTCCAGAACATGCTAGGAAGCCACATCTCACTGGTCTTCATGAGGTCAGTGCTGTTCCTCTCAAAGATGGGGAAAACAACAAAAGCACAGTTGTTTCCTCAGGAGCGAGCCAGGAAGTCTGTGGCAGCCCAGGGAACAGGCATCCTAACTCCAGACAGCACACGTGACGAGAAAGTACAGCGTGATCAAAATGTTCAGCACTGCCATTTCTGTGTCTAATAAGATTAGCAAATACATTCCTATCCAAGAAGCTCTCCATCTGCTTTATGCTTTATTGCTCCTGCTAAAGAAAATGTAACATTAAAGGCTTTTACTCAGAATGCCAAACTCAATCTTTGGGGAGTCAGTCACCACAGTGCCCTTGCTATAAAGTTGGTGCCGTTATCTTGGGAACAGCTGGAAGAGGAGGGTGGAAAGCCAAGTCCCAGCCTACTAAAGGCTCTGAAGATCAGTATCAGGACCTCAGTGCCTGTTCTAGGAGCAGTTTCTGAAGGAGTGAATCTCTGACTTCACAAGAGACAGAGACCAGCCCCAATACGATCCCCTGCTCAAACCCCCTTTCCCACACTGAAGAGAAGCAGGCTGCCTCTGTTGCAGGGGCACGCTGTCGTAATGGCAGCGGGGTGACTCCCAGCAAGCAACTCAGACAGTCTTTGAAGAAAAACTGACAGTTCTGAGATGCTTTTCGATTCTGAATTAAAGTTCCCTCATGAAGACGGTCTAATGAAGACAGATCAGATATCAATACAGTTACTCCAGACCCTTCATAACCACATTGATTGCATTAAGGCTTCTCAATATTTTACACCAACGTTTGAGACTAAATAGCTGCTTTACCTTCACTGCTTTTGGCAGAGATGCGTCTGTCTGGCCAGCTGGTTTAGAACCAAAGTTTTGCTGCTTTGTGCTGACAGGTTTCTGAACTTCTGTCTCGCTCTCCAAGTTTTGTCCAACTAAGGGGAGCAAATGAAGAAGAAAAGGTAATTGCGGTGAGTTTAAAACCATGGAAAGCTTATGCTCTTAAGACCCAACAACAATCCTCCCAGCTAAGGGTAAGACATTTTTTTCTTGAACATCTGCTATTAAACCTTTTGTTCTAGATGTTCCAACATGATCATTCTGCTTTTCTGATTTACCAGGGAAGTTAAGCTGATATGTAAAGGAAACTAATACATGGAGATCCAACATCTAACTTCCAGGAGCTGTTCTTCATTTCTGCAAAGCGCTCATGTGTGGGCTTGAATTTCGGCGTAAAGCTAAGGCAACAGGAGAACGTGCTGAAGTGTTTTACTGAACAGGAACCTGTCAATCTCTGGACAACACCAAAGACACCTGGTAATTATCCTGCATTAGTAAGTACTCCAGCCTACTGACTGATGTAGTAGTTGCCAGAGCTATTAGTTTAAGTCCAAATGGTGAGGAAGCTACACTTTAATGTCTTCAATCAGAACAAACAGGAGTTACAGATGTCTCACAATTACAACTGCAAATGAAATGAACTTCTAAACCTGAAAGAAATTCTTATAAAGTTTGAGTTGGGCACAGGACACATTTTTAGTACAAGACAGGGTTTTGTTGGGTCAAATTCATCATTTGATAGGCCTGATCTGAAACATCCTACACACAACTGGGCAGTTAGGGCTTTTCCTCAGCCACGTGCTTTACTCTTGTTGAGGCAGGAGAACAAGTGCTTACCATTGCCATCCTCTAGAAGACCAGAGTGGAAAGACAAGCTGTTCTCACCTACAGAAGCCTGCAAGAGAATATTAGACAATGAGCACCTTTGATGTTCTAAAGTCTGAATAATCGTGACCTGAGTAACACAACAGGCAGAGACTGGCTACACAGGTGCACATGAAGCTACTTTTTTGTTTTATAAGGCACAAGGTCCAGCTGACTGCCAAGAATGTTAGTCCTTGCTACAAGGTAGACATCTTCAGAATTTTACAGCTCTTGCAATATTCAGGTCATCTGCCATAGTGTTGACACACACAAACATCATATTTTTGTTTTCCCAAACACCTGCAGCTTGTACACCTTTAGCTATTAGTCTTCAGAAGTCCCTGTTGATCTCAATGTACCTCCCAGGCTTTCTTACTTAGAAATCCCTTGGCACCAAGCAGTACACATTTACTGGAAATCTCACATCTCCCTCCAACATTTGACAAACCCATGACATTTTAACATTCAGCAAAGATGTTGCTTTGGGGAGGGTGGGGGGAGGTGTAAAGAAAAAACACAGCTGAATTTTAAATAAAAGTTTTTTAGAACTAGAAGTCTGCTGTTTCGAGGTTGGGACGAACATGCCTGGACCTATCCTGTTCATCCTCCTTCAGAAACAGATTCTTATTTTAAAAACAACAAAACAAACCCAAACCCCAAACAAAACCCCACCAACTCTTCTACAGAGTTGGATATAAACCAGTTTCAGATACTAAAGATGTTACAGATAAAGAAATATACATCGAGAGCCTTATTAAACTTGGCACTATTGTTATTAAATCGAATAGTTGTAAGTAGCCACACTGAGAAACTAAAGTACTGTAACCAGATTAAGTGCAAATCATCACTAATTCCCTTTAATGATTGAAAGGCCCATTGCAAGCAACTGAAGTTTGCAAATTAATGAGGTAATGAGGAAGCAAGTTAATATATTAACACACTCTGGTCTACTGAAAAAATAACACCAGTATACTGGGAAGTACATCAGCACGTTCTGTGGCTGTTAAGAGTCACGTATGTCTGGCTACTGAATCTTTAATAGATTCAGTGTGAAAAATGACAGAGAAGGTTAGCAAGTTTCTTTTGTTTCCTTTTTGCCAGAGGATTCCTGTTTCTGACATTTACCACTAGCAGTTTTAATTAGGCTTATTTCCAAAGTTCATCACGTCGGTTCAAAAGGACAATCCTGGCTCTCGAACAGTGTTCTATTCAGGTCCTTTATTGCACCTGGACACCTCAACAAGGAACTTTACAATTACAACTGAATACAAGAAATTTTATTCAAATCTTCCCATTCAACAACAGGGATGTATTCTGATTTGACAGGTGGTCTTTTAATTAACTCACCTTTTAGCAAAAAGCAGCTTCAACCAGTTGAACACGAAGCTGCTCAGCTGTCACTGAGGAACAGCTGAAAGCAACAATTTGGCCCCTTGCCCAAGGAAGGCTGGAAAGCTCTAAAAGCCCTCCTGGCATTAGGCTGCCACGTGTTCAGAATGGCTGGAATACACAGTACCCCAATTATTATTCAGCTACTTTTATCGCGTCTGCTGTCCCCAGTTTAGTATACAAATGCTTGAGCGTGCTTTATTGTCTCTAATTCACAGAGTAATTTAGTCTCAATTTACAGCTGGAGCTCAAATCCAGGAACAAACCCAAACTGGCATTCTCGGTTACCTTAATCAAAATTTAACCACTAAATGCAGAAGAAACAGTGACAAGCTCCTTTTCCTTACATCACGTAAAGCTTCTCATGAGTTCTTTTTCTGGTGTGGTTTCTTTTTTGTTTTATTAAAAAAAAAAAAAAAGAAAAAAAGATACAAACCCACACACAAGCAAAACAACTACCTAGCTGTGAATCATCTTTTTACGTTAGGGAACATGACACAAAAAAGTTTAGGTGGTTTCAGCACAGTCATCTAAAATTAATGGCAGATAAGGAAAAAAAACTACCAACCCAGAACAAAAAAAAACGCATAAGACCATCAGAGGTTTCAGCCCTAGTCAGCTACTGAAGCCATCAGAAAATATGCGAGTATGACATGGAAGGGTTCTGCCACGCTACAGGCATGTCACTACTGAGAAGACAGGAGAACTCTCCAAGAACACATAAAATTCACCTCTAGATAGTCTCTACAACTGCTCGCAAGTCTTCCACAGAGACTTGCTAGTGTATAATTCAGATACAGTCTAAAAAAAATCATGTACAAAAATACAAGGAATTCTGCAGCATGTAAATAATCTGTATCAGCTGCTCATATTCACTTTCTAGATGGCGTGTGGAACTAGATCGGCTGTGCTTCTACAGCTAGTTCCACTTCAAGTGAAGTCATTGATCTTCACCAGCATGAGCATCTTACCTTCTCCCCATCCTGATAGGAAATGGAGTCCTCAAGACTTGGTGGCATATTCTCCTTCTGCTCAGATTTGTAATTCTCGAGTTCACTTTCACTGGCTTGAATCTCATTCTATAGAATAAAGCACTTGAAAGTTGACAGGTTCTTTTCCCCTAGGAAAGTACTTGCTTTCTATTTTTCTTAAAATCTTTTTAAAACTCTTTTCCTACCATATACAGTGATAATTAAAGGAAGGAGCATAAAAAAAACCCTCTATACAAACTTAAGTGATACATTCTAATGAAGAAAAAAAATGGGGCTGTAGAATTTTACTGTTTTTTACAGAGTTAATGCCAGCATTTTTCTATACAAACACTTTTCTCTACTTTCAGATTCCTTCTTTAAAATTGACTCTCATTTCCCCTGCTCAATCCACATCCTCCTTTTCCAGAAATGTTAAATTACAAGTATTTCAAGACAAGCACTATCTTAAACCACTGTGTAATTGCAAAATACAGTTTGACATAAAAGCAAATCCAACCCTTGCTTCAATACTAGTCAAAAACCTAATTCTGTTATTTACCAAAATTTTTGTTCTTGACAAACTGAGCTGTTTAAGATTTTCACAAAAGAATCTTTCAGACTTCAAAACATAAAATCCAGTGAAACCTCGTGTTTCTTTCATTGCCACAGGATACAAGATAATTGGAGAAAGACTCGTGCCTTTCACAAGGCATCTTCTCTGTAACATGAAAGAGAAACGGCTAAATGCCAGCACCAGCATCCTACCGGATTTGGTAAACAAGTCTGCACAAACCCAGCTGTGTCTAATTGGTTTGCATGTTAAAGTTAAAATGAAATTTAGCGTTAAAATATTAGAATTTTAATGTATAAATCTCTAAATACGCTGTCCATCGTCTCTCCTGCCTTCCTGTGTCCCTTGCAATGTATAGAAATGATTGCTTCTCCGCCTTACTCTAACCAACTTTGAAAATGTCTATCAGTTTTAATCCAGGCCTAATTACACCACAATGCCCTCAAAACAGTTGTTCCCAAGAGAGATTATGGCTTTCCTTTGTAGCACAGATGTGACACATTTTAGGAGAAGGGAAGTACAAATACCACACTACCATATCAAAAGAGCCCTAGCTGCTTTGTCAGCAGGGAAGGAGAATATCCAAGAGTTATGGCTGCTGTTGGAACACAGAACCACCGCAACCATTGGCTTGCTCCATCTTATGTGCTGCCCTCGTGGATGTGCCAGGCCAAAACCAACAGAGATTCTGCCAGATGGGACCCCCTAAGAGCATCAGGCTGGACTGACACGCTGATAGCTGGGGGTTCGCAAATGAGAGTCTCAACAGACATCTATGGGAAATCTCTTCCCATTAGGCCATAATTTAGTGGATCTGCTACCACGCTGAGCCACAGCCTGGAAACAGCAATCTAGCAAACCGAATCCAGGCGAGAAACGGGATGCAGAAATCAGCAATTAGCACTAATCAGATTTGTTGCTCTGCCTGCAATTACTTTCCATTCATGTAGTGAAGTTTACTCCACCTTCCTCCCAACAGTTGGAGAATTAGACCCACACTGCCTATGAAATTCAGGAATCATTTCAGCTAGGTACAAACTTTTACCTTTCTACAGATACAGCCAGGAAGCATGCACTCTTCCAAAGTTTAGAACCACCATTTTTGGCTTTTCTTTCCAGTGCAAGCTTCCTAACTTAAAGGCCTATCCTCTTTACTTTTATTACTCTGGTTAACAAAAGTAATACTTAAGCAATAAAAGTTCCCATTGTTAAAGGAAAAGTATCAGGCACTTCCAGCAAACACACTTAAGCACTTTAACAAAAGCTGAGATTCTTGCAACTTCATCAGCTGCAATACTTTACCATGATTCATTAATCACTCGTTTCCTCATCAAATATCTGCAAAATTGGCACAGGTTCATTCACTACAAGAGTCTAATTGGATTCAGACAATGGGTGAGGAGACTTGAAGGGAGGTGAAAAACAAGAAGGAGAAAAACTGACCAGAGATCCCAAAGCTGCAGGCCAAGAGAGGCAGGTTCTTTGCACTGTACAACACCGAACGTTGCTCCGTCTTATTGTGCCTCAGTTTCCCCTAGCTTATAGCTAATGTACAATGCAGAACCGAGTTTGCTTTTTAAAAAAAAAAACCAACAAAACAAACCAACAAAACAAAGAAAGCAGAGAGCTACAGACATGCAGAAAGAAAAAGAATGTCAGCTATGTTTCAGAAGGACTTCAGTCAGGATGCCAGCAATTAATTCCTTGGAAAACTTTCAAGATTATTCCAGGAATATGCAAACACTTATTTTTTCCTGCAGTGTGAAGAGGCAACTCTTCATTAGAAATTACTCCTATGGGCACAAGTAATTTTCTATGGACAATGGCATTCTCTTCAAAAAAGCCTGGTTTCGGTAAGATCTTTCCAGTCTCAGGTTGGGATAAAAATTCACTTCTACACAAGGCAAAGAACAGACTTACCATGGTAATGAGGCCTGTGGAACTGCCCTGCTTGGACACAGCTGCCTGATACTTCGCCAGCCTGTCCTTTATGGAGGTTTCTGTTAGGCGAGGCATCTCCAGGCTTCTCTTGCTCTCTGCCTTATCTGGGCTGAGTGCTGGACTCGTATCTACAAGATGCCCTGGAAAAAAACCTAAATGAATCAAGGGTAACTTGCAGGAAGACGAGGAGACCTGTCTACAGAAAGATCTACCAATCCCACCTTTCCTCACTCCCAAGACCACAGAAATTCCACATCTGAAGAGCACAGAAATGCTTCAGTCACAGGTTTATGCTCCAAGTCTCGTAATTAATCTGGCTAGTTTCAAAAGTAGCATATTCACCAGATGCGGTGTCCAGCCAGCGGTCTCAGAAGTAACGAAAGCAAACAGTTTTAGCATTGAAAATTGCTGTTATTGTCAAATGGAAGCAGCTGCTACGGTGGCTAAATGGAAATTATACATCATTCCTGTCATGGAATCCTTGTCATAGTCTTTTTTGGGAAAACATGGGAGCCAAGGAAGGAACTCTCACCTGCCACTTCCACCTTCTCCATGAAAATAATTTAGCGCATGACATGTTATAGATAAGGACCTCGAGAACAAACACATTATGAAATAATTCAGTTTAGTCTCGCAGGACCATTTGAAGCATCTGTGTTTATCTTGAGAGGGAAGAAACATTTGGGAGCTTAAGCCTTTACATAGGTGCAGATCTGACACTCAGAACTATGCCTCGTTACTTGCCACCCATCTTTCATTTCTGCTGTCACACGTTAGCCAAACAGGTTTAAAAAAAACAAACTCCTGTGACTGCTCTGCAATCTAGCTTCCTTGTATAGCTGTCAGGTCTTCAGTAATAGCTTAATTGTTCAATAAAGGATGATTAAAAAACCCCCAACCTTTCACTAGCTAGTGGCCTTGAATGACTAAAAATTTATATGAATCATTAAAGTCCCTCTTGGGGACAATAAACAAATGTAAGTAGCTCTTGCCATTCTCTCCAGTATTCCTCAAATAATGACACGAGATGCATCACTAATTAGTGAGATATATTAGCCACGGGCTGAAAACATGAAAGACTGTAAATGCCTTGCTAGAAAAAAAAAAAAAGTCTCCAAACATATGAAAAATTCCTAATTTTGCTCAAGTCATAAGGCTGGCTATAGTTACCTGTGTCCGGACAAGGTGGGAGGGATGAGAATTAAAGCAAGAGGAAGAAGGCATATTGTCTTGTCTGTTCACTGCTTTCTAAATTAGTTTGACAGTTAAAAGTAGTTCTAGGATTAAGACACAGGGAAAAAATGAGTTCCATTCCTTAACTTGCTAGTTATCTCCCGTGCCTCAGCTTCCCAGGCTGAGGAGTGCAATGGTTTAAAATTCACAAGACTTAATTCATTCCACGCGATGCTCACAGGGACTTTACAGATGGAAGGTGGCTGCACTTTGAGCGGCAAAAGTTATTTCCATTGTATTGTACGAAGTAGTTTTATTTTATAAACTAAACCCACCCCCAAACCAAAGCCCAACCCCTGAGGTTTCCTGACCTGATGTACTATGGCTCTTCTCTCCCAGGCCAACATCGAAGTCCTCCGAAGAGAGGCTGTTTTCAGAAATCCTCCTCCCGACTGCCGTCCTCCGCTGGTCCCTGGGGACCTGTTAGAGACAAGACCCACCTATCAGCTGCCTGGACAAACCAAGATTGCCGAGTATAATCCTTTAAGATGCACAGGTGTCACTAGCAAATCTGCTTTACTGGAATAAACAAGTCTAGCAGGTGACATCTTATTTAACCAATATCAAGTTTGATCACAGAATACCTGACCCTCCGTCACCTGGGGAACACCTTCTTGAAGAGGTCAGTAGACACCCTTTGACTAGTTAGCTTCGTTAAAAATCAGAGAACCACAACTATCAGGTTGTTAGGCATTTACCGCTGCAAATACAAAACCTCAGTCTAGATTTTTGCATTTCATACAATTTCTTTTGAAACTAATGTTCAAAGTCATTTTATGAAGATTTAAAATTAGAAAAAGGATGAAAGGAGCGAGCTATCAAAAATTTGCACTGATTTTCAGCAACAGAGAGAAGCATAAATACGAGGTTAATAAAAGTTTATCTAAAGTTACTTGTTTTGATTTGGATAGCCCATGCATTTGGTAGCAAATAATTCCCTAATTAGGTCTGATAAAGCTGAAGCTTAAGCAGGAGAGTGCTAGAGATAAATATTCTCAGATATCCAGGATAATCGCTATCTGCAAGACTGCAAGTTCCGGACAAGGGTGTTTTGTAGCACTACCACACAGATGCTCTGGCTGGCTCAATCAGAGCTAATACCCATTTGTTGAGACCAGTTCCCCAAAAATCTAATTCTCAATAAAAGAAACTATGAAAAGGTATTTCAGCAGCTTTGATAAATGCTCATGAAGCGCAGAGTTAAATTTGACTCCATCAAGATAAGATGTTTTCACAGCTGAAAGTCAATCTACAAAACACTAGAAGGTGATAGATCTTTGTCCCCTCCCTAGGAAGAGTTAAATCACAGAGCCAGTTCGAAATTAAAATTGAGGCTCATGTAGGGAAAAAGGCAGGTCTGGCAAGATGCTGCAACCACATATTCCCCCCCACCCCCCAACTTCCAACAAGATTCTTATTTGCTGGTCACCAAACTGAAGGAAATTCCAAGGTTTTATTTTAACAGAACTGCACTGTAAGACAATCACTGTGAAAAATCAGGCTGCTTTGGCATACAAAACAGCAACTTTACCAGGAAAGGAAAATGCAGCTGGAAAACCTCTTTTTCCATTAGCATGGGAAATATTTTCTCTTTCTGTGGTTTAAGACTTTGGTAACTTTTGTTACTGGAAAAGAGCTTAGGTATGACAAGTCTTTTCCTTCCACTGAGTGTGTTGATAGGTTCAGTTTGGGAGTGTCTGCACACTTGTGAGGACTTGCAGATTCCTCGTTCTGTGCAAACTATTCCTGGACGATTCTTACTCAGCCTATGTCCACCTTCATGTCACCTTAAGCTCACAAGTCTGAAGTTCTTTACAACTGAGAAATTTGTCATTCAAAGGGTCTAGCTTTTGACTACTACACAAAGTGGATCACTATAGGCAGAATACATTTGAAGACCAGATCCTTTGAGGACGCAGAAGAGAAAATGTATTTATTAGCCCACTTGAAACCTCTATTTTATCACTGCCCTGGCTTTGGGTTTTGGGGTTGGTTTTTTAGTTTATTAGTTGTTGGGGGTTTTTAATAACACGGCACTACACATTTTCTTGCGCACAGCAGGAGTGACAAAGCTACAAATGAAAAACAAGTTTGCAATATAGGCACATGAGAATTTTGGCTTCCCATGACAGAAAGACTCAGCTGAGTGCCTAGGGAAGTTTTCACTACTAGGAAGCAAAGGTCTTAATTCACGTCATTTAGATGCAGCATCTGGGATCCCAACCTCACTGAAAGAAACCATCAGCACTTCTCAGGAGAAAAAGAGAGTTAGAAATCAAGACTGGAAACTCGTTCAGGTTACCTCTTCTCATTCTCCTTTGTTTCAGAATCTCATTTACATTTATTTTCACAGCAGTCTTTCTCCAGTGACATCATGCTGAACTGCCCTCATGTTGAGGGGACAAAGAATTCTCAATTATCACTGAAATTAATTATTAAACAATTTACACCTCTAAATAAGAGTTGGCAAAGGTCAGCGTGTTGTCAAACAATTTTGACAAGCATTCAGTCTGCTACCACCAACAGAAATTCAGGGTCAGCACCTCATCTAGACGCATGCACAAAATCGAGGTTTTCTTCCAAGCAACCCAAAAGCTTTGTATTTTCCATATTTTCACCAGCAGCAAAGGATTGAATATACATCAGGAACACTCTTCCGCTTGGCTCTGTAGGACCTTCATGAAGGCTGGTGAGCTTTGACTCAAGAGCGAGAGCTCTCCCCACATTGTACCACCTTGCTGTGGAATCCACCACAGCAGGAAAAGTTCAATTATCAGAGGCAGCCATCTCGTGACCACCTAAACCAAGTTAATGAGTAGTCACAACTGTCAATTGAATCACTTCCACGGTCCTGCCAGCTCCTCTCCTCCGGTCCTCTTTGCCACCTCAGATATCTACAGGTATTGCTGAAGAACTTTTCTGTAGATAAGCTGTATAACAAAATTAGCCTAGGTCTTGAGAGTAAAAATTCATCACGCCAAAATACAAAAGGTTTAGTTAGAGTTCAGAGATCTTTCTGTACTAAAACCTACAGAGTCAATGTTGTGTCGATTTTATATCAACAGTTTTATATTGGGGGGGAGAAAACAGAGTAAGGAGGAGGGGGGAGTGGAATTAACAAAGGGAAGATGAGGGACTTTCCCCATTGCAATCAACAGACTGACCAACCACAAGTAATTAGGATGATTATGGCTCATGGAAGGTAACCACCTTCTGCATGAAGGAATCCCCAGCTCCCAGCCTTATGCATATGTCACTCAGTTCCCTTTACAGCCCTGGCTTGGCCGCAATTCCCATGCCACAGCTTCTGCTACTTGTAAAATGAGATAAAACATTCCTCGTGTCTGGAAAGCCCCAGGGTTCTAAGACAAAAGATGTGAGTGCAGAGGTATCACAAACAGAGCTACCAGCATTTTGCCTGGGGCACACAGAGTTGTTGGGCAAAAGACCAAATACGTGTTACACCTATTTCATTATATACTAACTGTGTCAAATGTATAGAGCTAACCTCACGTGCAGGGTCACAAGACAGTTAAGATTTTGCTTTAAAGGAAAAACACGAACTTGGAAACAACTTTTTGAGAAATACTGCAGGTCTGCTTGCTCTTCTTTTTCTTCTGATCTTCCTTGGGAAGAATTCTTTGAAACTGATAAAAGACTTGATGTTCAGTCTCTGTTTCATGCTGAACCAGTTTCTTTGCTTTTTCTATGAAGATGCAACAAGAGATCTGCCTTGTATCTAAATTACAGAAGACAGAGCAAAATCTGAACTAATAGACTAGGAAGTTTTTTCTTATAACCCTGAAAATAAAAATAGGTTTATTTAGAGAGCGTGATTGAGTCAGGAAATCCAGGCTCTAATTTGGATTCTTGCCACACAGACTTGCCCAGTAACCAGGCAAGTCACTTTATCTTTACTGCTATGAAGTTACAGCCACGTTCCTACTTAGCTTATACAGATGTTTTGTCAGCAAAGCTCCAGCAACACTTATACCTTAAGACTTAAGTAAATACCAATTAAAATTGCCATCTCTCAGCTGAATTTATGGTTGGACTTGATGATCATCATAAAGGTCTTTTCCACCCCAAGTGATTCCATGAAGCCTTGCTTGTACTTAAACCAGGAGTTTATCGATGGACAGAGTTCAGGGAAAGCATAAAGAGAAGGAAGAGGCGACGGGGGAGCCTGCAGTCAGCCAGACTTACTCCATCGCTGTAGCTGCTTCCCACCTTAGCGGGAAAGATCTGTGTCCCCGCAACACCCACCTTCATTGTACGTGACTGCATGACATCATCCCCCAGCCCTCAGATAAATTCCCCAAACCAGAAATCTCACTATAGCGCTTTCAAATTACAAAGACACCCCTTCCCCCCCATAGACTTTAGAACGCTTTGTGCCTTTTCCCTTCTAAAATTAAAAGGC
Source organism: Falco rusticolus (assembly GCF_015220075.1). NCBI lineage: Eukaryota > Metazoa > Chordata > Aves > Falconiformes > Falconidae > Falco > Falco rusticolus. The sequence goes on along the minus strand of NC_051205.1, from coordinate 4,741,922 downwards.
AACCAGATGAACTTGGAATACATAATTTGAACCCAACCTGAATAGTTTCATACCTACTGTATGGTATTTACTGTGTTCAGTTGGCTTTCAACAATATTTGCATTACTAAGCTTGACAGCACTATCAGTTCCAGATTCAGTCAGCTCCCAAACAATTTATTCCCCAGGCTAAGATAAAGTTACTTGAAGCCCAGCTGCAAAACGGTACTTTCCTGTGGAATCCCGACTGATTAATCCTGCAGCAAGAGTTCAGAGAAGTGCCATCGGGAGATCACCCTCCCCAACCCACCCCTTCCACTGGGGGAGGCAGTATGGGCGGCTCTTTACTTCATGACAAAGACTACAAAAATCTAAGTTGTGAAATTACTCCATCCAGACCCCAAACTCGCTTTAACACGGGGGTGCTCCTCTTGAAGCCCTTAATTGTTGGAATATTTAAACGACTTTTCTACAATATTTGTTTGTTTTACTCAATACTGCAAGAAAACCACCCGCAGTAAAACAAAGCCAGGAGTCTAGGAAACTATGAGAAAACTGGAAAATCCACCAGCATCAAGGCCTCAGGACTATGTTGCAAGTCACTAGCATATGCAACTCATTTTCTAGTTAAGCAATTCTCCCCGGGGACACACAGTCTGCAGTCCACATGCAGGATCAGATTTCATGAGCAGTTGTAGGAAAAATGCAAGCCCTGTGCATTTGCAAGTCAAAACTAGTGAAGGCAGGAGCTTGTCTGGCTATCTCTGCTTATTTTTTCCTCCCCGTGAGGATTGTTTTTCGATAAGAAGCATTTTGTTAAGATGCAGAGATGAGGGAGCAGCAAGGAAAAGATGGGAGTATTTCGAAGTACATCTCTATCTCTTTATATATATATGTGCATTTGTGTGACTCACATACTGATATGTATATAAAAAAAAAACCTTCTTAGCTCTGGCAGCACTTCCATCTCAACCGCAACTGCCAAAGATTGTTCAGCTCACTTCAAACAGTTACATCAATATATAAATATACACACATATGGGTGGTTTGGGGTTTTTTTTTTGTTTTTCTGGGGTTTTTTTGGGTTTTTTTTGTTTTTACACAATTCATGTTTAACATTACTCATCTTCACCTTCAGACCATAGATAAACACTCCCAACTTGCTTGAAAAGAAAAATCTTAATAAATCCAATAGTTTTCTTTCTAAAATCACACCCCTCCCACAAGCAAATTCACTTTACACTTCCAACGCCTGATCACAAATAGCCTACAATCCCGAGCACCCCGCACATATTTGCATAGCTGGTGTTAATAACTTCTTTGAGCTACGTTAAGTTTCAACTAAAACAATGCGTATGCTTATTTGCAGAGTCAATAGTTGGGAGCCACTCCCCTCCAGGGACTTTTCCTGATGCCTGCGAGTTTTTAGTTTCTTTTAGGATGGGAAGGGACGGATCCTTACCTTGCTCTGCGTCGCTTCGCCCTTCTCAAACATCATCTTGAGCTTGCTCAGCGGGACGCTGTACTTCTCTATTTTCCCCGGTGAATCCGTGTTCTCGCTGGCTTCGGGCTTTTCCGCTTCTCTGGGCTCCCTCAGCCAGTTTTCCATGTTACCACTCGCCGGTGGGTGGCTTTCCAGCTTTCTGCTGTCCCCACCAGGACACTGCAGGCGGCCGGGGGGGCCCGGGGGGGGCCGGGTGTCAGGGGCAGCACCAGCCCCGGGGGGTCGCTCCGCGGCTGGGGCAGCAGCTCCGACCTTGTGCCTAACCTCAGCGCAGCTGCTTCCCAGCGTTTCCTTCCGAGGCTCCGCTCCCGGCTCTGGATTCTCCCACTTCTTCTTTAGCACACTCAGATTTCCCCTTTTAAAATGAGGGGGAAGATTTTCTGCGTTCTACAAAGAACGAGAAGTTAATTCCAGTTGTATGCCTGATGAAGCATTAAAGCGCTTCCTTTTCTAGGCGAAAGGAAGCTGAAGGCTCAGCACTGCTCTCAGCCCTCTGCTTTTTCAGACAGCTGTGAATAGTTACAACTGTGCCACATGGAGAAAGCATCCAGGATAGGAAAGGAAGGAGGGGGGAGAAGAGAAAAGTCAGGAGCTAAAGCAGGAAGTGAGCAAACAGGATGGCCTTATAAGGAGAAAGGGAGTCAAGCCCTAATGAGTTAAATGACACACAAAAGGCTTCAATCCATACGGAAAAGGGACTAAAATTCACACAACCTGGGTCTCCAGTCCTACAACCAGTGAACAATAGCTGAAGCAGCAGTGTGAGGGGTGGGTGGCGTGCCAGACCTTGCAATGCCTTCCAGCTGGTTCAGAAGACAACAATTAGTAGGCCTTCCAAAAAGCTACAAATTAGCTTTCAGAAACCACTACTTTTTTGGACATACGTGTTTCTACTAGCACTTAACAGCAGCATTTTACTCACAGGACATCCGTCTTCAGTATTTTGTACTACGTGGTGTAAGACTCAAGCTAAGCACTGACAACAAGCATCTTTTTGCTCCCATCTATAAAAAACAGATAATTTGCTGGAATTTTTCCTTCTTTTTTTCACTCAACACATCCAAAGCTCCCAGCAGGAAACATGCACGCAAGTCAGAAGCGCTGCTTTACTACTCCGAGTTAGATGGGAATACACAGAGCAGCAGCATCCCTCATATTTGAGTACTTTTCACACTGGTTTTACTTACAGGTAGTTACCTCTCCCTAGGGTAACAGACCGGCCTGTGTTTGATTCATTCAAATCTAAAACCTGCCACCATCACATTTTTGCTGTCTCCCTCGTGGAGACCACTATGTATCAAACTCACTGCAAGTGGAACAGGTCTGCGAGGCTTACAGGAATTAAACAGGATTAGCAGCTATATTAGGATTTAAATCTCTCGCCCTATTACTCTTCTGGTCGCATTTTGAACACTGCTTTGCAAATTAACTTGAATACACCAACACTTCAAAAAAAGATCAGCTTGCTTGCTGACCGTATTTAAAAGAAAGGATTAAAATTATAAGGCAAATGTTGTAATGTAGCAGAAAAACTGAAAATTACGCAGCAGGTTGCCCCCAGGAATGCCTCTGGACCTGTGGAGTCCCAGCATACTTCGTAACACAGATCTTTCTTGCTTGGGACTTGCCTGTTCCCTGCTCACGCAAGCAATGAAGAAAATTTCAGATTGGAGAGTGATTTTCAGAATGCTTATTTTATCCTACCTATATCCCGAACAGAAAAGAATGACTCCCCAAGCATTAAAGAGATCAAGGCAGCATGGTCTAACAAAGACTTACCCATACATCCTGGAAATACTGCCGGTCTTTTTAAAGAAAAATTAAACTGAGGATCTGCTTATACACAGACCTGCCACCAGTGCCTGGTATTTCAGCCAGGGTCCCCTGACCTCAGAACAGTTTTACAGGAGGGAATGTGAGGCTGTAACAGAGTCAAAGAGGGGGCATTTGGGGGCATCCTGAACCCTGTAAGCCATTTCAGAGAAGATCCCCCTTAATGGATTCTACAGCTACCGAAGATACACATGTTCGATTTCAGAGAGGCTGGCAGCTCACTTCAAGCAGACTCTTAAGTTCAGGTAAGAAAGGTACCACACAACTGCCTACAGCTAAGAACAAAGAGGTGGATGTTCACGTGTTGTGGTTAACTCGTTTTGCCTTCTGCTTAGGAGCGAATTGTGATTCAACATATAGCTTTGGGCAAGGAACTTGGTTTTCTTTCCTTTCATTCACAGGGAAAGGTAGAGGGAATGAGTCACGCGCAAGCACTATGTCTAAGCCAAGGTTTCTGTAGGACACACGGCAGCAACTTCAATACTCCAAAAATCAACTGTGACAGAAACATTGTAGGTGATCCATTCTGACTGCAGGCTGTTGCTTATTGCCTAGGAAACAAATACTTACACTTCTTTTCTTCTCAGCAGTGGCTTCTTCAGCTGCTTTCTGATACCTTTGAGAGAGCAAAGAGAGAAAAAAAACAAACCACAAACACTGGTTTTTAACCAGAATACTGAATGCTCTTGAAGACAGCCGAGATTTTTTTCCCCCACCAAGAATTCTGTGCGCTTCCCAGACCTATCAAATAAAACCAGAGGCTGAAAAAATAGTAGCAAATAGTACTAGACCAGTACAAAATGACAGATACATTTTAAGTCATTCAGTTTACAATAATAACATACATTAATGTTTTTCATTACCTAAGCACTCTGATTCTCAAATATAGACAGTTTACCTTGGAATAGCTGTATTGTTTCCGCCACCCAGCTGTCTGCTGTGCCCCCTTGCAGGAATAACTCAGCTATTTATACAGCAGCTGCTGAACCGTAACAAATTACAGCTTGGCATACGCAGAAAATCTACATAAGTGCCAGTTTATTTTACTATGCTGGGCTGTAAACTGCACCAATTCAGCAGTTGCTTCATGAGCAGCTGAACCATCCCAGCAGTGGAAACAGTAATCAGCCCTCCCAAGATAAGCCACCCTGGATCATGAATCAAAGTCCTTTAAGAAGCTATAGAAAACCCGCAGCAATCTGCACACCGCTCCACTGGGCATAAGTACCTCCACAGCCAGCAGCACACAGACCACGGGGTAACTACTCCACGCGAGGCAACTGCACTTGGCTTTTGAAATGCACAAATTAGTCAGACGTGACAAATTTTGCCATTTGTCAGTAGAGCTCTGCTTTTCAAAGAGAAGAAACGTCACCCAACGTCTGCCAGGGCAAATGATGTTTCTATCTTTCTTATCTGTGGAATTCTACTTTGGATACAACTGGGAGTATGTTACAGGCAGTAAGTGAGACACTAGCATTGTAACAGTCATCAGCTTCAGACTTTAAATAATTGCTAGTTTCAAAACAACAGCTGATAGGTATCACAAGCTCAGTTCCTTCTAGGAAAAAAAAATCTTGCAGATACCTGCTCTATTACTCATTTTTACTTTGTAACATTTTTTTTTCCTGCTGTGAATAGTGTGCTCCTGTGTAGATTTCTCCTCTTGTTACACTGGAGGGTAGACAAATTGCACCCTTCCTTACTTCTGCTCTACAAGTGGCATTTACTGTACAGACTGAAAGCTGCTAAAGGAGCGTAGCTGGCCCTCTAATCGATGCAAACATATTAAACTATGTCTCTGTACTATGAAGGTTCCAAAATTTGAATGAGATGTGCTGAGAAAGTCAGTTTACGGAGGAAGAGAGATCAATACTAGAAGAAGCAGCGAAGAGGGACATCAGGAAGCAGCACTGTGTTTTTGCAAGGAACTGACTCCGCTTATGTAGGGGGACCCAACTTGATTAAGGAATAGCAGTTTGGATTAAGGAATAGCAGTTTGGATTACTTCCAGTAAGCCCTTTTCAAAGGATTATCAACATTTAGCAAGATGACCAGGTTCTGTCATCAAGCTTCTACAAGTGAATAAATTACCTTGACAAGAGCAGTCAAAGCAAGCAGCTTCTCCCTAGGACAGAGTACTTACAGAGCAACATAAAGAGCTACGCTTGTGTAAAGTCCAGATTGCAATTTCTCCCACACTCACAATTTAAATACTCCGAAATCTTGCTACACTATTAATGCAATAACCTAGGAGACCTGGTTGCCCAAATCCCACTGAAAATCCAACCTGTAGCCTATGTAATTCGTCAAGGAAATAAAAGCTTTTCCAGAAAACATGTATGGGCTACCACCACTCATCTTTCTCAGCGTATAAAATACTGCTTTATGATTTGACTGTCACTCGTCATCCAGCTCTCAGAGAAAACAGAAGGGTAATATTTCTTTTCTACACAAGTTCTGTGAGACATCAGTGAAGAACATAGCCACTGTGAAATTCTCTGACGGAACTCTTACTGGAGGGGTCACATCTATCGCCACCAGTTGACAGTGCTACCATTTCTAACTGGTCTCCAATTAACTGATAACGCATTTCTGCTACTTTTTACAGTACCAGGCAGGAATTGCCATGTTAGCAGAAAAACCTGTGCAGTTCATGCTTAAGCAGTTAAAGACCGTTTCCGATGCAGAAAAACCTTAATGGCAATAGCCACCTACATTCCAATACTCTGCCCTCGAAAAGAATTTGTAGTTTGGAGTAATTTGTGGTTTGACAGGAAACATTCTACTTTATTTTCTGACAGCAGAAAGAAGATGATATAATTCTGACTGCTGAAACAGTACGTCGGCACTAGGAAAATGTTTGCCCAGCACATATTAAACCAGAAACTTAAATGCCTACAGATCTATAATGTTTTTAAGAAGGAGAGCAACTGTCAGTGATGTGGTCGTCGTCCAAAGGACCAGCTCCCAACCTACACACATAGCTTGTGTTCAGCATCCTCACAGCACTTACTTGGAGAACCTTTCCACAAGAGCCGACGACTTGTTCTTGTTGACTAGAGAAAGCTCTTTCGCAGTGATTTTCAAAGACTGTGAAGTCCATTGTCTTCTATTAAATGGGGAAGGCTCCATCTTAGCACCACAAATACCTGCTCAGGAGGAAAGCACAGTGTCAGCAATATGAATTACGCGAGCAGAAAAGCAGTTTGGCAAAGTGATTCGATGCTAAGTCACCACCCGGGCGCTCCCGGTGTTCTAGTGCTGCTAAGTCCTGATCATTCAGGATCTTGTCTACCAACTGACTTAAAAACCGGCATCAGATTAAAGTTATAATTTCCTCTGCAGATGCCATTGAGGTGGTGCCTTTGATAAAAACGCTAGCCACAACGGGAGGGGTGAGAGATAAACCATGAGCCAGAACGGGAGTAAGGAGCAAGCTGTGATTAACGAGGATGTTAATGGGAAGCTCTGTATTTCCTACACACACGGGCTCCAGGAAGCCCCAGTATGCCCTCTCTTGTTCTGGTTTCTAAGCCAAATGTGCTGGCATTTATGTAAGAAGGCTTGAGTTATGAAACCTAAGAGGGTGTAATTCCTCTGCAAACATTTTTCATTCACTCTAGCGGTGTTAGCTCTCAACGCAGCAGCCGTTGCCTCTGTGAGCTGAACCAAGTCTTCTGCTCACGCAGGCAGCTGTAAACCTCACGTTGCAACAGCTATTGGTTACCTCAAGGAATAGTTTTAACTCCCCTGTCCTGCTATAAAGGGGAAGAGACTTTTGTACAGCTTTTCACCACTGAAGCCAACAAAACTATATCAGATTATTATTATTATTACTATTTACATAATTTTCTTTTGTGCAGGAGGAAAGGAGGGGAGATTAATGTAAAAATTTCTCTGATAAGACAAAAATAAGCTTGTAGGGCAACGCCTTTCCTTTTTTCCCTCTTTTCTTTTACTCCAGGTCTCATGTCACACAATGCTTGTGGTAAGCACACTAACTAATCCTACAATGGCAAATCTCTTTCTCACATTTTCCACCGATTTCTTTGACCGATTTGCACCATTAGGTCTCAGAACTCTGGAAGTCTGATTACAGGTGTGCTTGCCCACACTGTAAATGGAAGCACCTTAACACAACTTGATATAAACAGTCAATCAAATGTCGGAAAGACCACGATTCTGAAATCCTTATAGGTATATAATGCAACTGCTCAAAACCGACAAAGACACGGGGTTCTGTAACACCTCCGAAGAATTCCGCTGCAAAAGTGGGGCCTCACTGATCCCGAGGTGTGAGTCTCACCAGTTTCCAGCGCTGAACTGGGAGCTCTGGGTCTGCCAAGTGCCCAGCTGGTGCTGGCACCAGAGGAACCTCTCTGGTGCTGCACCCTGTTGCTGTGCAGAGATAAAACAGGCAGCAGATGAGCACGTCGCGCTCTCGGTGGATCGAGTCAGGGAGAATGGGACTTTCTCTAACATTCCTTAATTCCCTGATGCAATGGAGAGAACGACGCACCGTCCCAGCACCTGTTTTTTCAAGGTAGTGCTTTTGATGGTGCTTTTAGATGTACAGGTTGAGCTACCATGGCAAACGATAAAAATTCGGCTATTTTTGTGGCGATGTTGAAACACACTGAAACTACTTATCAATGTTATGTTTCCAGCTGCAGCTACCTGCAGCTTCAGGCTTGCAACTCCCACTTAAGGCAGTCTCCGAAATGCATCCACCTCCTCCTCCATCTGCCAAGAGAAATGCAGACTGCAGAGTTACTTTCCGAAATTCAGGCTTTCTTGAAAGTCTCTTGCATCACCAAGTTACCCTCTTCAGTTAACCTGCAAACTTATGCCCAGACTGGACCACGAGAAGGATGCTCTCCGCTTGGCTGGCTTAAAATAGTCACCAACCTTTGCCAACTGTGCTAATTATCATCCACAAAGGATCTAATTAGAATATAAGAGGAGCGCTCAATTTTCTCCCTTTTTAAAAAGCACATTGCATGCGCAAAGGAACAAGCACTTCTGTGATTACAGGCTGTAGACCCTAGTGCTGATGCTCAGTAGCAAACATTTAGCATATAGATTTACTAAAGCCACAAGAATACATATACAGATTACAGATAGGATTCACTGCTGAAAAATGTTAAAAAAGAATTCTGTCCATATAATTCTGAATCAGCCATGTAATGCTAAAGTTCAAACTTTGTTTTCTAATTAATCCTGAGCCAAAAGGAGATCACCTGAAGCCTCGCTTCACAGTTTAAATCGCCTTTCAGAAAACAGAGTGGGTTTTGCCCAGGGAACAGTAGCGGGGCATTCATCGGGAGCCTCCCTTGGCAGGGATAACAGGGTGGTCATTGACACGCACCTTCCACAGGCAGCCAGTGTCAGTAAAATACCAAGAAAACAAAATCTAGTTTAATTGTTTCAGAAAATAACACCTGGGTTTGTTGCCCCAGCATTCCATTGCAGCTTGCAGTGCTCTTTGCAGATGCATCTTCTCCCCTCTCATGTTTTTGTTCAATTCCCTACTGTTTTCTCCATGAAAACCACAGCTACAGTAAGACAATCAGGCCTGTTTCGGCAAAAAAAATCTCTTTATAAAGGCAGCACCTATTGCTAGGCCATTCCAATGGAAAGTTAAGCAGCATATTTGGAATCTCAGGTCGCTAGAAGAGCCATAAAACAGAACTCTAAGATGCCCCGAAACCTGCGCTCCCACATTTTTAATGCCACCCCATGTTCTTAGCGCTTCCCCATATGTCAATAGTTTCATCATGTTCAAACATCTCTATGCTTTTTTGCTATTTTTCCTATTTCTTCCTAATAATGTATTCCAAGTCATTTCAGGAAATAGTCCTTTATTGTAGGTATTAAAATTTAAACAAGATAGTGAGTATTCTGCGTATCGCAGGAGAGAGCACGGAGTCCAGAGGAGGTGGAGGAGGAGAGGGGCGCGGGGTGTTAAGGAAAGGGAGGACGAGGGTTTGGCCGCTATAACGTGCCAAATTGCCTCCGGTACCTTTAACTAAGAGTTTTCCAGGAGAATAAAAAAATCCCGTATTTGTGGGAAGGTGCTAAAGGGAATTTTTACGGCCGCTCGCCCCGCGGTGGGACGGCCGCGTTACAGGTGCCTGCGGGGCGGCTCGCTGGCCCGGAGCAGCCGGGGCCGGGCACGGAACCGCAGCGGCCCGGCGAGGGGGGCACCCCCCTCCCCTCGGAGTCCCCGACTACCCGCACGCCGCTGGAAGCCCACGACATACGCCGCTCCTTGTCGGCGACATGCGCCACGGCACGACAGGGGTGCTCCAGCCCCACAGCTGGCGCTGGGCTGGGCTGAGCCTCGGAGCCCCCTCCCCCCACCGCCCCCGGGGTCCCGCTCTGCCCAGCCCGTACGAACCGGCAGAGCCCCCCGTGCCCCCCGCCGGGTACCGGAGCAGAAGCCCCTCCTCGAGCCCGCCCCCGGGGCGGCCCCCGGGGCTCCAGCCCCGCGCAGCTCGCCCCTCACCACCACCACCACCCCCCACCCGCCCGCCGCGGCCCGGCGTCCCCGCTCCGGGCAGTCCCCCGGCCCCGCTGACAGGGCCGCGACCGGAGCCCCCTCCCCCAGCCCCACGCACCTGCGGCGGTCGGGAGGCGAGTCCCGCGCGCACACCTGTCGCGACTGAGGCGGCGACTGCACCTCCGCGCCGGCGGCGGCGCCGGGCAGCGGCGCCGGCCCCGCCCACGGCCCCGCCCACGGGGCGCAGGCCACGCCCCCTCCACGCTGGTGTGTGTCCGCCCCCCGCGCGCATGCGCAGCGCCCCCCCTTCCCCCCCCCCCAGCACCTCAGCTGGCGATTCCCGCCTTTGGGCGGGTGGCGCTGAGGGAGCTGCTCGACGGCCTCTGGCGCTGAGGGGCAGCCGGGGGTCTCCGTGCTTGCCGACCCCCCTCCACGCCTGCTGTCTGTGCTGGTGGCACCCGGCGGTGGGTATGTACGGCCCCCAGCTTCACAAGGGTGAGGTGAGGCCCGCGGCCTGGTCAAGGTGAGGGTGAAGGGCCTGGGCACCACAACCTGCGGTGTCCACTGGACACAGCCCCGCGCTTGGTGGCTTTGCAGGTGGCTGAAGGGTGCTGGGTTGTGAGGAAAAGCTGTATGCTGAGGGGGAGGAGCGCCTGTGTGAGGCGTTGGGAGTTCCCTGCAGACTTAGTTTGTTTAAAAACAAGAAGAAGGGTTTTCAGCAGCCAAACTAGATAACCTGCATTCCAGAGATACTGGCAAGTTTGTGTGTCTTCCTTAGCGGGACAGGAGGGCTCGCTCCCCAGCCAGCACAGCAGCTCCTCAAGGTGTGTGTCTGAACAACGTACTTTCAGGAGTAGCTTCAGTTGTTTCTTTTCCTTCCCATTTTATTCTTCGTAATGTGTAAAGTACTGAATTCTTGAGATTAAAAAATAATAATTGCATGTAATCAGTGCTATAGCTCAGTCTCCCCACTGCTGGTGTTAATCAGGCCAAGAGTTTAATGTGGCCTTGGTCATGTGCTAAGTGCTAAGCTCCCGCCCTTCGCTCTTTCTGGGGTGTTAATGTTTCTGTTCCCTATGTAGCCTCTGTCTGCTACAGGTTTTTCACTGTATCAATGCCCGCAGCTCGTGTCTCCTTTGAGCTGTCCCAAATTCCCAGCCCCCTCGTTCTGCACTCGTGGAGCAGCTTGTGAGCCACCACCAGGTCCCCTGACCTATACAACAGGAAGCGACCAATTAAAATTAATATGCTGCTATTACTTTTATGGCAGTCTCAGCTTTGCCATGTGAAATTTACTCATTCCAGTAAAAAGCCTGAACTATGGCCTAGAAAATGCATACGCTTTGTAAATTACAGGCTTTGTAGCTTAAACGGCATTGGGATCTGTGTGCTGGTCTATTGAAGGCATGTCCTGGTGGAGCAGATGTGACATTGTTACTAGAGCAAGTCAGATAAACTTAAATGTGCTGTTATTAATGGATGACTTGTACAGGAAATTGCATGTTTATCTAGATTATGTGAGCAGGACGTTTCAGGCTTGAATCAGTTGCTGGTGCAGAGGTATCTGCTGCCATTTCAGGCACCCTCGACTGCCTGAGACATCGGCACAGGGCTGGGAGGTGCAGCATGGGGCCACTACAGGCTTGCACCCTTCTGGACTGGCTTCCCCCCTTTTTCTGGTGACAGCAACACCGTGCGGCATCTCAAATGACACCAGATGCCAACGCTTCGGCACTTTTAGCAAGCCATTCCCACTTCACCTCTGTGCGGCCTCGTCCGTAGAGATGCTATAGTGATTAGGGTTGACTAAGGGTTATACAGAAAATATTATTTCAGTAGACTTAAAGATTTTCCAAGTGAGAAATTGTCATCCTTCTCTATGATTGCACACCTACAGAAGCGATCGTTTTACGAGATACATACATGTGATGGAGCAGTTATTTGGAAATGCTGGGAATACAAGGTACACTGCAGTAATGCCTGTAAGTTTGAGTATTAAGGATAAAATAATGCATCTTGCTACTTACATACATTACAGCAGTTCGCAGATTGCTAATCAAAATCAGTGATGAATAATAACATAAAAAAAAAAAAAGTCAAACTCTGCATCAAAGATAGTTTAAAGCCTCAGCCTCTGTGCTTGTGCCACATGTGCAGCTTCCTCCCCACAGCAGTGCCTGGCTGTGCCGGATTCAGGAGAGCTCCGTGTGGCAAAGGGATCCGCCTGTGGGATTAGTGGCTAAATGAGGCCAGGCTGTAACGTGAGGCATTGCACACAACAGCAAGGATGGGCTGAGGGGCAGATAAGAGTACCAGTTAGAAAATACCACGTTGCCTTAATTAATTCTGTGTAAGGTTTTCAGGATTTAATTTGGAATGTTAAAAACATCCTCCTGGGTCAGACCAATGATACCTTTAGCCCCCATAACCTGTCTCCAGTGGTGGCAACCGGAGGTGCTCTTTGGGCAAGCATGTGAGCCAGGGTACCTGCTGCTGTCCATTTCCCTCTCCAGTTAAAGGGTGCGTCCTTGCCCTTTTAGTAGCCATTTATGGACCTGTTGCTTGTGAACTCACGTAATCCCTTTTAACCTTTCTGATACTGTCTCCAGTCTTCTGTGGCACCAGATACTGGACTTATGTGAAAAAAAACCCCAACTTTCTTCTGTTTTAAACTAATCTTGTAGTTTCAAAGCATGCCTGCTTGCTCTTCTAAGGCAGGATTCTGTGAATATCAAGTCTGCATTCCCTTGTTGCCTGTAGGACTTTGTAAACTTCAATAAGATCCTTCTCAGCTGCCTCCTCTTTAAATTGAAGTGTTCCAGCCTTCTCAGTCGCTTCTTACTAAGGCAGCTCGCCCCTCCCCTCCTCTGGACCCTCCATAACTCCGCCGCATTCCTCCTGAGCAGCTGAGACCAGAACTGAGCTCCAGTGCACTGAGGATTTCTACAAAAGCAAACCAAGAGCTTTGGCATCACCTGGGTCTCCTTCCTGAAAGCAGCCAACATTCAGCCAGCCTTTTTGGCTGCTCTTGGACCCTGAGCCGGTGGCTTCAGAGCCCTGTCAATGACAACGCTGCGATCTCTTTCCTGAGCTGCAGCTGACAGCTCTAAGCTGAGCATTGATTTAAAATGTGTTTTCTGGTGTTCTGGTAGGAGGTGGTTGTGACTTGCAGGTATAAAAGGTGACGAGTCAATAAGTTATGAATAACCTGTTCTGGGAAAATCATTGCAGGTGTAATTATTAACGTGTTTATGGTGCTTGTTTCCTTCAAGGGGTGGCATCTTCCTCAGTGTTAGAGCAATAGAATGCAACTTCACTAGTAGATTTATACCAGAGAGGAGAATCCAAAGCAGTACTTTGTCTTCTCAGTGCTTCCTTTTTGATATTTCACTGAAGTGTCTCACTTTTGGCATAGCAGTGCTTCCTGAGGGAGTCTGCATTCCCTGACTGATCCTGTGATTGCTGGGGCTGCTGAGCTTCCTACAGGAGAGGCCCAGCACTAGCAGATAGGGTAAGGCAGCTGCTGAAGAAACACCCAGTGGTATGGACAACACTCAGACACCCACGTGGCTTTTTTGGGTTTTGAGATCTCCACCCAACCAGTGAACTTCACGTGACCCCTCCCAACAGCACCACTGGTTTGTTTAATCAGCGATTAAAGTGGAATTTTACTTCCATTTCCAAACATACTCTCTCAGGCCTTGTGTTCCCTTTTTGTTTTTTAATAAAGCCAAGGCCATAGAATGCAACGGTCGTTAAAGGACACTGGCATAACTTTACAAAGGAGGCGTCGCACATCTGTATTAATGTGGTGACTTCAGGGCTGAGGAGCAGAAGCTTTAAGCCCTATGGAAAGTCGGTATTCCAGAAAGCGAGAAGGTATGGTCTTATATAGTATCTCTTCGATTTAAGTGACTGTACAAGTGCCCCTGCCAGGTCCTGGAGCCCTTTCTAAGCTGTCATTCAGGCAGACGGTTTAGGGCTGCAGGACTGCTGGTTCCAATAGCACGCGTGTCACCTGGACCAAGAAGAACAACCCTTAACTGCACCAGTGAAGCCCAGTAAAAAAAGCAGGACGGTATGCTACAAGATCAGCACGGGTTTTTCAGTGCAGGTTTTTTCAGTGTTGTGTTCCTTTTAAAAATTGTCTTGCTTTCCAGCCATCTGTGTGTGCAGGGTTGAATACCCCATAATGATTTCCTGAACTCTTTACTGAGTGGGAACAGCTAACTTAAACCCCATTATTGTCTAGTTACAGTTAGCCATGCTTTGCTCCTGCATCTTCGTCTTCATTAGCGTTTCATTTTGCCTGCAGTTTGAATGCCCATATACTTGGTATCATGAGACCGGCCCTTTCCAGGCAGTTTGGATATCCTGAATAACTTGGTATCTTCCGTAAACTTTGACACTTTTGTTGTTTACCTCTTTCCCAGCTCATCGATGACTATATTGTACCATTTGGGCCTTGGCGCAGACGCGTGTTTTATTATAGTGCTGCACGTCGGAGGCTTGTAAAGCAAAAGCTGCTGTTACTTCATGATGAAAGAATCCCACTCTACTTCTGGTAGCGCAACAACATTTCGTAGCAGTACTGACAGGCCAGCCCCATCTCTCCGCCGGTGTGCTGCGACCCCCTTTTTGTCTGCAGGTAACTCTAACCACGCACTTACTTACTGTGAGCTCTTTCATTCTTGGACAGAGTTGCTTCTTTTTCTTGAATTACAGAATTCATTCTCACTCAGCCCTCTTGGGGACTGAGAAAGATATTGGATCTACCTGCTGAACACAGTTATGGATTTCTTCCCTTTTGTACACGTTGCAGGTTATTGCAAAGGCAACAAATGGAAGGGATGGAGAGATTCGCTGCAGGGTGTATGTTCTCTGTAGGACAAAGCCGGGGCTGCTGAATAGCTCTTGTAGAGCCCTTTCCTGGCAGCTCGTGGCTGGTTTTGGCATCAGCGGTTGGAGCTCTAGCCTTTGTGGCGTGGAAGCCTGGGTCCCCATCTGAGAGGCTTCACGAAGCAGTCCTCTTAACAAGTGAGTATTTCATAGCCACTATTCTAGTGATTTGGTTTTGGATCTTTCTAATTAGCACTAATTAGATGACTCTTGCATTATGAGAAGTTCAGGAAGCACCATCCCCACTTTACAATGGGCGAAGTGAGGAACAGGAATCTGAAATGGCTATTGAGTAACCGGTACCAGAGCTGGGATTAAAGTCTAGCCCTAACTTTTAGGGATTATATGTTCTTTCCTACAGAGACAGTTATGTAAAGATTCAAATGCCCTTGGCAAGAAGAATGAGAGATGGAGAAAGAGAGGAGAGCAGAAAGGCAGGCAGCTCTGCAGTGCTCCTTTGGAGATCATTGATAACAATATTCCCCAAACAACTAATGAGTATTTCCTTATTTATAGTATCTTCCTGATACTATATCAGGATAAGTATCAGTATCTTCCTGAGTTGGTGCGCCCAGCGAAGTCCAGGGCTGGAGAGATGCACTGATTAATGCCATTGGTTTTATCCCTCTCTTTCCTGGAGTTTATCAGATGTTGCGAAGCCCTTTGAACTTAATTGCCTTTTGAAAGGCGCAGTTGCGGACCTGACCGCTGAGCTACTGTCACCAGCACAGCTCCTGGCAAAGCAAAATGTCTCCTGCCAGAAGCTGTCCCAGATGCCTTTTGCTGCACAGGGGACTTTTGATGGAGTTAAACATTAACATCCTTCACAGCCTCCCATGTGTTCAAGGTTCAAGAGGGAAACCATGCTGAGTCAGCCTGGCAGCTGTGTTTCCTGCTCCAGCTCCCTCCTGCATGATTCACTCTCTGCCGGGAAGTCTTAGTCCTGGATGGAAAGTAAGACAAAGGCAGAGGGACACTTCAGCTCTTGCACCACACCACTGGAGATTGGCTCCTGATAACCTGATACCTGGCCTGTTCCCTGGCTGGCCTACAAGTAATTTTGAAGAAACAATTAGGGAAACTCAGGGGTACCAAAAGACCCACCTGAGCTGCAGAAGAATTGCCTTCAGCTGTTAGCAGCGCCATGCCGGTGCCACACGTCAGGATGTGCTCCTTCTGGGCAGTGGGCTGGGAATTCCCAGGGTAGCTTGTTCTCTTGCTGTTCCCTGCATGGATTGCTTTTATACAGGCACTTTAAATAAAAAGGTAAATCCTTTTAACTGTGGCGGTTTCAAGAGTGGCCCGGTAGCAGGGAAGGAGGGTAGGCAGATGAGAAGAGAGGTTTTATTTCATGTTATTGTCACAGTATATACACCTCAGCACTGCCAAGTCTTTGGGCGTAGCCGGAGTCTGACATGGGAAATTGATTGTTCAGTGCTGGCCGCCTCTTGGAGCTGGAGCTCTGTGCTGTTTGCCTCGCGCTGAAGTGTGTTGGAATAAACCCCAGCGATTGCTGCTAGTTAGCTCAGAGGCTGCCCGAGGCACCTATCCCACGCTGGTGGGACTTGGTTTTGCCTGGAAAGCAAATCGTTTACTTCAGCATCGATGGAAGTTTGTGAAAATGCAACTGCACAATCTCTGCTGAGCTCAGACCTAGAAACTGAGCCAAGAGCCTCGCTGGCTTCGGTTAAAACTTCGCTGTGGTTACAGGCATCATGGGATCATGTGATGGTGCAGCTGATCTTTCCAACGTCCAGCAATCTTGCTTTAGGCCTCTGCTGCTGCACAATAACACGTTTAGAGTTCAAAGCATCATCTCCTCGCTAGGGCCGTCCTTTATTGATACCCGAATTATTGGTCAAGAGTTGGCGAGAAAACTCCTCTGCTTGTGTTCCTGATCCTGCCAGGCTTCTTCCCAGCGTGTTGGCCCATCCTCAAAGCCTTCAGCATCCTCAGCGGAGGGATTTCTAAATAAATCCAGCTTCTCCCTCCAGCACAAAGGCGCTCTCTTTCCTGCATGGGACAGCATGCCGTGTCTGTCTGTTCCTCAAGCGCTTGCGTTCTCAGCCCAGTGAGTTAAGGGGGAAATCAGGTCTAAGCTGGACTCTCGGCCCTTTTGAGACATGTTGACAGAGAAATGCATGCCTTGAAACAACTTGAAAAGAACTCTAGGGGAGGGAGAAGAGGAGGGCAGTGTCAGTTGTGAGCTGCCGCCCTCTCCTGAGATCTCTCCTCCGTGGTCCTGGCTCTTCTGTGACCTCTTTCTTCCTGCGGGGTAACACAGGGTAATGGCAGGCAGAAAGTCAGCTCTGCCACAGGCTTGGTCCTCCGGAGAGATGAAAGGAAAGTGGTTTGGTGTCCAAATGAATGTCATGGCTTTAAAGAAGAATTAAAACCAGATGTTTCCAGCAGGCCTGCTGAGGCCAGCCTTTTCTGACATATTTACCAAGCCACCAAGGAGGCCCAGCCAGCGCCTGCAGAGCTCCATGTTGGGAACACCCTGTAATCCCAGAGGCTCTGCTGCAGTCGCTGGAGGCACCCCGGCTGTCTGGAAGGACAGCACACAAGAGCTGAGGTAGAGATAGTACTGCCAGCTCAATATTTATTCAGTGATTAAACATATTTATTCCTTGCTGATAATGGTGATGATAGCAAGGGTGTAGTAACCAGACCAAATTTAGCACCTTTGGACAAAACACTGGGCCAAAAAGGGGTTTAGCTGTGCTGGCATCGGCTCTCGTTTCAGCTAAGGGCTTGCATCTGCAAGGTTGTGGTTAATGGAGCCCAGAACATCTTCCCTGTCCCAGGGACTGACCTCAGACCCCCCTCGGACAGGCTGATGTTCAGTCTCACGCACAGGTAAGAGCTTTTGCTGCGCAGGGGCTTCATCAGAACCAGGGAGAAAGTGTTTTATTCTTGCCTCTCACACGTGGTGTTTATATTTGGCTGTGCTTGAAGCTAATGACCATTCCAGGGTGGGCAGAACAGGGGCAAAATACCAGGAAAAGGGAAACTGAATCCTTGCCTGAGTGCAGTCGGGCAGAGAGCACTTCACAGGGGAGTAACCAAAACCTCAGGACTGCTGGGTGTGTGGTTCCAGCTCACACCCAGGAGTAATTAATCTTTTTGCCAGCATAGCTGCTCCAGGCTCCTGACTACAATAGGTATTGCTCTTTTGCATTCATCAGCCTGCCTGGTGGTTATAACATTCCGCTTCTGGCCTCTTAAGGACAAATTCCTGATGCTGTGCCCTCAGCGCTACCTCGAGGTGGAGTTTCCTCTTGCGAAATCAACGGGTGCTGAAAATGGCCTGTTGGCTGCGATGACTGGGAAGGGCTTCGCTCGCCGTTTTAGATGTATGTGTCACGGTCCTCATCTTTCTCCCGCCCCATCCTGGCTGCTGGGATGCTTACTGCGCTAGAGTGGCAGGTAAGACGCCCTTCAGACGCGGTGTGCCACTGGATCGCTGTCTTCTGCTGGGGAATAAATCATACATTCAGGAGGTGCACCCGAAACACGAGAAAAATAAATAGAGCAGAGGAAAGTTAGGTGGCAGGAAATCCCAGTTTTTACTGGCACCTGCTCATATCAGATAATTTGACCTATAACAAAAAATCCCTCTGTAGTCCCATTCCACAACAAATGACTGCGATAAAAAAAAAGACAAACAACAACAAAAAAACCCAAGCAGCTTTCTGCTGTGCCCTTCATTTGTTCTCACAATATGACATCTCATTTCAGTGTGTGCATCAGTTCATTCTGCTCTGTCGCCTCACGGACAGAAGGCACAATTGTTTCTGCTGTGATTCCAAAACCAACTGTCGAGAGAAGTGCCTCTGGGAGAAGAGCAGGGGCCAACAGCTCCCGGGCAGCGCTGGATGGAGCTCAAGGAAAAGTGTTCGCCTTGCCACCCTCCCGTAAGTGAACAGTAGATGGTGACTAACAGGAAAGAAACTTCACCACGGTGTAAACAGGAATATGTTTGTATTTGCCTTCCAGACAGGTATTAACGTTATCTGATCGTAGTTCGTTCTGGGTCTCGAATCCTGGTGCTTCTGCATCGCTTGCTTAGAAGGCAGAGAATTGTGACAATAAATATTCACACAAAGTGTGAATTATTTACTAGCTCTGGAGGCTGGGCCTGGTTATCCACCCCGTCTGCACTTGAAGCCAGTGAGGTTGTGAGTGCGGAAGGACTCGGCTGAGACTGGAAGTGTCTTGACTGACGTCCGTGGTGCTGCCTGCTTTGCCAGCCAGGCGCTTCAATTAAATGGGGAGATCCTGCAGGAGCAGGGCAGAACAGACTTCAGGAAAAAAAAAAAAAATCTAATCTGAGCATTAGCAATCATTGCCATCCTGTCAAGGCCTGGTTTTGGAAGTCCTCAGCTCCTGTGGCTGGCCAGGTGCTTGGCACGTTTGAAAATGAGACTCAGAACTGTTTTGTGCTGCGATTTCTCTCTTCCTTTGACCGCTCGGTTTAAAGCGATGGGCACACTAAAAATTAATGAGCAGATTTGGAGATAGAGGCCTGTAAAACCGGGATAACACTTAACGGCTTCACAGGGGGCATAAAGACTAATGAGTTAATGTTTGCAAAGTGCTTTGAAGATGACAAGTGCTAAGTCTGATTACATCTGGTGGGTGAAGTAGATGAGAATGAAGAAGAGGTTCTCAAGTTCATACTGTAACTGCAAGGTCTCCCTAAGCATCGTAATAAATAATGATCAGGAGACGGTTTGTGCTCGTGCTGTCCCTGGTGGTCTGTCGCCAGGTAGCCCGTGGCAAAGGATGATTTCCAGAATGGATTCCTCAATCTGTAAATAGTCACTTCTCAATTACTTATTTGGTTTCTACTACTTTAATTTGCTTTTCCTTCATTTCGTGTGCACCTCGAGATGCTGGTCAGTGAAACGCCCGCAGAACCTGCCAGCTGGACTGTCAATTTGCAATTTTCTAAATCTCTTCAGCGAACCCTGATTATTTCACTGGCTCTAACTTAAACAAACCCCGATTTGCTGGACCGTAATTGCGGGTAATAGTGTTAAGCAGGGTGCAGGTTCCCTCGCAGGGCAAGCGGCAGAGCGAGCCATGGCAGCACCCTGCCGGCAAGGAGCCGAGGGCTCAGAGCCGTATCCTTCACCCAACCCAAACCCACCACAGAGTATATTAATTCTTTAACAGAATACTTTTTGATCACCTAAGATTCCCAGCCGGGCCTGGCTCCCTGCTGTAATAAGTTTGGTGGCTCTTTCCCTGTTGCTTTAAAGCAAAATGGTTTCAGAGTGTTTTTTTCCTTGCAGGAATCCCCTCCGCTGCCGCTGCTCCCTGTGGGGCTGAGTAACACCAGCGAGCCGAGGCACACGCAAGCAGGAGTCCGGTGTTCGGGGTTTCCGTAGGTGAGATCCGGCCCTTTCTCTGTCAGCCCCCTGCTCTGATCCCGGGTGCGCCACCTCTGCCACGCGAATATTAAACGGGCACCGCATGGAATAAACGATTCAGGCTCCGCTGAGCTTGAGCGGATCTTTCCCACAGAGGTGATGGGTATCGTGGCCTGGCTTCGCAGGGATGCTGTGGCGGGTGGCTGCCCTTTCTGTGCTGGCACTGTCTGGAGGAAATCCGGTGTCCTGTGACGTTCTTTGCCATAGCCAAGGCTTCTCTCCGCTTCCCGGCGTCTCCCCGCCCCTTCCCGGTGGTGGGAGCCCCGGCAGCTGCCCCGGCCCCTTCCCTGCCCATGGCCACGTTCCCAGGGCTGGGTGGATATAGGGTCTATAAGCGAGCTGGAGGCGCAGGGCACGCTGAGCGCTGGCGGGGGAAAATCCCACCCCGGCGGTGCTGGCGGGGGGCTCGGCCTTGGGGAATTTTCTGGGAATCTTCCCTGCTCTTGGCCCACCGCTCGGCTTCGCCAGGCCCACGCCACAGGGCTGCGGTGGTGCAGCAAGGGCAAGGCGGGCAGGGGGTCAGTGGCCGGGTCAGCGGTGGAGTGCTGAAGTGGGCTGTGGGGGCGCAGCTGGAATGAGGAAAAATCGGGAAAAAATGGGACAAAACAGGTGGGTGCAGTGGGTGTGATGCCTGGCAGGGTGCTGGGGGCCCAGCGGGCTCTGCGGGGGGGATCCCCCTTCTTGTTGTGTAAGAGAAAAAAAAATGTATTTTGCGTTGTGTAGTTTAAAAATCAAACCAAACCCCAAATGATATAAATTTATATAATGCAGCACGGCCACCCCCGCCCCCCCACCCCTGGGCGCTGCGGGCCAGCCCACTCCCTCCCGCGGGGGGCGCCGGCTCCCTTTGCGCAGCGCGGCCGCTGCGCCCCCTGGCGGAGTGGTTCTGCTCTCCTCCGCTCTCCCCCCCCCCCCCCGCCCCCCGCAGGGAGTGGGCGGATCCGGCACCGCCTGTGCCCCGGAAGTGCTCGGCGTGCGCCGGAAGAGGCGGTGGCGGGAGGGAGGGGGCCGGGCCCTGGCGGCAGGAGCCGGAGGCGGAGCCCGAGTGTCCTTATCGCTGGCGCTGGCGCGGCCGCCGGCGGGCAGCGGGGAGCGCGGCGGGGATCGCGGGCCCGCCGGCCTGGGCGCGGGCGGCAGGATGCTGCTCTTCGTGGAGGTGAGGCGCGGCGCGCCGGCGCCGGGCCCGGGCCATGTGGCGGGGAGGCCGCGCACGCTGCTCCGCGCCGCCGGCCGCGCCGCGCCGGGGGGAGGGGACGGGGCTGACACAGCAAATCCGGGGGCGGCGGCCGCCAGCCCGGCGGGCGGGGGTGAGGGGGGGGCTCGGCGCTCTGGAAGGTTCCGCGGGTGCCGGGGCCCCCGCGTGGTAGGGGTGGAAGGCGGCGCGGTGACCTTCCGGGGGAGCCGCCGCACCGCGGCCTGCCGTGAAGGTTACGCGCGGCCCGGGCCCTGCGCGCCGGCCTCGCTCGGCGCCGGGATGGTGGGGCTGGCGGGGCCTCCCGCCTCCGGAGGGGAACGGAGCGGCCCCGGCGGGCCGGGTCGGGCTTTCCTTGGCGCCCCATGGTAGTCCCCGGCCGCCCCGCGGGGCCGCACCGCCGCTTTGCACTGGGCCCGGGCGTACTGGCAGCGGCGGCGCGGCCCGTGCGTTGATTGGGGTGGGGGGGTAATTTCTGGCGGGGAAAGCTCGGCCGGTGGGGCGGCCTGGGCGCGCCGGGCCCGTGTAGGGGCCAGCAGCCCGGCTGCGAGCGCGGGCAGCCCGTCCCCGGGCGTGGAGGTCACCCGGCGGGGGGGGCGGACGGGCCGGTGTGTCCCTCCCTGCGCCACACGGGGCGGGGGAGGGGCGGTGGGCAGCGTGGCGGCCCGGGCCTGGGTCTGCGGGCCGGGCCGGTTCTTCACCTATTTACGGTGTTTCACGTGATTTTGTGAAGCCCTTTCAGTGTTTGCTGGGCAAAACGGGCAACTGCGCTGCTCCCTGAAACTCCTCGATAAGTTTTGTCCAAAAAGCGTGCAAAGCAAACAGCTGCCAGGTTGGGTAAGGCACTACAGGGGTTATATATAAGACATAAATGGGGTTAAGATGTAAGCCAGGCAATTGCTAGTGGTGTATTCCCTTTGAACGTGGTGGCGGTCTTTTATGTGAATACCGATATGTATTCTGTGGTTAAGCAGCTCTAAATAAAAAGGTTTGGGAAACTCCTTGTCTTTCTTAAAGTAACTGCCTCAGTTCTGAAAATGTTACTTGCACTAGGAGGAAAAAAGGATGTCCCGAACGTGGAATGACAGGTCTTCAGAATCTGGTTTTACAGTATTTAACTGGAAGAGGAACTGTTGAAGCTAATGGGAGCCGCAGCCTGGAGCTGCGAGCAGCCAACCTCATCCGAGGCTGAGCGCGGTGGAGAGGAGCAGAGCCCGTGAGACGGAGGTGGCCCCTCTGAGCAGCAGGCGTGCGAGGCAGGTTCTGGAACCCGCAGCGGTGCCATGGAGCAGTTGTGATGCAGATGGGGCTGGGGCTGCTCAGGGGGAGCTGAAGCAAATCAGCCGGGCAGTGTGCGCCTGGGCGTTCGGTGAATCCTTTTCCGGCACAAACCTGACTTTGATTGCTTTGTTTGATCTCCTTTCTCCTCCGCTGCTAGTGCTGTGAGTTAGTTACTCTGATCTTCGTTCAGGAAGAATTATCAGTGATGTTTAATTTTATGTTCCTGAGGATAAATTTGACTTCCTGAAGGTGCCTTTTCACTGCCAGGACAGGGAACTTGAGCTCTTCACCAGGTGCCCTGAAACGCTGTAGTCAGATGCATAGAAGCAGACAGCAGCTTTTATCGCAGGATCTTTGGGTTTGCCTGAAAAATAAGGTGCAGAACAGGGTTGTGTTAGAAATTGTGAAGCTCTTGGGAGCATCAGCTGACTTGCTGTAGCTGTCAGTTATATTTTAGACTTAAGTGAAGCGTGCACGTGGCGATTGTGAGTTGATCCCTTCACAGTGTGCACGGTGGAATTCTGTTCTCATATCTTCTAGCTCAAAAAATTGGCTGCACTGAGGGAGTGGTGTAAGGCTTGGGCTGTTTTTTATGCATTAGTGTTTGGTGTGTTGTGTGCCTTGTTTTTCACTTGAGGCCAGGACCGGAATGCTGTTCACGCTCGATGATGAAGGTGCATTGGGAATATTATTAAATGCACTGTGAAAAATGTAATTGATAATGGCTTGCTGTGCCTGCTTTGGGTTTTGGTTGGTTGAGTATGTGTTCCTAGTCCAATATATTAGTAATTTATTGGGAAAATTGAAATCTGTGCGTTTCAGGTGGGTGAAGCGCTGCCCTAATTGCTGCCAGCGATGCTTCCTAGCTAGAAAACCAGGACTGTGTGAAGCGCTGAGTATTGCTGGCCCTCTTTTCTGGCAGGTGAGGCTTCCTGCTCCCCCCTGGGTGACAACCCCCCCAGTTGTCCCTGTTCATGCAGAAGTGCTGGACACCATTGACACAGGTGAGGGACACCACGACTGTGGGTTTGCTTTCCCCAGGGGTGAAAGAGGTGCCCCTACTGATGGGGTGCTCGTAGTGGCTAACTCGAAACACACGCTGCGCTCAGTCTTGTAGCCGTTGAATGAACATGTGTTTTGAGAATTACCTGGGCTGTTTGGAGTACTGAGCTGTTGTTACAGCCTGCAGTTAGTTCCAGAGGAGTTCTGCGTGCTGCTTTTGGTTTGACACCACCTTTCTCTCTTTTTTTTTTTTTTTTTTTTTTTCTTTTCCCTTTGGTTTGCTTTGCAGCCTGGGGATGCTTTGAGAAGGTGACGGGCAGCTACGCCGGG
The DNA here is from genome assembly GCF_015220075.1 of Falco rusticolus. NCBI lineage: Eukaryota > Metazoa > Chordata > Aves > Falconiformes > Falconidae > Falco > Falco rusticolus. The sequence goes on along the minus strand of NC_051205.1, from coordinate 4,717,960 downwards.
CCAAGTCCGAGCCTGCTGCAGATTTGTGTTCCTTGCCTGTCATGTCCCCCGGCAGCACAAGGCTTCTCTTTGCAACTCCCATGGGTTTGCTGACCATGGCACTTAAATTTCCACTTCTGGAAAATGTTTAGAATCTCACCTCACAAGTTCTGTTAAATTCTTTTCTGGATTTTTGACTTGGATTTTAGAGAGTTGGTCTGCTCTGGGAAATCTGTCGTGTGCTCGGGGTTAAGATTTTGGTTGCAGGGTGGTTTGAATTAATATTAAAAGAGAGTGCTTTAACAGGAACTCGGAGTACTTCCATTTTTGGTGGCTTAATTGAATCTGTTAAATGTAATTTAGACTCTTAAAATAAGGAAAATTTCTTTGCCATCCTTTTGGAATGAGATAGATGCTTCGATGGTCCGTTTTGAGGAATCGCTGGAGGAGAATCTTTGATCCACTTTGGCCAAAAGTCATCTAAACTAGAGGGGAGCTGTGCTGAGGAGGACAGCTTTGTCAGCTTGTGGATAGCAGCGAGTGTTCCTAACCTTTGTAACCCTGTAAAGCTTTAACCTGATCATGAAAGTTCCCGATAGCAGCTGGGAGGGTTGTTCTGCAGCCAATCGAATGGGCTCAGTATTTGTTAGCCTCAGTTAAATAAGCAAGAATTGATATTTTGGCCCTCTCTTCAGAAGAGCTGCTTGCCAGAATGGAGTGGTGCTGCTCCTGGAGTGCAGCAGACTGTATTTTCAGAAAGCTTATGTAAATTAGGGACTTTTTATCCTCTCAGAGTCCACGGTGTCTTGTTATTAAGATGCGTGACATAAGGGACGGGCCTTGCAGAACTGCGTTACATGGCATTAAGTGTCTCTAGAACAAGGGGGAAGTAGCCCACGCTGTGTTTCAGGTGTGTATTTCAGCCATTACAATTATTAAGTCCATTCATTGCTTTATCAGCTTGAATCTTTTGTAGTTCCTTAGCGCCTTTCACTTGGACCTGTGGTTTCTGAACTTGGTGTTACCACACATGCCTTTCGGTCTTGGCTAAAGCGCGTGATGTCATCTGTCGTACTCAGAGTTGCTTTTTACTTCTGATCAGCTCCAGCAGTGTAAAACTCTCCCTCGAGTCTTTCAATTTCATTTTGTTGTATTTGTTCCTTCCAATTACTTTCAGCTCGAGCTAAATGCTAACCTCAAAGATGTCAGGTAGTGAGGCAGTGTTTATTTTTATAAAATAATGAATCATCTCCTAGATGTGTCTTGTCTTTTTTTTGCTTTGATGAAAAGTAAATTCCAGGCAATGGGATCTGCTGGTTTTCAGTTCTCCAGCAGGTGCCCGTGCTGACAGGTATGCTGCGTCACAGGAGTGACCAGCAGTAAGTTCTGAACTGCGTTGACGGAATACACGGGTGCAACAGCTTCACGGGTTTTTCTTCTAGGGTGTTTTTTTTTGAGAGCAGCTACTCAGAAAACAAAGAAGGGAAATGCACGTGGCCTTCCACATGGAACTATTTCTAGTTCTTTCTGTTTACAGCTATATTCTTCTGCTAAGGGTAATGAAAGGGGGAAAACTCCATTGCTGTGTGGATTAAATTGGTTGTGTGTGTGTGTGATTTTGAATCTCAAAGAGGGCCTTGCAAAAACAGCGATTTTTGTTTTGCCTCCTCTTGTGATTGTCTTGCTCCTCTGGTTTTTGGAGGCTTTTTATTACTGAATTTGGGCTTGTCCTTGTAGCAAATAGCTTTGGCACTAGGTGTGACCTTGGCAGAGGAATTATCTCTAAAGCTACGCAACTGCTTCCTTATCCTTTTGCTTTATGTTTGAGGCCTGGTAGTATGTCACTCCTTAATTTCAGAATCCAGGAGGCTGGCCTCTGAAATATCAGACTTCCTTATTTGTGAGATACGAGGTAGGATTAATGGCTTTTGCCTTTTACAATCATGCACGTGGCGTGAGTAAAGTGGCCTGTCGTTAAATGTCTGAAGAAACCGGTTTGGAGGAAACTATTAGTTGCTTGTAGCGTGCTAGGAATTCTTGTGAGGAGAATTGCCTGCATGGAAGAAGTTTGATTTATCGTGATAGAGCAAAAGCCATGACAGTGCTTATCCTCTGTGCTGCTGCTGGCTTCTGGGACTCCTTGCCCAAATGCCTTTGAGCTCATGAGCAGCTCTCGGGAAGGGACCTCGGAGGGCACCGTCTTCCGCTGTCGGAATAAACGTTTATCCACGTTAGGTTCCAGATGGGAATCCAGCAGTTTCTCTTGTCTGTCTCGTTGTTCACCCTCTCACTCTAACGATGGTCCTTGTTGCCCAGTCTCGAAGAGAGATGATCCTGTTCCCCTCTCCCAACAGGCTGTGATGGTGTGTATGTTTATCTTGGCACTTCAAAAACTTTTAATCTCCTTGCTTACAAATTTAAGGGAATTATTAGTGTACATTGATGCGGATAAGATGTAGGTAAGCTCGTGGGGAACTCAGGTAGTACTCTGGTAAGTTCACGAGGGATCCTGGCATAGCAAAGATGTCACTAATTCAGTAAGTCATTAGTTTCTTCTCCTTGACATATGTTTTTTCTACCTTCCTTTCTAGGAAGGGGTCTGGAGGAGGGAAAATTTCCCTTTCTGGTGAAAGGGGACTGGAGCATTATGACAGTCGAGTCTTTAAAAGCTTATGAGTTACCAGAGTCCTTGACGGCTAGCCGCTTCCTCTGCTGATGTTGTCGGATGTCAATAAAGAGAGGTTGAAGGCAACACTTCTAATGGAGGTAGAAATGAAATACTTGGAAAATACCAAGGATTTTCCTGTTTTGATTAATGAAAAATCAAATAGGCGCTTAATAGCTGGTTAGACACTTGAGATGTGGAACTCTATAGAAAATCACTAAATTCACCTGTATTGTCTGGCTTGACTTGTAAAGCATCTTTGGGTCATTTTTCCCAACAGAAGTGTTTTGGTCTCTTCAGCAGGTAACATCGAAAGGTGCTGGCTTAAACCCTAACGCCAAGGTGTGGCAAGAAGTACCCCAAGGGAGTAGTGAGGCTGTGCCACCAACAAATGGCGCAGAGCACACGTGGCAAGAAACAGCGGCTGCACAAGGGACTCACACCGAGGGTGAGATGTCGCGGGTCTGTGTTCGGGCACTGGCTGTGATACATCCCCTGCCACGGGGTGCTGGGCGTTCTCTGCGGAGAGTTCAGCAGTGAGAAGCAACCTCTTGCTCTTGTCCTTGAGGTTGTGAGTGCTGAGGTAACAACAAGTGTGAAATAAACGTGAGAAAACACTATAGACAGTTTGTAGATGTTGTAAGTCTGACCAGCGAGCTTTGGTTTAGGGATTCAAGGTGTCCGGAGCTGCGCTGGCACGGAGTACTTCAGCAGGTAACGGGATCCAAGGGGCCCAGTGATGACTGAGTAACGCGCTAAGAGGGAAACAAGATGCTAAATGTGTAGAAATGGATTTGTGACTTGTTCACCGTTGCTGCACTTTAGTATACACTTGACCCTGTGAACGGGAAGATAAGATCTGAGGGCCACCTGCGATCCCGGTAGGTCACTGAGGTGCTGCTGAGAGCGGTTAGGCCGTAGCGTTTGTACTGGGTGGGGGGTAGAAACTGCAACACATCTATGGTTAACCTCTGCCGGTTTAGTCCGTATTCCCTTGCGGCCCCCCTTTCTGATCCTTACCGCATGGTCCTGTCATGCAGAATTAAACACTCAAATGGTTGAACTCTTCTGATTTGGTTTAGATGCGATGTGAAGCCGATTGTGTAGCTGAGGTTACGGGTTTCTGGAAAGTCAGCAGAAGTGAAGAGAGAGTACTGAGTTTGTGCACTGGATGACAGGAGCTCGTTTGTCTCTTTATTTCAAAATGAAGCCATCGTGGCAGTGTTACGCTGCTGGAAAATTGAAGGCAGTTTTTCCAAATACGGTGGTTTTGCTTTTAACAATTTTTAATGTAATAGTATCTAATGGACAGTATCCCTTCTCAACGTTTGTTTTTAGTGGATTCATCAGTAGTGTGGCAAAGATCTAGCCATCTACTGAGGCAGTTGATTTTTTTAGAATGATCTCCTTTGCCTGACTGGATTCAACCAAAATGGCACTTGTTTCTATCTCAGGCAGCTGTGGTGAAGACTAAGCTGAGGTGTCCTGCAGAAGAGATCGGCCAATTTCCGTGTCATTCTGTTGCGTTTTATAAAAACCACTAAATGCTCCTGAGTCCCTGATGTAAATAAGGGTGGTGCAGTGCATTGATGTAAGCTGTTTTAGTGCTTTGTCTTTAGGAACCCCGTTTAAATATTTCAAATTCCAGGTGGAAGGCCTGTTTTTTAGAACCTCTGTCACTTTAAAGGGATCTTACGATTTTCTGATCCTATTATTTACTTACCCTGGAGCCCCCAGCGCAAACCAGAGGATCTTTGTGAAGTGGGAGAGGTAGAAAGTGCCATCCAATACAAAGTAGACACTGAAAGTCTAAAAAACATAGGCTAAGTCTAGGTGCTTTCAGTTATGGTGTTCTTGAGTGTTTGTTTTAACGTTGGTAGCCAAAATTTTTCAAATGGAAAATACTCCAAAGGTTATAGTAGGTTGTTTATTGATGATGCGTTTTTTTGGCAGGTAACATAGAGATTTCAGAGGATAGCTGCAAGCAGTATGAAGTGATGTATTCCCCATCCTGTGAAGCCACAAGAAATGGCACGGGAGTTGATGAAGCATCTGCAAATGGAATTGTCCTGGCAACCGAAGATCTTGGATACCAAATCTATGAAGTGTCTGGTGAGTGTGCAAGCTAGAATACCCCTGTCAGTATCTGTAACCCTCTAGAGTCTGCTGCAGTTACGTCATGACTGAGTAGGAGCTTTGAAATGTTCCAAAAATATTCAAGAAGATCCCAACCAGCCGTAGCACTTGGCCAAATCGGTGAAAACTGGGGGATCTGTGGCATTTTGAGGACGTGTGGTGTGATGGTCTGTAAGCATGCCTCAGATGAGCTTGCCCTCTTGGTCTTACCCAGGAGTCATTCTTTCCTTGTACGAGACACGTTCTTTTGTGTTCTCAGTGTGAAACTGAGATCTGACGGTGAATGTGGTAACTTTTAGGTGAAGGCAGCTCCGCTGTGTCCACAGAAGATATTAGAGAGTGTTTGAAAAAACAACTTGAATTCTGCTTCTCACGGTACAGTACAGTTAACTTTGTATAAACCCTTTGTTAAAATTGTTGACAAATTCCCCCTTTTTTTTTGGCTTGATATGTGCTGTCATCTTCATAAGAATGTTAGGTTGGATGCCATATGAAACGAGATTCGCTAAAATGCAGTAGAAGCCCTGTGGTGCCTTTCAGCTGTTCCAGTCCTGCACGTGCATCCGTGTCCTTTAATGAGGATTTGAGTGTGACTTCTCTGCTTCACAGTCGGAAAATGTAGAGATAATTTAGCTGTGTGTTACCAGAAGAGGATTCTTTCACAAGATCCTTTTTGCAGCCTAGCCTGCAGAGCACCATAACTATCAGGAAGATTTTTAATTAACTGATTTGGCTTTGTGTTGATCTGCTGGGATTTTTTCCAGGAGGGAAAATCTGCGTATCTTTTGGCTAGAGTTAGCTGTGAATGGTATTGGCGAATATTTAAACCTGCAGTTATTCTATTGTTTTGAGGCTTCTGTAAGTAAAGTTCAGGATTTTTATAAAACGGCGAACTCCTGTCTTTTTAGTGAGAATCTTTCCAAGGATCTCTACTTGATGTCTCAAATGGATAGTGATCAGTTTGTTCCGATATGGACAATTGCCAACATGGAAGGTATTAAGAAGCTGACAACAGATATGGACCTTATTCTGGAAGTTTTGAGATGTAAGTCTGGCTGTTGGGTGTCCGTAGAACAAAGAATCTTTCCTTGCTTTAGAGAAATGTGTTGGTCTCTGAGCTGGTTATGGCGTATTGTTCTGGTCAGCGGTGACGGGAGCCTCGTTCCGCAGAGGTGCTTGAATAAGTGGCTGTTCCAGGCTCCTGAATTCTCATCATGCTTTATAATAAATGCCTAAATCTGCCTCAGTAAGCGGCTAGCAGTGCAAGTCTTTTTCTGGGAATAAACTACTTCTGATTCAGTGCAGAAGTTTACTGGAAATGATAAAATTAGAAATGGCTTAGTAAATAAAGTTAGCTAGAATTCTTCTGACATGTCCTGTGCTGATTCTGCGCTTGGCTTCTTGCGGAAGCAGTTGTAAGTGAACTTTTTACATCTTTATTCTGACTTGATTTCCCTACTCTTACCTGAACTTTTCCCATTAGGGCTCCCTCTAGGAATGCTTTTATATCCTCGGGCTTGAATTTGAGCTGGGAGTGAACTGAATTAGGGACTGAGCTTTTTAGATACCTGAGCTGTAGATAGAGGCAGCATCAAAGAGCTAAAATACACCGAAGATCTAGCAGACCTTAGCTGGTCAAATGGTTATTTGCTCAGAATTTGAGTAATCGGGTTTCTTCAGCAGTCTGTCGTAGTTCTTTGTGGCGAGTTCAATAATTGGGGAGTCTTACTGCTGAGGTGTTTTGCAGTGCGCAGTGTCCAATATTAAGCCAATTTTTGTCTTTTTAATTTTAGCTTCTCCTATGGTACAAGTGGATGAGAGAGGGGAGAAAGTAAGACCAAACCACAAACGATGTATTATCATTCTCCGTGAGATCCCTGAAACAACACCTATAGAGGTAAATGAGTAGAAAAGAAAGGTGGAAAAGCCTGTTGATGTTTTTGGAGGGTGTCTTCAACAGTGCTTCAGGCAGCAGCAGGAAGTGTTGCTTAAAAGGTCAGCTGGTATTTAATCTGATTAAACACAGATATTTTTCTCATAAACCATGTAAGTAATTTTTTCTGCCTGGATGTATTGTCAAAAAAGCTGAGGCAGAAATTTGCTGTTGTTGTTCGATCCCATTGTTCACTAATATATTAAAATACTCTTAAGTAAACTTTTTTTCCACCGAAAATTAAGCTAGCTAGGCTTTTCTGGAAGGACGTTTGAACTGGTTTCTTTTCAGATCCAAAAATAAACCAGTCCAGGGCATAGCTTGGAATTCAGGCTGAATTTTTGTCACAGCAGTAACTTTACTTGAAGTCAGACGGTTGTTTTGGCAGCAAGAAATGTTACTAAACATTTCTCATTCATTGTGACCCCATGTGAGCTGAGCTCATTATGTTCCGAGGAGGGAGGATAATAAAATTCCTACTGATATTTGGCTAACAGAATGATTTAGTTCTTTGTTTTTTAAAGTTGTAACACAGGGTGTTTGTCTGCTAGCATTTTTAATTAGTTCTTTTAATGCAAACGCTGAACAGCTGCTTTTCCCTCTTTAAAATCTGATTATTGCAAAGCTGTCAGGTTGCCTTGATTTAGAAACATTTGTTAGAATCATTCTTGTCTAGATGACTCTCCTGATCTAAAGGCACATTTCTGCTACCTTTTCATACAGAAATACTTCCAGTTCTGTACTGATTGTGATTTTCTTACCAGATGGGCCTGCTGCTTTTTATTTGGGGAGCTCACTAGGCTGGACTGGTATTCTTGCGTTTACAAACAAGTAGAGAATAATTTGGTGTGTGACAGACCTGTCAGGGGAACAAAAGAACATCCCTGGTGGAGGGAAAATTGCAGCTGAGGGGGGCTGGAGAGTAAACTTTTGTTGGTTTAGTGTTCAATTTACAGCTCAGAGCTGATGCCCTTAATCACCTGGCTTCTTCTCTCCCCTAGGAGGTTAAGGCTCTCTTTAAAAATGAAAACTGCCCCAAAGTGATAAGCTGTGAGTTTGCTCACAACAACAACTGGTACGTTACATTCCAGTCAGATACAGATGCGCAACAGGTAAGGCTGCCTTCAACTGGTAATGACATCTCAGTTTTCTTCCTAATGCTTCCCCTGCTTGAGAGGGTTGCCCACATGCTTCCTGTAGCTAAAAGAAATGTTTTATTTCCTTATCCCCCTTTTATTATTTTAAGAGGTTAGTGGCAAATTCTGGTTAATAGAGGAAAAAGTGGAGGGATTGTCGGGTTAGAATTCCCTTGTCTGCCTCTTGCCTCAGTACTCACCAGCCATAACTGACATGGGGTATGTCCTGAATTCGAAGTGTTCATGAATGTAGCTGGGCTAACAGGGAAGCAGATGGCTAGACACTCGTGTTACGTCATGTAATATCCTTCGAGAAGTATAATTATGATCAAGATATTCTAATGTTTTTTGTATCTGCAGGCGTTTAAGTACTTAAGGGAAGAAGTGAAAACCTTTCAGGGCAAGCCAGTAATGGTAAGGCTGCTTTATAGGCTTCTGTTTGATTGATAGTGTGCATTTAAGGGGGGGGGCACTAAGGAATTAGCAGTGGGATAGTTCCTACCACTTGTTCTGGGGGCTGGTAACTTGAATGAGGTCATGAGTAGCTTTGAAAAATTACAGTTCAGTGGCTGCTGGTTATTCACAGAGCTGCTTCCCATGAGGGGTGAAATACATTCCTGTTTCGTCTTCCCTTCTCCACTTTCCCCAGAATCTGGGTCTGCAGAACTCAGGAGAGGGACTCTCGCCATCATGAGTCTCTAGGTTGAGTTAGCTGCTCTACAAACGGGGCTGCAGCAAGGCCTTTGTACTGAGAGGAGCTGCCAAAACCGGAGCCTGGGCGGTCGCTGCTATAGGAGGCAGCGTTTATCTTCAGCTTGACAGATTCTCTAGCTAAAGCGGCGTGTGATGTCCTCCCCGTTTAGCACGCTGTTAGAAAATGATCTGTATTGATTTTTATCAGAGCTTTTATTTCTACGCAGTCATCAACTTCCTCCTTCACGTCCCTTCTGTTATAATTTCGCTAGGCAAGAAAGATCGTGTGCTCTGCTTCTCCGTTTCTCCCGACTAATGGCTGTGATGCGATGTGCTCTCTTGCAGGCAAGGATAAAAGCCATCAACACCTTTTTTGCTAAGAATGGTTACCGGGTAGTGGATTCCAGTGTCTATACTCAGCCAGTTCAAACACAAGCACAGTTTGCCTCGCCACTCTTTATGCAGCCTGTATATAGTCCTCAGCAGTACTCTATTTACAGCATCGTGCCTCAGACGTGGTCTCCCAATCCTGCACCTTACTTTGAAACACCACTGGTGAGTAACAGCTGATGGAAGTGAGAGGAGCTAGCCCAAAACAGCAGGAGTCATTTGGTTAACAAATCAGCGGGGTTAAGCCACAGCAGTGGGCTTTTCAGCTGTAGAATGTGCAGGTTGACTAGTCAGATCCCTCTGTTTTATAATAGTTCCTGTTATATCGTGGACCTGATCAAGCAAGGCTATTGGAGAGGCTGCGTGTCGCACCATGGGCTGCCATTTATTTCAAGAAATGGTGTGAAATTCCATTGTCCAGTGGCTAGTGTCACTGGAACAGCTTTGTAGCTCTTCCAGGAGGACCCTGATGCTCGAGGAGACGTGCAGACTGTTAACCTGGTGGGGTTTTCGCTTTAGTAGTAAGCTCACAACATACTAGGTAACGGCGGCCCGGTGTAAAAGTACAGACTAGATGAATAACTGCTGAAGCTGATCTCATAAAACTGCAAACGTTTTTCTTTTTAGTTCAGCCATTGAGACTGTTCTGTCTGTTGCAGGCCCCCTTTCCTAACGGTGGATTTGTGAATGGCTTTAATACACCAGGATCATATAAAACAAATGCTGCTTCTTTGAGTATAGGTCGCCCATTCCATAGAAATCGGTAAGATAGCTCTGTCAGTTGTTTGCTCTCGGAGAACTTACAGTATTGAGATCCTGAAGTGTTCCTTGCACTTGTAGAATGCAGTGCCTTCTGCTGGGACTAGGGTACTTGTTTTGTTTTATCAAATATGTATGACGTTTTTCAACTTGATTTATAAAATAAAATTAAAATCAAGGTGGCAGCTCAAGATCCTAAAAGAATGGACATATGTGCTGGAGAGAGCAAAGGTAACTCCTTTAAAAGCCTCAGAGGAATTTCTGCAGACAAATAAATAACTTCCTCTTAAGGTAATACTTCTAATTGTGTTTGTTATACACAGATTATAAACTCCTGCAGCACAAATGTAAGCTTTTCCTGTTGTGTGATTAGCCTTGCAGAGAGCCATTCAGTTTATGCAGCTGAGAAGTCGCATGCCCAGACTGCTGGATGCTAAAACTGCTGGATGCTGAGTCTGTTACTATAATTTATTTGGTTTATCCCCATCTTCCCTGATAACTGTAAAGGACTCGGCTCAGATCTAAACACTGGGGAGAAGGAAACAGCTTTGTATTCACTGGAACAGCGCTCTGTAAATACAAAGGAGCAGTAATCTGTTTGTGTGGGTGGAAATTGTTTTATTTGCAAGTTCTTTCACTGTATTCAGCATGCGAGCTGGTAGCAGGGGAATTACTTTTTATATTGTTTGAGAAGTCAGTTGACAACTGCCTGTACCGTAAGTGGTTCTGTGATGCAGTTAAGGGCTGTGGCTGTTGGCAGAAGGTGAACTTCAGTATTCGGGCTGTGGTGACTCAGCAGAGTCTTCACACAGGCTGTGCAACTGGTAGGACAACTTGACTTGGAAGATGGGGCAGCTGGTGGAGTTACAGCTGCTCAGCCCCTGACCAAGATCTTAGAAAAAAAATTGTCCCCTTAAATTGTGCCTAAACTTAAACCCTGTAACACTCGCATGTATGCGGATCCTCCCAAAAGTACGAATGCTGAAGCTGGACAAGAATTGTGTGTACCCAAACATTAACATCTTGAAATGCCTGCACATTCACTACTGCCTCGTAGATCACATCTGTATAATCCTTAAGCTTTTAGAAGTTTTCTGGTTAAGACTTTTGTTTGTAAAATCTTCAGCCGCTGTGAAGTTATAGCTTTAGGGTCATGCGTACAGGTTCTGCTGGTCTGTCTTGGTTGTCTTATCTTTCCTGCCAATCTTGCTCAGCCTTTGTGCTAGTACAAAGCTCTGTTTTTGTGGTAATAAATCTTCATTTTGTGGCAGCAGACATTAGTTACGCTTGGGCAGGATTTCTTTGCCTGCTAAGGTGACAGCTCAGGCATCGCCTGGAAGGTTTGGCCCAGTGATGATCAAGTATCGCGCTAAGAGAGAACAGGTCCAACAGTCGATTGTCTGGGCAGCCTGCACTTCATGCTTTTCCTTCTTTTTTCACTCTCATCTCATCTCTCTCTCCCTCTCTCTGCTTTTTTTCTTCCTTATCTTTCCTTGTCTTTTCCGCTTTGCTCTTCTGCCCAGGCAAGATTGTGGCCTTCTCAGTGATGGGTAAGATTATGAGATCTGAGGGCTGAATTTATGACTTAAGTCTTCCATTTTAAGAACATTGAACAAAATGGAAGAATTCAGTTAGCGTCCCTCCTCCTCCTCCTCCCTGTGGTCTTTGCTGATGGAAAACTTAACCTTACTGGGGCCTCCAAACTGGTTCTTAGTGCTTCTGGAAGCTGTGAGGTATGCATTAATCTTGGTTGAGCATATCTTCTCCTGAACTGCAGGAGAGCTCGTTTGGAGCGGTTCGTCCAGCTGCTGCTTTTGGGTTTCCGTGCTGGCTACGGAAGTGAATTTGTTCTGTCGTACAGGCAGTTAAGAGTTAAATATTTGATTTTTCTCTGTAGCTAAACATTTGTTTAAGCCCCTCATATTTATTTTGCCCTGATTTGTTGCAACATCCTTGTGGGAAAGGAAGATTGAGTCTTTGTAACAGAGAATCCTGGCTGCTAATGTTGATTAAATTGATTTTTTTCTATCCAGCCACCTAAACAGTAACTTAAAATGTCTTGGGTAAAGCAGATTAATTTGACCACTGGAAACTAGGCTCTTAAAAGGTGATTTTTGTTCTGCTTACATATGAAATGCTGCACAACTTCCAGCTGTTAGTAGCGAGGCTGTGGAGAAACCTGCCAGATAGCGGTGGAGTTGATTTTTAAAATACCACAGGATCAACGGCTGAGCAGAGGGAGGAGCCACATCACTTGCTGCTGCTCTGATTTAGTGCTGACAAATGATAATTTATCATGCGTTGAATTATTTGATTTTGCTTTTTCTTCCTCCCAGTTTAAATTCTCTGGCCAAGTGGGAGGCAACAAGTTTATTGGTGGAAGCTGGATGGAAACTACCTCTTTGTTAGGTAGTCTGGGGTCTGTGGCATCCACAATGTGCCTTTCCCTGTTTGCTTAGCTTAGGGAAGCCCAAAGCTGCGTGAGTGACGGTCTGTTGGAAGAAAGGACCCTTCTCCAGGCCGCTCCTTGGTGACTCTTTAAGAGATCCTGTAGCCCCATTAACTTCTCCTCCCGGCTAGGGATCGTACTTTGGCTGGCAGTGGGAGAACTTCTTCTGATTGCATGGAATGTTATAATGAAATTGTTTAAAAACAATAAGCATGCAAAATCCTCATTCTGCCCTTAAATCATGAGATCTGGAGCGGTGACCAAAGGAGAATTTAAGAGTTTAAGGTCCTTGCCGCCTTGCTTGCCAAAACTGGTTGGTGCTGTGTGGAAAAGACAGCGAGGTGCAGGAGTGGAATATAGTCTTAAGGCACGTGAATGCTGCTCCAGAAAACTGTTCTGTGTGGTGGTAGGTCAGGGTTTTTCTGGGTAATTCGGTGTTTTAAGACCCTGAGCCTTACCTTGCCGAGGCACTGCATGTACACAGCTGCGCCTTTTCAGAGGAAATAGAGCTTTAAGGCTGAATAATCGATAACTGGGTAAAGTGTCTGGGGTATTGTAAACTGCAGAATCAGTGTTGTGGGTGTTTGGTAACAGGAGCAGGGAGGCGAAGATCCTGGCTTTTGAAGCACCGGGGGAGGTGGCCTCCCAGCTACCCCAGCCTTATTTACCCTCTTCTCTTCAGCCTGTTCTGCCCCTGGCTTCTTCTTTCAGTTCAGTTTTTTCACTTGTGGCCAGCTCAGGTTGTGCCTCAGGCTTGGCTTATTTCTCCAGACGACTTTCCGGTACTCCGTGCCTGTGCTGCAGGCCCAGGGAAATAGAAGAATCCCTCTGGATTCTTCTGCCACCCCTAGGTTTGGGGTTTGTTTGGGGTTGGGTTTTTTTTTTTTGGGGGGGGGTGTGGTGGTGGTGGTGTTTCTGCTTGAGGGTTGTGGGGGTTTTTTGTCCCTGTGGTATCTATTGGGCAGTGATCTCAATGTTTTCTTCAAGTGGCAACACTTGACGGGAGAGGAGGTTGCAAGAAAACTTTAACAAAAGGAATAGATGGAGGTAAGGAGGAATGGCGTCATTGGCCTTGACAAATGTAGGAAACAACTTCTCTGGTGGAGTCCCAGTGCTTGCTGCCCTCCTCCTTCCTCGTCAGCTATGAATTAACTGTAGTTGGTGGTAGTTTTGGGTCCTGTTCTTGAAACTGGGTTACACAGCTGCTGCTCTGTGTCCTGCAGTGTGAAGCCTCACTTCCGATCATCGAACAGCTCGGAACACGCTGCGGAGGGTCCAGCTGCCGTCAGTACCATGCCCGTGGGGGATGGCCCACTGAACAGAACCAACTCAAGGAATTTTGTTACGGAGCGCCATAACAGTACGTTAACCGGGCACCAAGAGCAAGGATATTCCCAGAAGGATTCTCCGACCGCACAGATGGAGCAGAACGGCGATTACGGCATTGGCAGGGGCAGGTAAAGAGCTGTAACACATCGGTGCAGTTGGGTCGTGGTGCCGGAGGTTTAAAGGGCTCGCATGAGCCAAGGATCCCCACCGCTGGCACAACTGGTATTTCTGTAAAGGCTGACCAGGAGAAAACTTGACGTTGAAATAAACCAGGCATGATAAATACCTCACTGGGAGCACAAAAGCTTCCTGCTTGACCGTATGGCTATTAGTCATTCTGACAAATGCCTCGCAGTAAGATCATGAGGTGTCTCTATTTCAGAATAACTGCCTGGTTTGTTCCTGGAATTAAAACAGTTGAAGTAAAGTTAGTATTTGTATTGCTGTAAATAATAAGTAGATCCTTAGCTGGGGAATTCGATGCTCCTAAATGTTGTAAGATCAACTGGTTTTATCTTTCATCTGTTAATTCAGGGTTTAGACACTTAAATAAACAAGACAGATAATGTGAGAAATCAGGTGATTAAGTTTATTACTATAAAACTATAGGATATTACAGTCTAATTGTCACTGTGCTTGTCCAGATACAGTACTCAAGGGTCCCTCCTTCACGGGGAGAGAAAAGAGAAATTGTTTTCCCGTATTGGCTCTGTTCCAAGAGCGTAAGAGCTTTGACCCCTCCTGAAGATGGAGAACATCCCAGAACTGTATCTTGAGAAGCATCGGCAGGCTGCTGTAAATCCCCGGCCACAGGCTCCCCTTTGTGCGGATGAGTGCGCCCTTCAGCTAGATGAATGCACTTACTGACTTTATTTTTGCCTTTAAAGGAGGAATGTTTTCAGAGGTCGGAGGAGACGAGAAGATGACCGGGTTTCAGTAAGTTCCGCTTCCCTTGCTGCAAGGTTTTTGCACAAAGTGCAATGTGTTGGCTGTGTGTTTGTGGAAGGAACGGCACAGTCCTTGAATTCTCAGGTTGCACTCTGGATTGTCAGTGTTCCTGGGAAATTTCCCTGACACTCGCTCAGTGCTTTCAGTGCTGGGTGTTACAGCTTTATTAACGGCTGTCTCCCTTCTCTAGAGACCTCAGTCTTCAGCAGAAACAAAGACTCAGACACCAAAGTTTGACTTGCTAGCATCAAATTTCCCACCTTTACCTGGCAGCACAGCAAAAATACCGGGAGAGCCTGTGCTGGAGAGCAGGATGTCCGATATCGTTAAAGGAGTCTGCAAAGAAAAGGTACCTGCGCGTGTCTCCGGGATGCTCGCAGCCGTGCGCGTCTGCTGTGTCTCCCTCCTCCCCTGCTTAGAGTTGCCTTACGTTAGAGCTGCACATGAGAATGCTTTAAACCCAAACATCCTACCGTGTTTATTACATATATATTACTGTAATAGTGCAGTTTCTGTCTTTTTGGTCTTGGATTTCCTTGGCTTTTTGCAGGTATTTAGCTGAAGTTCTGTAATTACACTGTTGTAAGCTCGGTTGTGTTTTGGAATAAAGCAGGCAGATGAGGAGTGTTGGAGTAGGATCGGTTTGGTGAGGTGTAGGCAGGGGCTGCTTCCAGGTGAATCTCTTCTTTGAGCCAGTGGGCTAAGCACGGCCTTACTTCTTGTTTTATCTGCCATTTGTGTTGCCCGTATAAGGGGTGATTGGTTTAGAGGTGATGCTCCAAAAGAAGTAAAATTCCCATCATTGAGACTTGAGCAGCCTTTGGAAATATCCTGCTTCTCAGATGTCTCCAACTGGCACACTGAGGAGCGGTTTAAGCCCATCTGCCATCTTTCCGTGTTTTGCAACTTCATTTCTGTACAGGAAAGCAAAGATCTGCTGCCCAGCTGCCCAGCTCCTGCTCAGGAAGAACCGACGCACAGCACCGTCCAGCAGCCGGTGACAAGCGTGAGTTCCCCGAGTCAGACCGAAGCTGTGGCATTAAGGTACGCACATTACTTGAGTCGGGAGCGTTAAAATTTGTTTGCTCTGGCAAAGACTCCAGCTGGTGTCCGGCAGGGTGGCGGTAATGCTTGTTGTTCCTTCAGTAGGTGGCTTCTCTGGAGGCCACTAGATGGAAATAACAAATTGTGGTGGTAGTGGCTGCAAAAGGCGCAGTTGTGTCTTCAAAGAAAAATACTTTCTCAAACATGAATTTCCGTGTTACTAGGTTTTAATGTGAAATGGCTTTTGCTTTAGCAGCACGGTTCAGCCGGACAGCAAACCAGAAGAAGTGTCGGCTCAGAAAGATGTTACAAGCCACACGTCCCCGCCGCTGGCTGTCTCTCCCGTCAGTGCTGCAAAGCCACCGAGGACAAATGCCGCTTCACCTTCGGCTAACGCCAGCGCAGCTCCTGCTTTGTCGACGCAGGTAAGGCCCGGAGCAGCAGGGTGCGGGTGGGGAATGGTGGGAGCTTCTGCTTGGATGTGCCGATGTAGCATCGGGGACCTTGTGCAGTTTGCCACGGCTGCGGTGTGATAGCTGCTGTGTCTGGAATGGTCCGGAAGAGCGGAGCGTGGTGGTTCCAGTGTGTAAATCCTGCTCTTTCCCTTGGTCCCAAAGGAGCCACGCAAACTAAGTTACGCTGAAGTTTGCCAGAAGCCCCCAAAAGAGCCTCCTCCCGTTGCTGTTCAGCCTCTCAGGGAACATCGCACCAACATCGTTCCCCCTGCCAAAACCGAAGACAACGGTACAGCCGAGAAGGCTCCGGAGAAGGCTCATGACAAGGGTGAAGGTCGCATGAAGGATTATTCTGGGTTCCGAGGCAACGGGCCTCCCAGGGGAGCTGCTGGGAAAATCAGGGAACAGAGGCGCCAATTTGGACGCAGATCATCGCCTCAGGGAGCACCTCGACGTATCGGCAAGGAGCAGTACGTGCCACCCCGGTCACCAAAGTAACACTTATCCAGCCAATTATTCTCTATTTAATTTGAGCTGTGGACTAATAAGCGGCAAAGGAGACTGAGAAAGAAGTATTCGTGAAGGGGAATACTGAACTGGAGCGTGGCTTGTGTGGAGAAGTTGTGGAGGGTCCCAAAATTCATCTCTAAAAGTGATTTCACAAATGCTGGAGGATTCCAATCAATATAAATATAGAGATTATAATTTTTGTATTTTTGTTTTTAATTTGCAGAGGGTTTCCTGCTTGAAATCAGTTTTGGGGTTGTGAAACTAGTGTTTTGACAAAGTGAAAGAATATGAATTGACAAATTAACCTGTCCCTCAGTGTAGGAGGAAAAGGATAAGAGAATATTATTTTTGAAAAATGAGCGTTTCTGTAAAATTAGAATTTTTTTAACCTATTTAACATTTGGCTTGTCGGATGATGTGTCTGCCATTGATGGCCTTGCATTGCAGCACGCGTCTGCAGCCGAGGTGCTTGGTCAGTGTGAGTGGAAATGAGTGCAGCCAGATACTGTTGTCATGACTAGTCACTGATGATAAAAACTGAATGTACTACTGTAGTAAACTTTGTGTTTCCAGCTTGTAGTCTCTTGACCTTACTAATAATTCATTCAGCGAGCTTTTCAAACTGTTGATTTTTACAGGATACTCGATTGTAGATCAGAGCACGTGTCTTCTGGGCGCAGTTGGAAGGAGGCAGAAGGGAGCACGTCAGAATTTTTAATTTGCCCTTTTTCCTCGCCTCCTTTTGAGGGCAACTTCTTAGGTTTGCGGGGGGGTTTGTTTGTGGTTTCCCCCCCCCCCCCCCCCCACGCTTGTTACTTTCTCTTAATCTTTATTACAGACTTTTTGTGCATTTCTCTTGGTATGTTTTCCTGAGGCAGGCCCAGTATAGGATCGATGCATGGCTACACAGTACTTGATATTAGCTTCACAAGTGAAGAGCCTGGAATTCCAGACGTGGAATTCTGCCTTGCAGGTGGGAACTGGGGGCACGGAATTCGGCGTGCCCCGCCAGGGTTAGACCTACATCTGTGTACTGACCTTTGCGTTCTGGAGTAGGGTATGGGATGTTGTATGCTAGAAATCAGGGTTTATGTATACTGGGAACCTGTTGTTTACAGCTGATGTCATAGCAACTGACTTTTTTTTCACCGTTTAAAGAGGAACGAAAGGTGAAGAGTTAAACAAAACCCCTCATGTGCAGAGAAGCTACTTGAAAGGTAGCGTCTTGCCTAGCTGTATGCTGACTAAACTCGCAACACTATCGTGTAGTAAGTGGTTAAGTTTAAAGGTGATTACAGTAATGGCCGAAATAGGAAAATTCAGTGCTTTAATCTGCCAAAATCAGCATGCCAGGGTTCAAAGTTCTGTATAAAGTCTTAGGGAAAAGTAGCTTCCAGCGGTTAAGAATCACACCTTTTTTTTTTCTTTTTTTTCCTTTTTTTTTGTTTTCCTTTTTTTTTTGTTTTTAGTGAATAGCAAGTGTACAAATTTAAAGTCATAAGTTGTGAACACTGGAAAACTCAATTGTGATATATACCGTAAACATCTTAGTAATATATGCTAGTGTTGCCATTAGAATGAATGTAAGTGGCAGTTTAAAATAACTGTGAAAATTTTCATCTTCTGATTTCTTAGCCAGATAACCCTTGGCGACTTCGTACTCAGTAGGCATTCTCTATCAACTGCTTTAAGAACACTCATATCTATTTTTATAAATATATATATAAAGCCAGAGTTGTCATTTCTCTAACTTATTATTCAGCTTGGCAATTGCTTTGATTTGATTCATAACACAATATAATGTATTTATGCAGTTAACTGTTCATTTCTACGCATGTTGTATGTATACATATATCTATATATAAAAAAAAAAAACAACCAAAATCATTACTCACTTTTAAACTACCTGTACTGGGTTTGGGAGGTTTTGGTTTTTTTTAATTTAGTAAAAAAAAATCGTTGATCACATCTACAGTTTAGGGATGCTTACAGAACCCTTCTCCATTTATTTCAACAATGCTACATTTGTTGGAATGATAGAGAAGTTTAAATATTTCAAAAGTTCTGATACGCAATTAATTCAAAGTTAATTTTAAAGGCTAGAAACAATTACTTGCAGGCAAACTGGAAAAAACCCCGAATCTGTAGGATAGCCGCGGATATTTTTAGGATAGATGCGCGCTGTTATGGCAGAGCTGAGTATGCGTTGGGCTGCCGACCGCGGCCATCGCTGTTTGGAGGAAGGATGGACCAGGGAAGGGGCTTGCGCGGGGGTCGGTCTCTGGCCTCGGATCCACGCAGGCGTCTGCGTTCTGCGCAGCACGCGGGGTCACTTTGTAGTGCTGAAAAAGTACCCACGTTTTTAACAGTTGTGAAACGGAACGTCTTCATTTATTAGACGTGAAAAACAAACCAACTGCAGGTGCCATCTTTTCTTGGAAGGTGATTGGGAAAACTTGATGGTGGAAAGGATGCTGCGCATGTCCGGGCTGTGCGTCTTCCAGCAGCAGATGATGGCTCTTGTACAGTGTATGCAAATAAGTCTGTAAACCTGTTGGCTTTTTCCAGCATATTCAAATTTCTGTCAGATTAGGGTGCTCATAATTATTTATTTAATACCTGCGTGCAAGAATTTAGCATTTCCCTTCTCCCCACTCCCCCACTGCCATTTATAACCGTGGGTTTTGGGGTTGTGTTTTTTTTTTTCTTTCTGTTTTTTTTTTTTTTTTTTTGGGGGGGGGGGGGGAATAACCAAGTAAATATAAAGGCTGTGAAAACCATAGTGTTGTGTGCAAGTTCTCCTGCAGTACTCGTATTGCATGGCAAACATTTAGTGTAGGCGGACTAGCTGCTACGTTCTCATCCCCGTAACGGACTCGGACAGGCTGCGGTGTCTCTACTCACCGTGTTGGCCCGTTCTGGTGGAAACGGGGGGGAGGAAACTGGGACAAAGCGATCGTTCGGGAGCCGGCCTGAGTGCTGGTGCAGCTCATTGATTTCCTTTGAGCTGTACCATTTTATCAGCAGAGGTGAAGCTGTCCCTTGTTCAACGGCGACGTTCGGGGTGCACTTGAAGTGACAAATAATTCTCCGTGGTTCCTTCTTGTTAGCTGACCACGCGGTGTAAAGACAAATTTTCCTACTCTGCTGATGCTAAATACCAGAAGGTGTAAATCACACGTAACTTTCAGTTTTATGAACTGTGACTTGTTTTCAGAGTTGTTTGACTTTCGTTTGCTACAGAAGTATACTTCCCCAGTTAAGTTCTTTTCCAAATTACTGTGCATGGAAAAGATTGGGCCACTCTCTCGTACTTCTGCTGGGGAGTGAAAAGAGAAGTAATTATTTGCATGTGATAGTAAAATTAAAAGTGCAAAAAGTTTTTTCTTTTGATTTCTAAAATTTAGTTTTATAGTATCTTACATTCCTGCTATCTTTGGTTTTCGTGTTTTTGTTTGGTTTGTTGTTTTTTTTAAGTTAGCCTGGCACAGTATGATGGTGCAGTTCTAGCAGTAGGTTTAAAAAAAAAAAAAAAAGTAAAAAAATAATAAAAATAACCCGCTCTATTAACCAGAGGAGAAAGATGATACTGTGGCAGATCAGTAGCAAATAAGTGACTTAATCGATGCTTTACTGTAGTTAAATAGCTATGGCCTTACTACTTTGTCAATATCAGCTTAATTGTCTTGAAAATGTCCGCTATTTTTACTGTTACCCAAGTGAATGTTCACCTGGGGTAAAATATCTGGTATGTACAGATGATATTTTAAATTTGTAAAATGCGCCATTGTATTACAGACGATGCAACAGAAATGCACTTCGGGGGGAAATTGCTTCTGATAAGTTTTTTTGTAAATCCTTGATTACTACAGATATGCAATAGACTTTTTGTTTCTAATTTTGATATTTCCTTCTGAAACGTAAGATTGTTGCCATTAATCTGAATGATTTATCATGCTCTTCTTTGTGTATATATTACATATAGTCTGAGCTTCCTTTAGGATGGTACATAATTTTGGTTTGTTGTAGTATTTTAGTTGGCTCTTCTCTTAAGTGCCTTTAGCATAGGCACTATAAGAGGTTAATCGAGTCTGTTTTTAATGTACAGTTGGGAGGACTTGAAACGGAGTTAAAGCAACTTATTTCTGAAAAAAAATCCATCTGCAAACTAACCTGTAACAACTTTAAAATTTTATATTTAAGAACCAGAGGTTTATTTTTATGGAGCTTCAGTTATGGATACAGTTTCCAAAAAAAAAAAATAAAAAAAAATGCAACTTCAAATGTAAAACAGACTGTGCATAAAGGGTTTTTGTTCTAATTTTTATAGAATACAAAATATTCAGATAATATATTGAGCTCAAGTTACTACAGACATCTTGTTCCTCCCGGATGAATCCAGCTTCCCCTTGGCATTTACGATCTCTTCTTCAAAGTGGTAGGGCTTCAGTGAAAGGAGAAAAAAAAAAAAAAAAAAAAGCGACTTACCTGGCTTCTATACTTTTGTCTGTTCTGGTATATTCCTGTTGTCAAAACTGTCCAAAACAAAATTTGTGTAAAGTAGGTTCATGCTTTAAATGTTAAAATGATAATACATGTATTTGTATTTGTTTTTGACATTGCCAAGGTGCTATGGGAAATTGAAATAACAGTTAGAAAAATAAAGCTGATTTAAAAGAAAAAAAAAAAACCACCAAAAAACCAAAAACAACAACAACAAAAAAAACCACAACCCCCCAGGTGTCACTTGCCTGTGTTGCGGTCTGGGGGCCTGAGGGGCGGGGGGGGGGGAGGGGTGGTGGTGGCCCCCCGTGAGGGGACAGGGGAGGTGGCGGCGCCCCCCGTGAGGGGACACACAGGAGGTGGCGGTGTCCCTCAGGGTGTCAGGACAGGGAAAGCGGCGGTCCCCCCGTCAGGGGACGCGCGGGAAGCGGTGCTCCCCTCCCCCCCCCCCCCCCCCCCGAGGGGACACGGGCGGCGGTGGCCTCGGGCCCCCGTGAGGGGACAGGCGGGAAGCGGCTGACCCCCCTGAGGGGACACGGGGGGCAGTGGCCTCGATTCCCCCGTGAGGGGACAGGCGGGAAGCAGCTGACCCCCCCCGAGGGGACAGGGGACGCGGCGGGCCCCGCTGAGGGGAGCCCCGGCGGCCCGCGGTGCCCAGGGCCGCGCTGCGGGACCGGCCCCCCCGGCACGGGCGGTGCGAGGCGAGCGGCGGGGCCGGGCCGCGGGGGGGCGCGCGGCGGCGGGAGGCCGGGCCGGGCGAGGCGGGCGCGCCGCCCCGTCACGTGACGACGGCGCTGGGGCTCAGCATGGCGGAGGTGGCGGCCGCTCCCGCCGTGCCCGCGATCCGGAGCCCCCGGCGCTGAGCCGGAGCCGCGCCGACCCGGCGGCCGGACCTGCCTTTTCCCCACCCCCACCCCCCTTCCCCCTCCTTCCCTCCGCCCGCCATGGCCGAGCTGGCGGCCGCGGGCGTCTCCTCGCTGCCCCGCGAGGTCCGTGAGCAGCTGGCTGAGCTGGAGCTGGAGCTCTCCGAAGGTGAGGAGCGCCGGGCCGCGCCGGGAGCCCGCCCGCCTGCCCTGCCCTGCCCCCGGGGCGCCGGCCCGGCCGCCGCGGCCTCCTCCCGCGGCCCGGGCGGGGGGAGCCTCCGGGGGGGGAGGGGGGAGCGGGGCTGATGTGGGTCTGTGGGAGAGGAGGCCCGCGGCTGGGGGGGGGTGTGTGTCCCTGCGAGGGGGCCGGGGGCTTGTCTGCGTGTGGGGGGGCTCCCAGAGGCTCCCTGCGAGGGGCCCGGGCGGCTCCCAGAGGCTTCGTGTGAGGGGGCCGGGGGCCTGTCGGTGTGTGTGGGGCTCCCAGAGGCTCTGTGCGAGGGGGCTGGGGGCTTGTCCGGGGGAGGGGAGTTTCACAGGCTCCGTGTAAGGGGGTTGGGAGCCTGTTGGTGGTGGGGGGGGCTTCCAGAGGCTCTCTGCGAGGGGGCCAGGGGCTTGTCTGTGGGGGGGGGCTTCCAGAGGCTTTGTGCGAGGGGGCTGGGGGCCTGTCTCCGGGGGGCTGGGGGGTCCCAGAGGCTCCGTGTGAGGGGGCCGGCAGCCTGGGGGGGGGGGTGAGTTCTAGAGGCTCCGTGCAAGGGGGCTGGGTTGGGGGGGGGCTCCCAGAGGCTCCGTGTGAGGGGGCTGGGGCCCTGTCGGTGTGTGTGGATCTTCCAGAGGCTCCCTGTGAGGGGGCTGGGGGCCTGGCTGTGGGGGCTGTGGGGCTCCCAGAGGCTCCGTGTGAGGGGGTCGGGGGCCTGTCTGTCTGTGTGTGGCTTCTAGAGGCTCGTGAGAGGGGCCTGGGGGTGTGTGGGGGGCTCCCACAGGCTCCCTGCGAGGGGTCTGGGGGCCTGTCGGGGGGGGAGGGGGGGGGGGCTTCCAGAGGCTCTGTGTGAGGGGTCCGGGGGCTCCCAGAGGCTCCCTGTGAGGTGTCTGGGGGCCTGTCGGGGTGGGGTGGGGGGGCTCCCACAGGCTCCGTGTGAGGGGACCAGGGATGAGGGGGAGTGAATGTGCGTGGGGTGGGCCGGGGGATGGAGGGGCTCAGCCCGTGGGGAGGGGCTGTGGCTGGGGGGGAGCCCCCTGCCAGACCCGGGGGGGACCCTCGGCTGGCCCGGGGCGATGAGCCCCCTCGGAAGGGCTTTTCTTGTGGCCTGTTTTCTGTCGTTCCTGAGCTGGGGATGCGGAGTGGGAGGGAGGGAGAGGCTCTGGGGACAGCCAGGGGTCCTGGGCGGGGGGAGGCGAGGGGCTTTGGGTGCAGAATGAAGACAAACCCGGTGTTCTTTCCACTTTGTGAGTAAGTTCTTTTGCACAGCCATAACCGGGACAGAGCATGCGCTTTTTTCTGTTTCCTTTTTTGCATGGGTATGTCTTTGTTTCCTAGTGCTTAAAACGCTGCTCTCCATATAGCTTTGTTGCAAAGTTCCCTGGTGAAGCCGGAGGGCGAGGGATGAATCTGAGGCAGAGGGTGAAGGTTGCAGAGCAGGTAGCTCCGTTTTGCATATCTTTATAAATTCATCCAGGCAGCTTGGTGCCATCAGCAGGGGCTTCTTGGGAGGGCTTCCTGCAGGGCTGCAATAATTTCTCTCCGGATTCAAACTTTGGAAAAAATCAAGTGGGGGTAACATCTTTCGTTACTCGCTTTGTCCCAGAACGCGCAGTGTCTAGAGGAAACCTGCTCCTTGTTTTGCAGCTTAGAATTCTTGCACTGAGCTGGGCGCTGGCACCCTCCGCTGCCCGCATGGGTGTAGGATGCCAGAGGAAGAGCCCCTGGTAGTGCTTTCTTAACGCAGATTATTTGTCATTAAACTTCGAATGTTAGCTGTTTGGGGTTTTTCTTGTCAGGTGTTTTTCAGATATCCTTTCTGTAAACATTTAACTAAAGTAGATAATGCTATCTGGTATTTGGGTTTGGGTACTCCACGATAACGAAGAATTGAAGAACGTTCTCTTGTTTTGCTAAAAATGTAACGTGAAAGGATTTTTTTGTTTGTTTGTTTGTTTTTTTAAGAAGTTACTGAGGCTGAAAGCCCACTATAGTTTGACCCTGTAATATATGGCGCTGCAAACTTTAAATCCTTTTGCTAGAATGGCTGGCTGTGACATCATTCTGATTTTTAGTAGGCTTCTCAAATAGCTTAAACTTCAGTGCGGTGAAGTTTTCTGTGTTATATAAGTAATTCTCTGACTATTAAATCCACTGCCCCTTTGTGGATTCCGTGCTCAGATTTCTTAATATGCACATCACGGATTTGTTTGCGCACGTCACTTTTTCTATCAAAAAGAAAAAGTAAGTACAAAGAATTTTGGGTGACTTTGTCCCTGAGCTCTTGGAAACATCTTTCCTGGTATCTTGCTGCTGAGATAGCTGAGGCCTGACCTGTAAAGGAGCCGAGTGAGTCAGTGAGGTAATGTCATTGTATAGTTCTTGAAAAATACGCCCTACTTTGAAGCTGAAGCTTAAAAATTTTAAGCTGTATGCATGCATTGTTCCACTGCCAATAACTATGGGCTGTTTATAGTAAACAATATTGAATGGAAACATCTTATTAAAAATGGTGGTGATGCTTCATGTTTAACTGATTAGCTATTGCTCAGATAAGAACACTTGATCCTTTTCGCCCCCACCCCCTTTATTTGTCTCTAGGCTTGACTGTTTACTATATAAATGTTTCTGTCAGGTTTCCTGGGTAGGAGCACCTCGCTTTTGGAACAGGAGAGGAATTGCATCTGCACAGAGTTGGTACGAGTAGTCCGGGGTCCCCGACCGCAGGAGCTGCGAGGCTTCTCTGTCCTTGGTGTATGGTCTTGTGGTGGGGAGCACCTGAGTGCTGCTGGAAGGTGGTTCAGATGCAGGAGGCTGTAGGCTCGGAGCGTAATCCAGTTGTGTGCTGAGCCTCACAGTGAGTTTTACGCAGGGCTGCGTTACCGTTCACTGCCACGGTGTAGAGAATTTCCAACAATATGGGGGAAATACAGCATTAAAATCTTATCAGGCGTTCGGGTTGTGAAAGATGCTGTGTCAGCAAGTAGGGTGCAAAGTGGAGCAGGATTAGTTTAATGTGTGCTTAAAATAGAAATCATAGTTTGCAACGATGAGCCATGAGACTTTCTTCAGGAACAATCTGTGCGGACAGAGCAACAGGACTAATTATACCTCTACCAGCCCTGGATTATTCCTTACTGAGCCTTGTGGTCAGCATGGCAGTAACAGCAGTCCCATTCCTGAGTGCACTTGAAATGTCTTAGCAAAACGGTGGAAAGTGTTTCGGGAAACAGTAATTGTTTATTAATCAACAGAAATGGCATTTCTTTTTTTTTTTTTTTTTTAGTCTTTTATCGTGTGTCTTCATTTGGCCTCAGTGATTGATTTGAGTCTAAGTCATTTATTTCAAAGCGTAGATAAGAATTCAGCTGTCTTCTGTCAACATGAAGTACATTATCCCCAAATCTGAAACATGACGCTTTACAGAGACATTGCATTTCCTTACGGAGGGGTCAGTGTTGTAGCCACTAAGTAAAAAATGTTAAAATAACAACAATTGTGTATAAGCAGTGAGTTGGGTCACAAAACCTGGAACCTGTTCATTACTCATGTTTTCCTTCTTTTCTCACTTCTGGCTTTTTTTCTCTTTCTAGTGCTTTTCTTCATCTGTCAGTGACGCCCACATTATGCATCACTAATGATGGGAAGGGCTGTCTTTGTATTTGCATCTGCTTCTTTTTCATGGGTAAAAGTGCCAAAGTTTAGCTTTAAAGAAGACTTTTACTCCCGTTTTCACATTTTTGTAAGTACGGGAGCTCAGTCTTAGGCCTTTGGGCTTTGCAGCTGTGTTTGAAGGTGACTTTGTGTCCCCTGTATGATGCTGTGTCTTCAGATGTTTGCAGCGTGTGCTGATCAGTTCGTAGAACACGGTAAGTGGCGGAATCTGTCCCATATTCGGCTGAAAACGTTGGTATTAAAGCACTTCAGCACTCAGCTTGGGGAGGTCTGGGTGCTCTTCTACTTGGGGTGAAATTCTCGAGCAGCTCCTCTCGTGTGAACTTCATCGCAGCCCTGTTAATAGAATCTGGAATAGCCAGATTCAAATGTTTTAATTAAGCACGTCCAGTGGGTTTGTTTTACGCAGCGCACACCACGAGACTATTGTACCGCTTGTGCGGTAAAGTTTCTTCTCTTGGTACAACATAGATGGTGTGACAAGAGCTTTTGCTTTGAAAGTAGGACAGCTGTCTCCCGGGCTGCACTGTATGGGCCAGCTTTTCTCTGAGAGGGTTAAGCGTGCTCATAAAGAGCTTATTTGGCTATTTGGCTGCCTTTTTTTTTGTTGTTGTTGTTTCACTACAGTTTCTGTCTCGTCTGTTTCTTTTGATTAGTAAAGGGATGTTAGTGAACTTCAACTTGTGATATCTGTGAAAGTATGAGGCACGGGCCGAGGGGAACTCCACCGAGGAACAGCAAGGAATTCCCCTGTTAGCAGTGCAGGCCTTGAATATAATTCCAGTTGCTTCTGTGTTGGGTGACAGGGTTATCGTATCAATACTCTTGCCTCATGTGCAGAAGGAGCTGGTTTCTGTTTACTTTTCTAGTTAAACATACATTTCGTTGTCTGGTTGGTGATTTTGCGTGGGTGTTTTTTCTGTGAATGGCTTCATGCACCTGTGTTTGTTCCTTTCAAAGCTGATTGTCTCTTGCTGAAGAATTGAGGCTCTGTCTGCAGAGGAAAGCTTTGTATTAGGATTTTCAGAAGCTGAAGACCTAGCCAAGGATGGTGGCAAGTGTGGAAAAAGTAGTATCAGCAAAACAGTTGAAACCCAGGATGGAAGGCCAGCCAAATAGGATAGAACCTTACTGGAAGAAAACATGTTGACTCAAGCAAGTGGGTAGAGTCTTTATTTTGTTTGGCTTGAGAATTTCCTATGGAATCATGTTATTTTTCTGTTCTTCCAAAAATCGTGCGCTGCAGTTTTCATTCTTCGATTGTCAGGCGCCTGCTGGGGTAGGTGAGGATCTTTTTTTTACAGACTGAAGTAGCTGAAGCACAGAACTCAGACAGATGAGAGGAGGGTCAAAGGAAGTCATTGTCCGAGCAAGGACTGGCTGCGTGGATTTTGCTGAGTGAGCAGAAAGGTTTCACTTCAGTTTCTCCCCTCCCGTTCAGAGGGGAGCTGTGGCCGTAGCACAGGAAAGGTTGAAGAAGAGCTTATAAACATAAGCAAGTTGGATCTGGTCGTCTTGTAGCTAGCAGGACTTACGGGTGGTTTTTGTGAATTTATGCAGCATCTCACCCACAAGTCTTGCATTAGGCAAAGCTAGGAATGGGAAGGCTTTTATGTTGCTTCCTTAATTTACCTGCAGGACTGACAGCTGATGGGTACCAAATCTGCTGAGAAATCTGCCTATGGCTTTGACACAGACTTTCTGTATGCAGCCAACAAAGGCACAGTTCTGAGGCAGCGCTTTGAAATGCATAAAGAAACCTTTTGGAGCATGTCCTAGGGAGCTGTTCACGCAAATTGGGAGATGATCGTTCCTGCCCTGTTTGGCTTTACAAAGGTTCTGATAAGAGCCTTCACTTCAGGTGCTATTGTATTTTCTTAAGCCTTGCAACCCAGGAAGAAGTGATGCAAGCGTGGCAGCGCAGGGGTTCCTTGCCATGTCCGTGTCTCACCAGAAAAGGAAATACAACTCAAGTCGTGCTCAGGAGGAGCAAAGTCACAGATCTGTGGCCAGTGCATCAAACAGAAGGTCCGTAAGATGATCACGAATTTCTACTCTGCGGATGGTCAAAGCAGAATGATTTAAATGACTAATGGTTTGGAGAGAGTGAGTTAAACGCAAATACTGAAAGAAATATTTTGGCTACTGTGAGTGGGAGTAGGTTTTACTGTTGGTACATGTTTGATGCGTGTAAACATGGTGAAGAAAAGGAAGGTTTTGGGAGCACCCGGGCTGATATAATAAAGAATAACCAGGAGAGTTAGAGAATGTGCATATTTTTGTGTTGTCCCTTTTATACTTGGGAAATGAGGAGCAAGTTTGGGGCTATTTTTAAAAGCTGCAGCTCTGACCCTTTGCCTTGGGGAGAGGAGGAAATTAGAGGCTTTAAAGAGAGTCCTCCACCTCCTCCCTGACTGCTTCTCTGAAGCTTTGCTGGAGTTAGAACCAGTTTTCCTCAGCTGGGTGGAGGGGACATCTGGTAGCAATGATTCCTGGTTTGTCTTTTATGATTCTTACTACTTCCAGTATGGGTGGTATTTGCAGTTTCAGCTGGATACTTAGGCTGGAAATGTTAATCAGACCTGTTAGCCTGACACATCTGCGCTAAAGCCGCATTTGGCGTTCTTTTTGTGGTGTCCTAGATAACTGATCTTCAGTTTTCTATTTTAAATTCTGTAGCATGAAATATTAAGTAGTAAATGTGATGGATGGCAGCATAACTGCACGGAGCCGGATTGCTGGTCTTTCAAACGTGCATCTAACTAGGCAGTGCTCGGAGCTCCCTGGGAAACTCTGCCTGCAGAGGACCCCTCGTGTTTCTCGTTCATTGGTAACGTTGCGGAAAGGGTGATGGGTTCCTTCCTGGTTCCCTCTATCTGATTCGGTTTTGTCGTGAAGCTTTCTATTCATTGGATTTATCATGTTTATTCAGTGGCGAGTTTCAGAAGCCAAAGAGTGAACTAATGGTGAGAAGTCCCAGAGGTGCAAGCAGAAGCTGAATAGTATCCTGTTTTCATTTGTTTCAAATACCATGTTCAGATAATTTCTTAAAATGGTTTTCTTTAAACCGTGTGTCTCAAAGTTATAAAAAGCATTTCCTGACTCTCTCAGAGAGTTGCTCGGTTGCTTTTTGGACCTGGGTTAACAGTGAGAGGAACTGAAGCGTTCCTCTGTTGAGGTTGATTCAATCCAAAATTTTTCTTAGAGCTTATGAAATCAGGGACAAGTCATCAGGCCAGGATGTCTCGTTCTATTAATTAGAATGGAGGACTCTTAAATTTGCACCATGTGTGAGGAAACAGTGATTTATAGCTAACGGATGCTCTGCAGGCGCAGCATTCCATCTGCTACACGAATTTTCCCATTACATTTTGATGAAAAGTCTTGGGAAAAGCCTCACACCTGTATTTCTCATTGTGAATAATGTTTGCCAGTGGTGGGGTTGTTACTCTGGCCTGGATATTTTTTTGAGTAAAATGCCTATTTCTATCAGCTTGCTTTTTTTTTTTTTGCAAACTTCAAAGCTGAGAGTTTCTGAAACAGTACTTAGAATAAACACAGGCAGGAGAGATTATGTTTATACCAAAGATAGTCAGTGTAGTAGTAACTTTCCTTGCTGCTTTTGTGAGCAAAGGCTTTTACTTATTGTATCTTAAGCTGATTAAAAGAAAAAAAAAAAAGGGGTGTGGGGGGAAACTTGCTTAAAGTTTTAGCACTTCTCTGCCAACATAAACTTTTTCTAATTCTTGTTGACTTGAGAATTGCTGATACAAACTAGGTCTTTCTGGACTTTGAATTCCATGGGGATGGGGGCCCACAGGGCATACATTAATATATTTCGTGAACCCAGGACGTGAGTTACTGCCTGAGTGATCAACAACTGAGCCTCTCAGAATTGTTCCCCAGCAGTCAGGCAACCTGCTTTCACCAACTCCATGTCCCTAGGGAGCAAAAATAACCAGGAGAATTGTATCCCTGCCTGATAAAATTAGGTCTTCTGTAATCTCTCTCAGAACAGCCGGATGGCTAGCTGCCTTGAAAAACATATGTTTTAATGCAGGAATAATGCATTCCATTTAGGATGGCTATAGCCGTGGGAGCTGGTTGACTTAGTGGATAAAGCACTCCCATTTTGCCTCTGGGATCAGGACTAATGTCAAACATCAGGTCTAAAGAGCAGTGGTGGAAAAGAATTCTTTGGGATGTTTCTCCTCCTGTCTTTCACTCTTCACAGGGATATTGTTCCTGTACCTTGGTCGTCCTAAAGGAGTTTCAAAACTAAACCGTCCTGTTATCGGCGATAAAGTGCGAATTGCAAAGAAGAGGAGTTAGTGTGTGTATTTCTAGATTTTAGCTCGCTCTGCATTAAGAAAAGTGATTTAGGAATAGCAATGCTGATGGTTCCTCTAATACAAGTTTATACTAATTATCTGAGAGCAGCATGGGTAACTTGGTGGAGGAAGTTCTGCTTTATTCCTGCCTTTCCTGGTAGAACTCCCCTGCTCAGAGGGAAGTCACTGCAGCCACAGGCATCTCCATCGTGCAAGACAAAGCCCTCTGCTCTGTTGGGAATTGATCATCATGTGATACTTCCAGCTCCTCCTTCCGAGCTGCTGCATTTCATTACAGGAAGCTAAGAATAAGTATTTTCCCACTAATAATTATTTTCCATATGAGCTGCTGCTGTAGCTGCTGCAGGGAGGGACTGTGGGTGACCGGGAGAGGTGACAGGCTGTTTGTGTGGGATGAGCCACGGGAGATTTCAGAAGCACCGAGTTTGGAACGTACAAATGAAAGAAGTTGTGAGGGGGCATTTGGTTGCCCGTAAATTGGAAGGATGTGGTTGAAAATGGGAGTGATGCAGCAGATAAAGCACCAGGAGAGCTGAGAGATCTGGTTTCTGTGTGTGACTCCATCCCATAGCTGCGCAGCCACCCTTCCAGAAAGGGTAGTTAGATGAGGATGTGTTAAAGAAGGTTTTGTGTTGCCTGTTGTCCCACCTGTACCCTTAATGCATCAACTCTTCATTTAGAGTGCTGATTAACCTTTGACATGAAGAGCCATTTCAGTATGAAGCACCTTTTCTGGAAATACAGTAATGATTTGCTCGCTGGGAACAGGAGCGACTGCATGTATGTCGGTGTGGATGTCCTGATAAGATTGTTTTCTTTGCCTAGTGGTTGCGTCTTCATCATCGCCTTTTGCTATAATTACCTGCTGTGGAAGCCTCGCCTGCTTCTCTGGAAGCAATGATCACATAGATAAGCTGACCAGCCAAAAGAAACCCTGAGGAGGGGAAGGAGGCTTTGAAGTTTTCTGCTTACTTTCTAGAAAGAGGCATGAGCAAGGTTAACAAACAGTTGTAAAAGGTCACGCTTTGCCTTTTCTGGCAGGAAGGCGAGACGTGTAGCTCGCATGGCTTTGTGCTGCGCGGCAGCAGCTGATCCTCCTGCTCACAGTGTGCGTTGTCACTGTGGGAAGGAGAGCGAGAGTTACTCTGAAGAGCTGGGAAGTGACATGGCAAATTCCAGCCTGGGATTGTTCACCCTGCGATGGAGAGCAGAGTCAGGTGATGTGGGCAGCAGATAAGGGGTCCTTGATCCTCAGCGGTTCTGGTAGAGGAATAAACAGATCTGCAGCTTATTAAACTGTGCTGAATTCTTCCCCCCCCCCCTTGAATATAAGCAGAAAATGCCTATTAAAGGTGTTCCATTCCTGGCATTATCAATTAAAAGCTCGTTGTGTGTCCCGTGGTGGTGTTCTACCAAGGTACCAGTGGCTAAACGCAGGGCTCCTTGCAGAGCTGTTTGTGTGTGTGGAAGAAGGGAGTTGCTGGAAAGTTTGCTTCGGATGACTCTGTGCTGTGTCTCTAAGCTGGAGAAAAGCGTGTGTGCTCCTACGGTGTGTCCTCAAGAACTACAGCCCTGGTTTCATAACAAAGCCTTTGGCAGCAGCATTGGCTCGAGATACTCTCACCTCTTAGCACCTTACTCCTTTCCATCTCGGAGAACGCAGGCGCCTCGGCTCTGCGTTTTGTAAAGCTGTGAACTTTGGCAAACTGGAGAGGGCAATTGATTAAATTTTTAGGAATGTAAACTTTGCTGCTTAAAAAAATACTGGACCATTTACTTGATTTCATGAAAGCGTTTGCAGGTAACCAAATTATAAATTATTCTGACACAGCTCGGGATTTTTTAAGGTTTTTGGCAATCCTGAAAAAAATACTGAACAGCACAAGGCTGAGACCTGTCTTGTGTAAGCAGAAAGTAGATCTCTTAATACTCCCGTGCTCGTGTAAATGTTTTTTGAGATTGAGACCTATGTTTATTCTTAGGGCAGAAACTTTTAAGTGATCCCTTGTGGATTAAAAAAAGAGAACAATCCTTATTGTAATTGGAACGAAAACCTCCATACTTGCGTAGTTTTGGATTGGAAGTTGCTGCAGTGAAAAGGGGGAAGTACTGTTATTTTCAGTTCACAGACAGGAAGGCGCGATGTACGGAGGTGAGGTGGGTTGCTGGGTCACACAAAGGCAGCAGAGCAGATCTGTGGGCGCTCAGCCCTCTGCTCTGTAGAAGTGGGTACGTTGTCACTTAAAAAGAAGAGACTTTGAAATACGCGGTCTGATAAGGAGAAAACAGATGCCTGTACAGTGTGCTGGGAGTTGGCGTGTTCTTCTACGCGTCCAGGTAATCTGAGGTTTAGCTGTGAGGGTGATGGTAAGTTTTGGTTGCACACGATATGAACCAACTGTATTTGTGGAATTTCTTCTCTCTGCTTGAAATTCTCAAGCCCTTCTTGAAAATGTCCTGAACTCAAAAAGTCCTGTGGTGCAGAAAAACGTCAATTATTGAGTCCCAAACAGGGAGAATCATGGATGAAGACAAAGCAAATGAGTCAGATATAAGTAATCCCCATTATGTCTTGGCTGCAGCCACACCTAGAAACCTTGAACAAACATTGCTGTTCTGTTTAGTTATTCCTGTGTTTGATAGACTTTACTTGTTAAGTCCTGTTTTAAAATTGCAGCATGTAAAAATTGTGTAGGGCTAGTCGCCATTAGTGTAGGAGGACTTACCAACGTTGTTTTCGTAGCTTTGACCAGACACACCGAGGCCTGCGCTAGAAGATAGTTGATTTGCTCTCGTATTTCCCCCAAATACAAAACCTTGGAGTTGGTGGTGCCTTGGAAGGCTTTCAAGGCAATTCTTTTTGCAGTAGGCCTTTAAAAAAAAAAATAATCTGGCTAGAGCTGCAAACAGGAAGAGGCAATTACCCTTTGCCTTTTGTGTATCGAAACGTTCATTGTACAAAGCTTTGGTAAAACACTTTTGGTTAGAATATGGAAATTGTGAAGGAAAGCATTTGGATCTGGCAAAATCATACTTGATGTATTAGGGTTGCTATCATGTCTCTTACTAGTAATTACTTAGCTAATAGCATGTGTCTTTTTCCTCTTTCATGGTGTTGAAGCTGATTTTTATTAAATCTGAACAAAGGTGGTTTTTTTTCAGGTGAGACTTAAAGGGAAAAGAAAATCTGGACCCTTCCCCCTCCTCTAATTCTAATTCTTTTTCAGCTCCTGTAAACGGGGGCCTGAACTCTTGTCTGTTAAGTGTGGCTGTCGCCAGTTCCAGGTTTTTTTTGACAGAGGTTAGGGTTTGTTTTCTGGTTCTCATCCAAACACATACCATTTGCTTCGCATTGTTCTTTTGCACTGTCTGCTCTCCTCTGGGCTTTGTATGTGGCCTATGGAACGTGACCTTCTGGCTCAGAAGAGTTCTAGAGATTTGTCTTACGCACACTTACCTGCGGTAATCCTTCTCAGTTTATCGGTGTTGCAGTGGGATAGCTTGTGATATTCAACCCATTCGTTTCCCTGGGATGTGAAGGTAACTTCTTGGGTTGAACCTGGTGGGGAAAGCCAGGTAGAAATAAAAGTTCATGTGCTGGCGGCTCTTCAGGGGCTGGTTTATGGAGGCTTGCTGTTACCTACGTTGAGTCTGTAGTAGCAAAGGTGACACTTTCTTCTTTTCACGTTCTAGAGATGGAAACGGATTTGGCAAAGCAACAAGGGAGGGGGCGCGAAGTAAAGTAGATGGTGGTGTCAGAGTTCTCCATGCCGAGCAGGATGCCATACCTTGGCCTCTTCTCTTTGGAAAATAATTACTACTTCTGTTCTCTTGTTTAAAATTAGAAAATACCTTCCTGCGAACAATAAAATGGTGTGAAAGACACCGACATGTTGTACGGCACTGCAGGCACACTCCTCTTCCAGCGGAGCCAGAACTATTTGGGCAGAAGGATAAAAGGAAAGACTTGGCGTGCAGAACTGGGGAAGGAGTAAATAGTCTTCTGTTCGGATTGAGTTTGGCTTCAGGTTATGAACGATCTGGCAACAGTACAGTGTGGAGCGTGTTCGCTGCTTTCTATTGCAAAGTGACAACCTCTCGGTTGTGCTGGTGCAGCTGCTCCTGGGGCTGCCTTGGGATCTGGATTGAGGAGCTGACACGGTTAAAACCACCGAACAGTATTGCTGTTGAATGCTCGACATCACGAGAGGATAGCCTGCAGGACAGCCCAAGGAAGGGAGCATGAAAGGAACGAGTGAAGTGGAGAGATCTGGGAGAGAGATGTGTGAGCTGGGTTTTTTTTCTGTAATTCTGCTGTCAAGAATAGCTTAAATCTTCTGTGGGTGAAATTTAACAAAAAGTCTCCGAGAGTTATTGTCGCATTGGAGTAAGCTAGCAGTCGTTGGATTGTTTCCACGTTTTAAAGGGTTTGTTTGGAGCCGTTTCATAGATTCCCAGTTGAAAGGTAGATTTCTGCTCCTTCAGCACATTCTGCCCCGAGCAATTGCAGACAGCATCTCTCATCTTAACTCACTAAACCAGTTAACGTTTGAGCTTTTGAACATATTGTCTGCTATTGAAGTGTTACGGCCTGGTAGGTACAGAAACAAAAAAGACTCTGCTGGTTGTTCCAGGGAGTAACCTCACGGAGGGGGAAAGGCTGACTTGGGTTTCCCGCGATACCCTTCACCTCGGCTTGCGCAGGGTGCAGATGCAAAGCCGCCCCGCGTTATCGGTGGATGGAGGCACCTATGAAAAGGAAGAAGGCAGCCAGGCTGGGGCAGCTTGCCAATTGCTTAAAGCCTTTGTTAGAGACTAAAGGAAACCTGCGCCCATTTAGGCACTAGTACAGCCCCGGGGGCTTTCTTGGCCTCGTATGTAAAGAAGCTGAAGGCAGCCGCGTGGAAATGATTGCACGCTTTGGCATGTCGCTCTCCATTAGCTCTTTAGGCCCTGGTGGTTGTGTTTGAACGTGAAGATCTTGTGCTTAATTCTCAGGATTTTCATCCCGTGGGTCTGTCAGTAATAGCGCTTCAACCCAGCTGTTGAAACCAAACCACGAGGAAAAGTATCTTCTGTGCAAGAACACCTGCAAAACCGGTCTCTTCTTGAACTGCTGGGAGCCCGCGTGTGACTTCATCCTGCTCACAGGGAAGGAGATGTCTCCAGTGGTCAGGCCCTGCTGCCCTGGGAGAGGTGCTGCCTCCGTGCCAACTCCTTTCTCCCTATGATAAATTCCTTATTCCCAGCTTGCTCTGTGCTGAAATAAAAAAGGAGACGCAAACTCAAGTATCGAAATAAATGTCAATTTTAAGCCAGTGCCACCAGGCAAATTAGAAAGGGGCACGCTTTCCCTCTGAAATCTGTGCTGCTCTGCCTTTTCCCTTTACCTCTGCATGAAAAGAAGATTTTTGGAGTGATTTATAGCTGTTATGCCAGGCTCCGCAGGGCTCCTAGTCTCATCAGGACGGCTAGGACGGTGTTGTCTCTGTAGTTGAGTGGTTGACTTCGGCAGGCTGCATTTCTGGGCTAGGGTGGTTGGTGGTGGTTGTTTTTTGTGGGTTTTTTTTTTCCTTTTAGAGCTTTTAACATGAAATATTCAATCATACCTGTGCGGAGCAGGATTGATACAGGTAGCATGCCTCAGAGAACTGTGGAGAAGGTGTCAGGCTGTGAGCACATCCCACGTTTGTGGTTTCTATGTACTTGTGTCTTTTCATGGAGCTGGTAGCTACCCAAGTGTGACTTTGGGGTTTCGGGAGAAATTCTGTGTCTTCCTCCAGCAGAATTAGCTGGGGCTGGAGGGGACATCTCTCCAGAGTGTCTTGAAGAGAATCTGAGGTACTGCAGCCTACCAGGTGCTTGTTGTTCATGGGTGCTCCAGCTTGGCTGTCACTGAAAAGGTCGGTCAGCATTTATTTGGTAGGAAGATGTAAGCTGGGATACCCCGAGGAATTAATTTTGTTTCCGTATTTTTTTTGTACAGTCCTGTGTTGCGCTTCTAGAATGCCCGGTGCTGAAGAAGCAATGATCCTGTTGTATGAAGGACATTGAAGAGAAGTGGTTGCTTTATTTCCCAAACATCATAATTTCTCTTAAGAGACTATTACGTAGCTTGGTATGAATTTTACTTACATGAAACATATGGAGTCAGCAGACAAGTCTTACTGAACAAATTGGAGGGCAGCAATCCAAACTGATGCCTGTTGCCTACAGTCCTCCTTCTTCAGAGCTTTTGCTTAATTGCAAGCTTTCTATTTGGACTTTCATTCTTTAGTTTCTCATTCTTGGCAGAATATCTTGCTTTAAATTATTGCTGTCAACACGTCCTTAGCCCTTCCTGCTCCCGCCATCCCCTTAAATTGTGTAGTACTGTCTGTGGTGCTTCAGATTGCTATAAAAAGGCCATTATGTTTGTAGTTGAAAGCAAAGCCTGCTGTGAATATAATATTTTACAAAAAGATACAAGCATCTCCCTGTTAATATTATTACATTGATACACTGGTTTTATAAACATTTTAGCCTTCTTTGAAACAGTTGATATCTAGTGATTATGGCTCCATTAGCTGTACTAACAGATGGTTCATACGCAAGTACTTTTATGCTGTCATCTAAGGCAGAAATGCGGAAAAGAAAAGGAATGTTAAATTCTCATTTCTTCCGTGGTGAGGCTGGGAAGTTAGCGTGTGGTGGAGGATCTCACATTAACCTAAGATTGTGTGACCAAGGAGGAGGGAAACTCCCACCTGGAATGATGCAGAATAGATGGGAGAGGGGTAACGAGTCATGCTGGAGCAGGACAGCGGAGAGCACTGGTACCAGAATGGGTTGTGAGCCGGTGGGGCCAGACCACAATGGAGATGATCTCTGGATGGGTCCAGCGCAGGGTTCTGTAGGGTTTGCAGGATTTAGAGGAGGTAGGACTCCTGCAGTTAACTGAGTTAGAGGCCGGGAAAGTCCCTGCTTTCTTTACCAACCAAAATAGAGGTGGAATTAGGCCACGGACATGGAATAACTTTGCCAAGGTCGTGCTGTGGAGCTGAAGCAGCAGCTTTGCCAAACATCCGCAGTTGCCCTGTGCACCTGCATTCATTTGTGGCCTCCGTCGTATATTTTTTTCAACAGGCACAATACAGAATCAGAGACCTCTGTGTCCTCACAAATGAAGATAAATCTAATTTAACATCCTCTGCACTTCTTACCTTGCTTCGTCAGGTGATGCGTTTGTTTTGTCTTGGGTTTTTAGTTTGTTGGTTTGGGGTTTTTCTGGACGTTTTAGGATTGTAGATTCTTAAATTTTGCTCTGTCCATGCCTAGAGGGAGATCAGGATTTCTTCCTGCGAGAACCAGAGAGTTCAAGGTCTTGAGCTTCTGTTTTAGATGAGCAGGTTGGAGGGCTTACATGTGTTTTTGCATAGTAATAAAGGCAGCGTAATACTGTTAGAATTAAGTGCTAATGTGAAATAAAGCAGTAAAGATTAGTTTGTAATTTGATGTAATTCTGCTTACATCTTTGAGGGAGATTGGCTATTGCTGAGAAACTGCACAGTCACCTCTGCTTTACATTTATTGCAGAATGAGAAATTAAAATATGATCTCACTCTCATTAAAATTAAGTAATTGATGTCATCGTTCAATTAAAAGATTTTTGTGGGAGCTTTTGGCAAGTCATTCCAGGTTGCTCTTAAGACCTGACCAACCAAGCACCCTTAAAGTGGAGGGAATGGTGGATAGTTGTCTTGAGGAACTGAAAGGTAAGGGAGCTGTGAATACATTTTGCTGGTTGTTGCTTTTTCAGACAGCTTGCAGTTCCCTGCCTGTACGGCTATAGCTGGGGTCTCTTTCTGGTTTATTCATAATTCCATCTAGGCATCCCTGCAAGAAATCTTTCGGGTTTTTTGCTCTGGCCTATACAGAACTGGAGTGGCAAAGGAGACTTGTGTTTTTGTGCTGGCTCCATCATTTTCAGAGTATTAATATTTCATTTAGGCTTCTTGAAGCTTTTAGCAGATTTGTAAGGCTTTCTTCCCAGTGGTAGTGTGTGTGAGGACAACTTGAGAGCATTCTGATGAACTTACACTATGGAAAGTGGTTTTATTTGTTTTGATTTATGGCTGAAATACTTTTAAGCAGCTCATCCTGTTTGGTAAGTAACTTTGCCATAAACGTAACCGTAAAAGAGATCCAGCGGTTTTTCCTTTTCTCCAGCTAGAGTCCAGCCAAACAAATACTGTATCGCATCCAAGTAACACTTTTTCGTGCCAGTAAAGACCAGTCTGTATTGTCACTCACCAGTAAAAAAACACAGATGCAGCCAGCTGTGCTGTGTCGGGAGCAGCAGGTTTCAGAGAAGACCTCGGTGGCACGTGCTCTGCCACCGCTCCTTCTCTCGCTCCGTTTCATACGTAGTGGCACTGATGCCAGACTTCTGAATCTCCAAGGGATTTTGCCGTGACAGAAATCCTTCTGTGCTCAGCTCGAGCCCTCTGTGGCTTTCAGGCAAGCAAGCAGTGCCAACGCAGGCGTTTTGGTGTTCAACTTCCACTCGGTTAGGGCTGAAATGTGGTTATTTACACTGCTGTTATGTGTTAGAAGTCTATATAAATGATATTTCCTGATTTTTGGCCCATTTTCATTTGAGCCTGGAGAGATCGCAGCTTGTCACTGCAAATACACTGTGAAATTTTTACCCATCACTAGACAAAAGTTTCTTCTCTTCCAACTTCAAGATGTTCTTGTCTGAGTGAAGAGCACCAGAGCAGATCTGGTGCCGGTAGGTTGCCTTTCAGTGCATGTGATAATTTGTCCTGAAAAACACTT
The DNA here is from genome assembly GCF_015220075.1 of Falco rusticolus. Taxonomy (NCBI): domain Eukaryota; kingdom Metazoa; phylum Chordata; class Aves; order Falconiformes; family Falconidae; genus Falco; species Falco rusticolus. The sequence goes on along the minus strand of NC_051205.1, from coordinate 4,679,125 downwards.
GGAACCCGTTTAGAAAAGGATCGGGGATTTTTTTCGCCCGGACTCTGCAGCTGCCATGAGTACACAAGCTCGTAGTTGTTTTGCATTGTGCTCGCTACGTTCTTGATCAGGCTTGTGCAGGAGTTTATGCTTTTCAGCCGATGGCTCTGAGCCTCCTGAAATCTGCCGTTCGTGGTTCAAGATGGGAACAACAAAAGGGAAACGCAGCCGGCGTTCTGGCCTCTGGCCTCAGCCATTTTTGTTTACCAGTTAATGTTTCTTTCCAGTTGGCTAGTGTTTGCTGGGTCAGTCGATCTGTTGTTTAAAAGGCTTTGTTTACCGCTAACTCGTCTTTTGATACTTCCATGCTGAATTTACCAACAGGAGTTTTTCATTTACCTGCTGAAAGCTGTGTCATTTCCAGAGGAACGTGTTTATTTTTCTTCCCTTTTTATTACAAATAACCTGCCGTGAGTTTATTTCCACTGGATGAAATGTCTCTCTGGCCTTCGTGGGAACAGAGTGCAGAAGTGTCAAAATCTGAACCCTTTGGAGAATAGTTGTATTTAGGTGTTTGCTTATCCAGCAAAGCGGTATTTGCTGCCAGCTGTAAAATGTTTCCTTTTCCATTGATACTCAGCTCTTACGTGTAGGTAGGGGGCTGACTCATTAATATTACAAGTGTCATACGTGTTGTGTTAGGGCCAGTCCCGATTTTGCTGTCCTCTAAAGTGGAGACAGCGGCGTTGGAAGCTGTCCAATTCATTCTTCACCGGGCTTCTGTCAGCGAGATTATTAGGCTTTAATCTGTTTCATGGTGATGGCTTTGCTTTTCCAGAAGGGAGTTCCTTTTGTGTGTAGCTCAGACCACGCCAGAACTGGTCGTTGGGCTGTTGAGAGGATGCTGGTGGGAAGGAGAAGGGCTTACTGGTCAGAGAGGAGTGCTGTCCCCTTTCCCGAGCGATTTGTAATACGAAAGCCCTGCTTTGCCAAAATCCTGGCCTGGGTAGGCTAGGGAGGAATTCGGATGGGATGTTTTCTCAGCCTCTCTATCTCGACTGCTGTGGAGATTGTAGTCATTGTGCAAACAAAGCAGCCATTGTCCGAAGCTTTGTGTCATCCTCTGGGTTTTGGGTTGAGAGCCTCGATTCCCCGCTCACCGGGAACTGCAAGCAAGGTGTTTTGGAGCGATTGGTTGTGATTAGTCCACTGTTATCATCCCCTGTATTTTTCACTAATAAAAAATATCAACACGGTAGAAATTTCCCGTGTAGTTTGATGATGTGAATGTTCAACGGGAAAACGGGATGGGAGAAGGAGCTTTTTAACAAGGTTGCGGTGACAGATTTTTGTAATAAACACAGTATTTGGGGTATTTTGTAAATAATTCCTGTATTCATTTGCTGTCAGATACTTAAGTCTTCAAAGTAAATCACATCTGTAACTGCAATATCTTTTTGGGTAAGCTCTTTTGTTCATTTTGTTTGCATTCTTTTTGTCAAGTTGCTGACAGTGTGCTCTTAAATAATCCTACTCATTTCTCCATACTTCCTTCCCTCTACGAGCAAGACATGTGAGAATTCAGTTTATTTAAATTGGAAGAAGAGATATTGCGCCCTTAGAGAGGCCACGGTAGGAAAGTTCGCTCTAAGTAGTAATTGTGGGTTGGGAGATAGCTTGTTGAATAGGTTCTTTCTTACTTTAAGCCTGTTTGTTTAGGTTCAAGGTCCACTGGTGTCAATGTGGAAAGGCTGTTTGTCCTCACTGGTTTGTGAAAATAATCTTATGACCGTGGTGATGTGCGGCTACGAGGCAAGAAGAAGCCACGGGTTCGGATCTTGCCGTTTTGGAATGACAGAAATATCTGTCTGATACTGCAATATCCTGCATAACAAGGCCAGCACACTGAGATTGATCGTTCTTTCTCGTTATGATAATAACCTGAGTTATTGTTGTTTTTAAAGAGCCGTTTAGTGTACGGAATTAGGAGGAATCGATGTGCTGGGGGGAGGTGTGTGCTTTCCCTCGGAACAGGTAAGTTCAGTAGCTTTCTGGCGGATTTGCAATGTGCAGCTGGATCGCCAAGCTGTGCGCTGAGGGTTCTCCTGTTTGCTGCTCTCGTCTGTTTTGCCCATTATTTTGATCTTCCACGCAGTTTAAAGGCTTTCACAGAAGAAGGATCTTGCCACATCCTGCTACCCAGCCTCCAAACAAAGTGCTGCTGAAGCAGACACTGACTCCTCTTTAGCACGCCACAAGAGCCCCGAACAGAAGTCGTTCCTTGCATGATCTTGCTTGTAAAGAGCATCACAGCTGACAGAATAATGGCTTTTCTTAGGCTTGCTGGTGACATGCCAACACGGTTTCCTCAGCAATGAAATTCCTCAAGAAGCCATGGTTGCTGATGTAAACATAACTGAAAGCTTAACACAGCCCATACTGAGCTCAGGGTCTGAAATCTGCTTCTTACACCATGCTGTACAGCGCGTTTTTCTTCTGCCTTTTTCTGTTTAAATCTGCTTTCCCAAGCTCGTAACCAACTGGAACGGGTTGAGCTCTTCAAGCCAGAAAAGATGGGCTGGGCTGTGCCGAGGGGAGCCTGTCCAGACTCCGGCGCTTGCTCGTGGCAAGGATCACTCAGTGGGGCAGCCTCCACAGCTCCGCTTTTGTGGAACTGTGTGTGGGACGGAGGCGACTGGGCAGGTTTAAGGTTTCTTTAACAAAGTGCTTTGCTTCCCGTTAGTCAGGCTTGGAAAAAAAAAATTAAAATGGATAGCAAACCCAAGAACAGTTCCATAGCAGCTCGAGTCTGCCTGCTGTCTTTTTGACAGGTACGCTTCTGGAATTTGGTGGGAGTTTCCGCCAGTCAAATTACTAGTGTTGCACGCTAATTTGAGGCTGGGTAAAAGATTAATAATTGTATTGCTTTAAGTAGTGGAATCCTACTATGGTGACTAATACTGTTTAATAGTAACTATCCTGGAGTAAGTAAATCACTTTTAAATGCTGTAAAATGACTGTGGTTTTGCGTTTCGGATTTCAGTGCTTTGGGAAAAACAATGTGTTTTGCTCTCTTGAGCAGCCAACACTTTCTCTGCTGTTTTCTTCCGTGAAATGGGAGTGAATATTCTTCTTATGTTATATATATGTATTATTATGAATACACGCTTGGTCCTACCTCTTTGGGAAAACCAGGGTAGGAGGCATGTGGGAAAACATGTCACGATAGACGCGTCCCCTATTTAGTTTTGAAAAATTCATTCCTGCCATTGATTGATTGTTTGGGTTTTAGTTTGGCGGGTTTTTTTGTTGTTGATTTTTGTTTGGGGAGTGATCTTTTAAGTGCTAATGCTTTCATCAAGATATCTTTCTTTGTTTCATCATGCGTAATCATCGAGCTCATCGCACTGTGATTTTGGAATAGCATTTTCCCATCTGGAAAGACGTAATTACCACGCTGCCGTGCAGCATGACATGCCAACTAGGTTAGTGCTTCGTTAACACTGTTTAGAGGAAGGTCAGGGTTGCATTTCCATGCCTGAGTACGTTGAGCAGCGCTGTGTTTGATCGATAGATAGGGGGATAATTGCTCTTAACTTCTTTCCTCTCCCATTCTTGCATCTCATTCAAGAATCTAGAATTATAAAAAGTACCTTCAGGTGCAGTTGGACCTCAATGGGCTGTGTATCCCAACTGCTTCTCTGGATGGTTTGGCAAGGTGCTGCTGCAGTGTCAGGTTTGGAAGGGAGTTACCAGGGAGGAGTACCTGTGGCAGTTGGCTTACATTAGAAAAGAGCGAAGCTTCTTTCAAGAGAATTATTAAATAAGGGCATCAGAGAGCCGTGAAAGGGTAGGTGATAGCAATAGCACACAGAATTAAAACCCACAGTCACTTCTGTTTTAATCATCCCGGGTCAATGCACTGTGGTAATATTCTGATGGTTTTGTGTGGCCACGGTAGCTGCTGAACCAAAAAAAAAAATAATGCAAAAATATGATCAAGTTTTTGTGCAAGAGAGTCGAGAGGAAAACAGCCTGGTGAGCCCCGGCCTCCGCTGGAACGGAGGTGCAGAATAAATGCCAGGGACTGTCTGGTTTCATCGAATACCTCTGACTGGAAACTGTGGTGTCGCCGATGGCTGTGGGTGGGGTAAAAGCTTCGTACATCTGAGATTTTTTTTATCAATCAGCCCATTTGTCAGGGCCCCAGACTGTCATTGACTGCTGCTTACTGCAGGTTGTGGTAAACCCAAGGGAAAAATATTGTTTGACTTTCTAATTGTGGGTGGCTATCTACGTGCGTCTCAACCATTTTGCAGCAAGATGCAGAATTCTCTGTGGGTGCCTGCATGTTTTTGGTTTTCCTTTTATTCCTGGGCTAAAACCAGGCTTGGTTTGGAAAAATCATTTGTCCACGTTAGTCTGTCTCGTGGAGAAAGTGCCGAGTGTTTAGAATAAGCAAGGAGTTGACGCGTGTGTGCGATCTTGGGCTGGATGGGCAGCTCCTAGGAGAAGATTATCAGCGCTCGCTGTTCTGAGAATTCGGTTTCTACCTTAAGGAAGACAAGGATGTACCTGCCTACTGAACAAGCGCTGAATCACGGGGTTGTTACACTTGCACAAAGTTTAGTCATTTCCTGGGAAACTTTTGTTTTCAGTTTAGTGGCGGAGGGCTAGGTCTGTGCGTTTGTGCTGAGGATTAAATAAATGTGAATTTCTGCTGGTGCCTGTGACCAGGAGGTTAGTCAGAAGAGAGAATTATTCAGGGCAGAGTCACTTCATCTGGTTTTTTTTAAAGGCGTTGTGAGGTGCCTCGCTGTACTCAGACTGTGAGTATCGCTGGTTCTCGCCTCCGTGCATGTGCTGCTTTCTGTTTCTCCTCATTTCGATGCAGGACTAGTACTATAAATGCAGTTAAGCATTCCTACATCGAATCTCGCATTCTTCTCATTGAGTACTTATTAAAAATGGATGGAAACATTTCTCTCGAATAGGTTTTATAAAATCCCGTTTCTGACAAAGCCTTGGTTTTGTGCCCTTTATGGCGTTCAGAAGGGAAAATGCATTTTTTCCCCATGAGGAGATGTAGCTATTTAAAAGATTTTAATTTATTTATTATTTTCCCCAGGATGGGGTTACATGCAAGATTTATTATTTGTCTATGGGATTAAGCTATTTATGTGCATGTGCTGGGTTTATGGGTAATATGTAAAATTTATTACCTTGTATAAAGTTGCCTTCAGTGACTGTATTTTGCAGATGTTTGTTAGCAGCAGTGAGCGGAGCCGGTATTTAGTTGGGTTATCAGGGTTAACAGAATTTAATGATGTGTTAAAAGGTTTTAAGGCGTTATATTCAAGAGGTTTTGGAACCTTTTAAAAAACATTTTACCTTTTGTCAAGGTAGATTGTTACCTGGGTGTCGATAAGTGTGATTTAAGTCACCGAGCGTGTCGTGCATCCTTTTGTCAGGTGGAAGATCTGACAGGCGAAATATTTCTGGGCTTTTAATTCTTGCATACTAATGAACTTGGGGGTAGGGTTTGAAGTTGGGCTTTGTGGTCTTTCGAGCAGCTTCGCTGGGGAGGTCCTTTAAAGAAACTAACCACTGAGAACACCAGGGGCACGGTGGTGCTGTGCGAACCGCACGCGCAGTCACGTGTAAGGATGTCCTCATGGTTGCTGTAAAGAGAAGAACCCACAGAAGCGTAGCACATCTACAAGAGGCTCTTTTATTTACGGTGGTACGCTTCCAAACGTTTTTCAGCATCCCAGTCTTGTGAAGCCTTTGAAAACTCATTTTGCTGACCCTGGATAGTACCATTTTCAGCAGGAATGGGAATGATAAGTTAACATATGTGTCTTTTATTATTTTTTTTTTTTTTGTGGGGAAGGGAGAGGGTCTTCAGCTGATCTGATGACACCTCCTTTTCATCGGTCACCCCCTGCCCACACATGCAAAGAAAACCAAACTTTGTCCTTAGCTCACCCAGTTTGGTGATGCATCACATATGGCATCTGAGATTACTCTTTGTAATACATGGACCCAGACGGGTGAATCGAGGACAGTGGATCAGCTGGAACTCTGAAGTGCTGTTGTCACATAAAGAGGCTCTTCGGTAGAGTTTTGGTAGTTGGATTTGTTGTTTAAAGGTAAAACAACAAAAAAATTAAGAAGGCTTAAGGCACGCAGAAAGTGACTTGTAAAGTGCACCTTGTGACCTTAAATGACACCGACCCCCGACCCAGACCTCTGCAGCGGGGCAGGGACCATGTATGCAGGGTAGACCACGCCGCAAAAACCTAATCTTGAATTGCATTCTTCAGAAATAATAGATGTTGAGATTAAAATAGTTTGAGTTGAGTACAGCAACATTCATAAGCCTTGAGAAAAGATTTTTTTGAAACAGTGGAACAGAGTCCCCACAGTGCTGGAGCCAAGTAGACTTGTACTGTGTATATAAATTAATCTGGAGCTGATCTGTCTGTGAAACTTTTAGTACTGCAACTGTAGCAGTATAATGGTTGTGCTTAACAAACACAGCTTTGTAAGACTTGCTGTTTTTTTCAGTAGCCTATTCATGTTCTTAATGGGAACAGAATGGTGCTGTTAAAGGGAAACTGCAAAGCCCAAACTGGTTCTGTTTGGTTTTCTTACCTTTTTTTTTTTTTAATTGGTGACATATAGAGGCTTTATTTCTTTCAAGAAATCAGTGGCTTTTTTTTGGAAGACTGTACGGTTTGCAAACCTTAGCATTGTCTTGAAGGAGGAAACCTGATATACAGCTTCACCAGAAGGAAGGAGGAGGGGATCTTTGAAGCTGCATCATCATTTGGCCTCAGACAGAAAGAGGCAATTGTCTAAACTTGTTTCAAACATAGTTTTTGTGCTGAAGTTATAGCCAAAGAGTGTTAGGAGTGCAAGACCATTTAATAGGCATCGTCTGTTTGAACGCACAGCCGTAGAAAAAAGGTTTAAATGTTATCTTTTGGCTTGCTGAAGCTTGGGATTGAGGGCGTCCTAGCTTTGAGCTAGGTAAAACCACCGGGTGCTGGGGGGTGGTGGTGGAAGTGTGGGGTGTCTAGAAGTCGCCGGCCCTCCAGGAAACGGAAGAAAGACACTATCTAGCTGCAAAACAAATAAATGAGTGGCGACAGCATTTCTTAGCGAAGTGCTGGACTGCTGGGTTTGATCCCTGTTTTCTGCCTAGGCTATGACCGAGATGGTCTTAAAGCACATTTTGGGTTTCTGCAGCATCCATCGCATGTAGAAGCCCTGACCTGGCAGTGACATGCAACAGAAGAACGTTTTGAACTTTCAGTTGCACTTTGGGTTGCAGTATCTCTGGTTTGATGTCTGCTTCTGGTCAAGGACAGGGAATCCCAAACCAAGCTCTGCAAAACCAGGTTTCATGTTGCGTTCTTGCGGGGCGAGTTTGAGATGATAAAACTGCAGGGAGATGTTGCCTGTCATATATGCCTGGAGAACAAGCAGGGGGTGAGCAAGAAAGGCAGAGTCAACAAGCTGGTGCAGGGGTGAGAATAGAATTATTCCTTTATTTTTGTTATAATCACATTAGAGTATTTGCTAAGAGTAGCTAGCTGTGTTTTGGGGCTAGTGGATGTACCAAAAGCATTTCCATGATTCTCTTTTAGCACAAACTGCTCGAAACATCAATGTTCCTTTCTTTTTTTTTAAAGCATAGAAACATTTTTTGGAAAAAAAAAATGCGTGCAAACTGCTTTCAAATTTGAATCTTTTGCTTGATACAGTCAAGTGTTTGGAGGCTTTGTTGGGGAGATGCTGTGCACTACGTGATCATTTTCCTTAATTTCTCCACTGTAGTAATTATGGTTTTGTTAGACAGTAAATGATTCAGTGTTCTCATTCCATGGGGGGAAGGGGAGCAGGGATGTTGAAAGAGGAGTATTGTCTGAGCGTAGCAGGATTAGCTGGTGTTACCACCTTGCACTGATTGAGCACCACTGTTTAGAATAGATCATCAACTCTAATTGCTAAAAAGCAGCCTGGCGTCACAGGGCGGTGAGACTCCTGAAGTTTGAGGCTTCTCTATTGCATGATTTGAATATAGGTGTAGCATCCAGGCTGATCAGCTTCCTTCTGCGCTGGCTATGCCCGAACTCCTCTTTTTTTCTCATTGCCAAGTTCATCTTTTCTTTTGCACTCGCGCTGGTCAGAACATCCAGGTTAGAACTGATGCTCATCATACAAATCCAGTTTCCTTTCAAGAAATTAGGAAAACGATATGAAAAAAGGAATCTCAGAATCAATTATTTGCAATTTTTTTTTCTTTTCTAGGGAATTCTGTTTCTCAAAAGTATGCTGCTTCAGTCACAAACAAGCAGGGCCTCTTGGATTTCATCATGGAGTCAGGATTATTGTCCAGGCATTCTGAGTGATGAAAAATCATTACTCCTAGATTCACGGTTTGCAGAAAGAAGACAAGTTCAATCTACTCTGAATCCACAGCAGGGCACCTCTTGTGTATCTGCAAGACCTGCTGTGTCTTGAAAAACAGGATTTCTTTAAATTCTGCCTTCGAAACTGTCAGGAGAGAGAAGAGGGGGAAGAGGGTTGGAAGAAGGGGACGGTGTGGTGATGGGTAGCGAGGTGAGGAGTGACTGGAGTGATGCAACACCGGTGCCAGCCTCCTGCCAGGGAGCCCGTTCCGTGAAGGTGGCTGGAGTCAGTCCTGCAAATGCTCTGCAGGGCAAGAGAACAGAGCTGGTGGCTCTGCAGGAGAAGGTCCCTCGTGCGTTGGGATGGATTCACCTTGGTGAGTCGGGGAGGCGGTGGCAGAGCTTTGCGTTGGTGGGGATGGAAACCTTGGGAGCTTAGGGAGCACGGCGAGGGAGGTGGTGGCGCGGGGAGGTGATGGGCTGGGTTGTGGCAGTGGCCAGCTGTATTTACGCTTCGGGCTGTTCTAATAGGCTGTTTGTCTGGGGGAGCCGAGGGGATCGCTGCTCCTGAGCTGGTGGCTGCCGTCACTGCAGCAGAGGTGTTGGGAAGGAAGGAGAGCCTGTTCCTCTGCTGCATCAGCAATCAGCAGCTTAGCTCCCCCTTTTACAATAAACGACAAAAACAAACAAATAAAACCCCAAACCAACAAAAAAAACCCCAACCCCAACCAACAAAAAAAAACCCAAACCAACCACCCCCCAAAAAAACCCCTGAGGATTGCAGACATCGCATTTTGAGACACTAGGAAAGACGATGACATACAAGAATCTTACAGTTGGTTATGGCGAAAGGTTTTTGGCTGAAAAGAAGCCAAAACTTGGCTCTTTTTTGGGAAAAATCCCTTTTCCTTAGCAGGGCCTCCCCAGCGTGTGGAGGCACAACCATGACTAGCTGAGGAGATAGATAAATATAGACCTCAACTGAACAGAAACAGTTGTAGCTGGGAGAGGGCCAAAAGAATGTCTCAGCAGTAAGTGTTTTTGTTTGTAATTTCTTTCCTAGGAATGAACAAACACTAGCACCATTTTAAAGCTAAATTGTCAGCTCTCATTTGCTTTGCTAATGCTTCCTTTGTAGCGCTGTGCCTTGCATCTGTGTAGAAGGGGTTTGTGGTTCTTGGGTTGGTTGTTTTTTGGTGGGTTTTTTTTTTCAGCTCTCTGGAAGAATTTAGCGTACCAAATGTCACCAAGTGTTTTAATTTATGGAGGCGGGGTTGATGATTTACCAGGTTGATGTAGTAGGAGTGAATGGTTCTTGAGATTGCAGTCCTATTGTCTTGGTTCTCTTCCTGTGGCTGGAATTTATGATGTTCGCTGAGGAAGTCTGCCTTTACGTTCGGATCTAGCCATTTCCATTTCCTGTAAATCAGCAGGAAAAGGAACAGGGTGAAAGAAAGTGTTTCCCATAGTGATTTTTTTGGTTTCTGTCTCAGCGGATTAGTACCAAATTTGGACTATGTATGACCAGAGAGAAGAGACTTTATACGATTGAATTATTCCACTCGTGCAATATTTTAAAGGGACTCTAGCTTCCAGGACTTGAGATCTCAGTTGGGGCATAACTGTTGTGGTTGTAGCAACGGGATCATGATTTTACTGAGATAACTTTACACATGCCACCGTATGCCTACACACAAGGGTTTTTTTCCAAGAGCCTTAGTTCCTTGCTGGAGCTTTATTTCTGATTCGGGTCTGTTTCCAGCCTGCGTGGATGGCCGTCCTTAAGCACAGAACTCTTCGTTTACCTGTTTCTTCTAACCCTCTCCATCCCTCTTACCTAGTTCTGCCCGAGTAGGGCTCAGGTCTAAAAATTTAAAACTTAGGCTTTTTAATCCTGTGGGCAGGTGCTCAAGACTGTCAAGCCGTTTGTCAAAATAATGGTTCTTTTTTTATTATTTTAACAAACTCTGTTTGGAAGTTCAGTAGTGGGAAGACATGGTGCTGCAGGGAAAGCCCAGGAATTTATCACCCTTCTTTCTGTTCCTCGAATTTTGCTAGTTGGAACTTTCTTGCTTTTGCCAAATAACATTAGGCTTTTTATTTTTTTAACTAGCTTATGCTCATAGATTCCCTTTTTTTCCAAGCAATAACGTAAATGATCTGCACCACGCGCTAGCTGAGGTTGCACGTAATGTTTTGGCCAGAGTTACTTTCTTGTTCCTCAGTAGGATCTCGCTTCGGCTTCAGCTTTCCAAGTGCCCATCTGTGAACCGTAACGCTTGTGTTCCTGCAAGGATGAGTTTGCTGTGTCGGTAGGATATTGGCGTGGAACAGGTGATTAGAGAGAATTCTTTCCTTCCCTGTAGGTGAAATAAAAAGTGATGCTACTAGTACTTAAATTGAAAGTGCTGGGATTTGTTCGTAACGTACTGGTATTCCTTAGCAATTCCAACAGTTTTCTGTGGCAAATGTTTCATTAGGTACAGCGCGTAACCACCAGTGTCAAGAGTCCAGTTAAATCTTGCGGCGAAATGAATCACAAAATAACGAGCTGCAAACAAATCTGTGGGCTGGCTCGGAAGGAAAAATCCCTCCCCCTTTCTGTGCAGGTTTGTTTTTCCTGAAGTGGCAGTCACCCTGGTCTGTTCGGTACCCGAATGAACCAGCGTGGGGAATGAAAACTACTTCTGCAAATGGAGAGGCAAATCTCGGAAAAGCCGGTGGGTTTCGTAGCTCACGCCGTCAATCAAAACGTTATCCTTCTGGCGTGTAGTCTTGGAGCAGCTCTCTTTTGAAGGTGTGCTTTCCTCACGCTGGCAGCATACCTTTCTTGTGAGCTGGATTAATCTCAGCGATGGACTGCAATCAGGCATTAAAATGAATGCTTTGGTTGGCGTTTCGGTGCTTCGTGGACATTCTAATTTTCAGCTGCTGGATTTGTTTGGACTTGCTGGGGCCTGACTCAAACGTAGTGTTAGAGGAGCAAGGTAAAATTCTGTGTGCAAATGCACGCCCTCCGCTGAGCAGTGGAAGTACCCGTTTCAGCTTCCAAACTCTTTGTCGAGGCGTTGCCAGCGACGCTGATGTTTGACTATCCAGCACAAAGGAGTCAAGTCTGTTCCCCTCCCAAGCGTTTCTGTGCTGCAAAATAACCTTTATAACCCCGATGGCCAGAATTGGGGTTATATATATGTCTATAACCAAATACATATATATATATATATCTCCAGATAGCCGGAATGTTTTAGCAGAGATGCTGGCTGTGTTTGGAGGCTTAGAGCCTAAACCCTCTAATCACCTTTTCTGATGTGGCCGTCGAGATCAGGCTGGAAGTGTCTGGCAGAAGGGTGCTGGTGAGGCAGCAGATGCAGTGGCCTGTGCTGCTCGGTGTCTGATGCTACTGCCTTGCAGTAACAGGGCTCATGGCAAAGAAACCACGCCGTTTGCCATCACTGGTTTCTTGCTGTCATACAAATGTGGGCTTCATTTTCACTCAAGAAGTAATACCAAAGAATTCTGCTTCCTTACTGCCGTGTCTTTGCTTCCAGTCTTTCGACCCCAAGAGATAAGAGGTTATAAGTGCAGGTCGGGCTACAAGAAGGCTTGAAATGCCCCAGGGCTTTTCGTTTTAATCCCTTCAAGGTTTCAGTCTTTTCTTGTGGTTCGGATGTAATGTGAGAAATTAAAACAAAAGACAGCAGCCAGATGGTACATCTCCAGGATCAGACAGATTAATTTTTTTAAAAAAGGGAAAAGTTTACTAAGATTTACTCTCTTCCGGAGTTTTTGCTTCTGTGGAGCTTCTTGTATCAGTAGACAAAGAGTGGAATTACGGCTACTACCAGGTTAAAAAAACCCACAACTCCCTCGCTTGCTTTCACGAGATATCACATAAACATGATTAAAAGTCTGATTTTTTTGGATCAGAGGGTGTGCTTGCTGGGCAGTTGTCTAGAAGTTGACTCTGTTCGTCCTCGCCTCCGTTTTTGGAGGTGCCCTGAACAGCTCCTGCAGTGGGCAGTGGGCTTGCGTTGTTTGCTAAAAGCTGGTCTCAGTTTGATTAGTTTAAGATGAGGCTCTGAATTTGCACTTTCCCTTTGCCCTGTCATTTGGGAACTATTCCATTTTGTTAGCCTAAGTCGGCTCTGTGGTTACAGAATATTCTCATGCACTCCCAAGTTTCCCTTTTTAGGTTTTCAGTGCTTTGATATTCCATTTAGATAGCTGTTCTGATTCAAATTACGGCATTTAAATAGTATATAGCATCTATCTCTGGTCCCAGGGGAAACTACAGAAGTAATTCTGTAAGGTGGAGGCTTTGAAATCATAGTATACTCACATTTGTTCACTTTCAGGTTTTCTTCAGCGTGTGCGTTGCTGTGTTCAGGTGAAACCATCGTGTCATTGAATAGAAAAGCCAACAGTCATCAAGCTGAAAAATGAGGACGTGATTAAATGAGGATTTTTTTGTCTTGGTTTTAGGGGACATCACACAGAAGGGGTATGAGAAGAAGAGAGCAAAGCTGCTGGCTCCGTATGTTCCGCAAACCCAAGGTAGGTACTTGTTTGAGCTGGTGTAAGTTTTGCATAGCCTTGACATGAAAGGGATCTGTGGAATGTCTGTGGAGCGCTGAGATTTCATTTGCCAGCTCTGCGCGATTCCGTTTCATACGTGTTTCCTTAGCTATCTAATAACTAACTGTGGAGGTTGCGTGGATGCCACAAAGTCACGGGCAGTATTTTTGCCTCGTTCGTGCTGAACTCCAGGGATTCGTGGCAGTTCCAGAGCTCTTTGGTGGGTCTCTGTAGAGTGCTGTGTGTTTCAACGCTCTCTCTGCCCTGTCTTTATTTCCCACGTACATAAATCACATCCCGCTCCCTCGTCAGCTGAGAACTTGAGGGCTTCGAATCAGTCATGAACCGTGGGCTCCTCAAGAATCATCCTTGAAACCTTCTTAAAAACGGCTTAACTCTGCCGGGCTGGTCTGTCCTGTGTCCTTCTTTCAGCCGTCTTAATTCCCTGTTGGAGAAACATTCGGGTTTTCATCGTGTGTTGCTTTATTTTACCAGAGCAGCTGAATTCGTGTACTTTGTTTACATCTGTTTCTTTTGGTTCAGAGATCCTTAGCAGTAGAGCTGATTGTATGTAGGATAATTATATATAATTGTAAACTGAAGGATATGGCTGAAAGTATGCCTAATAATTATTATGGGGTTGCTTACCCAAAATAATTGCACTGCTGATATGCTGGGATGCTTAACCATTAAAAACTAACGCGTCTGGCTCTGAGCAGTTTGTGAATGGGCATGACAGGCAGTCATGACTGGACTTACCGTAATTTACCGAGATGGAACTACTGCCAAAAAAATGAAAAAAAACCAACCCAAAACCCCAGTGGAAGCTCAAAGTGCATTTATTGACCATCAGCGCTGCATCCGCTGAGGAAGGACGGTGTAGGTTTTCTCCTGCTGAAATTCCAGCAGTTGCTTGAGGAACATAGTAGGACTCTGGCACTGTCATGTGGCAGCTTCCAGGCTCTGCCATTCCGAAACACTGGCTGCATTCCTGCTCTCCTCCATCCCAGATGTTTCCCAGCTTTGCTTTGCTTGTGGATTTAGCTAAAGCTGGTGCTCATTCTTCTGCCTGCGCCCGGTTGCCGTAGAGGGTTATTTATCTACAAAAGAACGGTGTATCCTGTCTGCACTCCCCCTGCCCAACGTGGCAAGGCAAAAATTGTTTTTTAGCCTTCAAATTCGAGATTTTATTAGAAATGGCTCTCCCAGTACTGAGGGCTGCCTCACCTGGGCTGTGATAGGAATCTGAGGTTGCTACCTTTGTATCACATCTGTTATTTAAAGAAACCAAAAAGTCACACACATGACTAATCCCTCTTGATGGTCTTTGTAAGGAGGTATTTGTTAAGCAGGTTTTACAATCCCTTGGGTCCAAGGTGTACGATGCTGGTGGAGATCCTGAGCCTTAAAAGGAAACATGTGTGCCTTCCATGTGCTCAGGTGCCACCTTGGCAGACCAGCTTTTTCCTGGAGTTCGGTGGAGGCTGAAGCTCTACCAGTTGCTTTTCATCTATCGATGGCATGATCTCACGCCCCTCGTGCCTGTCACTTTACATGCTTGTTTGGTTTGTTGCAGAAAATGTTGTTTAATTAGATGGGGAAGGGGGATTAAAAAAAAAATAAATGTTTGGCCAGACGGTCTGTGGCCCTGCTATTTTAATTATCATGTTTTTGAAAGCGGCAGAATGAGCTGAAGTTCAGGAAGAGGCGCAGGCTGATAGGAGCTCACCAACTAAGGCAGCATTTTGCCTGCCGTTTCGGCTCAGCCCTCCAACTTTTTATGTATCTTCTACCCCCCAGCTGCCCCTATATCTGGGATTGTTGTAAAAATCATGTTGAAGTCACGCAGGAGGGATTCGGAATCAGGTCACCTTGTTAATGAGAAGGAAATGCATTTAATCCACAAGAACAACAACAACAAAAAGTATTTACTGCTGGTGTTCCATGCGTTGGGTTTCTGGCAGCACTGTCCCGCTGCTCCTAATGGATTGTCTTCGTTTCATAGCTGTGAAATGAGTCAAAGGTAGGTAGGATGGCACGTCAGGGCATGTCAGCGTTATAACTGGGGAGATTCTTATTGCTAAATCGGTGCTCCGTTCACATTGCCTCTGGCAGTTTGCCTCCTTATTTTAGAGCTCAGGCAACAATGTTAATTACCTACAGATACATGTTTTCCTGGTGCCACATCCCTTTCTGTAGATGGAACTCACTGAGGTGATGGAGCTGCGATACCAGCCTCGTGGCTCCTCTTGTTACCTGCTGGCTGCTGCGCAAAAGGCTTTGAAGAAAGTGTTTTGAGCAGCTTCCCAGGTTGTGCCTGTTGGGTAACGCTGCTGATTCCACCGCTGCCCGAATCCAAACCAGGGAGGGCAGGCGTGCCTGCTCCATGTTGCACTCCTCGCTAACCACCTGCGGAAGGAAAGACAGGCTGTCCTGCTGTCACCTCGTCCTCAGCGTCCTTCTGGATACGTCTTGAGCGTAGCTAAACCGTAAGTCGCCTTCTGAAACAGGCTTGGGACTCAGGGCTTTGAGATGTTGCTTTTATTGGAGCAACGCTGACGTTCTCCAGTCACCCTCAGAGCCAGTTGTGAAGACCAATTGGTTTTGCCCCTGTTTTAAAAGGTGCCATACGATGCTCTGATTTGAAAACCACTTTTTGGATGGACAGGTGAACTACTCCCCTACTAAGAGGTGGTGTAGTAACTCACCGCCTCTTCAGACAAGTTTTTGCTGCGGATACAGGCAAACCCTGCCTAGGGAAAGTGCTCCTGTCCGTATTAGTTATGACAAATCTGGAAAAGCATTTACAACTTTTTAGCTCAAACAGCGCAGCGACAGGAATGCCTTCTGCCAAAATTAGCCAGCCCTTGCACATAGGCTGTTGGCAGAGTGTGTTTTCTTGCTATTTAAGATAATGCATTCGGTTCTGCTGCTAATGTGTAAAGGAAATTTTATTCATTAAGCACTGATTCACTGTCAGAACCTTTTTATGTAACTGCTGGAGTGCTCTTCCTCCTGTTTTCTGTTCTCATGATGAGGAAGAAAAAAGAAAAAAAATCAAATTTTTTAAGCAAAGAGAACATTGGAGTACTTTTTTTATTGAAAAGGTAAGATGAATGCGATCTGGTGTTTTTGGTGTTCCAGTACCGCAGGGAAAGGTGTTGGAAGACAGGAGTAATATGCTTGTAAACCTGCTGAAATTGATAACATTTGAAGCCTAATTGAATTGATCTATGAATTTCAGCTGTTAATGGATGTTTTGGGTTTTTCTGCTTTGTGTTATTCATGGATAGCACAAGGTGGGAACATTACCAATTCTGTTAATTTAGTGTTTCATGTCTTTGAAATCATGGCACTTGGGAAAATAAGCATTTCTTCTTTGCTTCCTGAGGGGGCTGTCATATATCTCCTGTCTCAGAAGAGTCATTCCTGCCACCCTGTGTCTTGTGGACTGCCCATAAGCCAGCAGAAAGAACTCTACTGTAAAATTTTGCTGCTATTCCCCTCCCCCGCCCCCTTTCAGCATCATGTTATTTCAAATGGGAGCTAACGTGGAGCGGTAAAGCAGCGATAAAATAGCTTTGTCTAAACCTGTAAATCACGCACACGCGCTCCAGCTTAGTGTTGTTTAGAGAGTTTCACCCATTTACAAGACCTGACTTGCAGCTACCACAAGTGGGGAATTATTTTCTTCCTTATTTAGTCTGAGGGGTAACACAATTAAAGTTTAGCACTGGATTCTAGGAAATAAATTTCTCCCCCTTCGAAATGCTATCCAGGATCTGGAGCGCCAGAATTCTTCCATCATGTCTTGTAAAAGGCAGAATTAAGACCTGCCTAGCTAATAACTCCTGCAAAAGTCTCTGAATTTCCTAAATCTGGTGAGTTCTGGGTCTTCTCAGTGCTGGAAGACACCAGCAACCACACTACGCTGACGCAGCCGGGCTCTCCCCCGTGTTGTGGAGGTGCTGTGCAGGCTGACTTGTGAACCTGAGGCTTGAGTTTGTCATTTACGTGATTTTTGCAGGCACGTAGCTTGAAAAAACTCCACTTGTAAGGGGTGGCCAGTCCAACACGAGCGCTTCAGTGCTCTACGCAAAACAGCAGAATAACAGGTTTGTCTGCTGCGTTTCTTCTGTCACTGTCCTTGTTATTAATGTAAACACTTATTCTTGTTGATCATACGTGATGCTTATCACGATTCTTTCAATCAAAAAGTCTTTTTATGAAAAAAATAATCTCTAAATCATTGAACTTCTTCATCAAACCACAGGGATCAGAGCAGCCAGTTCTGCTTAAAAACTGAGGACAATTAAAAAAAATCCTTAGCATCCTTCAAAAGCAAATCTAAAATAGTTTCTTTTTCATCTCTCCGTAGATTTGGATCCTGCCAGCAGAAACTTGCACCTGTGGCAGGATTATTATAAAGGGAATGCTAAAAAAATCACCGATCACCTGCCAGGCTTCGCTCCCTGGCGTTGCTTTGTTGTACACCCATTTGTGATTTACACTTTTTTTCCCCCTCTTCCATGCTTGGATGCTTTGTTAGGCTACTGTAACATGTTATTATGTCATAGCAAAATACTTAAACAAAGAGCTCGCTCTTGGTGTGTCATGTCACTTACAGACACATTTGATCCCTTCGTAAATGCAATGTCGTGTTTGCCTTGTGATGCCCCGCAGAGCAGATGAGCTGCTTTTGCAAGACTTAACAAGAGAGAACTGAGTATGAATTTAATAATTCATTTAAAATAGTCTTAAATCTGCTGCTGACATCTAGTGGGTACTTGAATTTGTAAATATTTGAATGATCAGAAAGCATTAAGCTTTTCTTCTCGTCTTGTGAAGTTGTCTTGTCTTCGGATCAAAATAAAACTCTTGGTTTTGATTAAGGCCAACATGTGCTACAAAGATGTTAAACTAGTTACCGATTCAGTGCGTTCCAGAATGATGGGAAGGGACATCCACAGTGATCCTTTTGGATAAACTGAGACTTTTGAACTGAAAATCTCGCCCTGAAGTACAGATCTTCTGATTACCAGGTCCTGCACGTAAACCGCCCGAACTCTCTTTTCCTTTTCCCTTCTACCTTTCGTAGAATTTTTGCTGGCATTTTTGTACAGGTGATGATTATTTTTTGATAAGTGAAACCAGAGCTCTGTGTTACATGTTATGATCTCCAAAAAAAATACCAGTGAAAATGGGGAGTGGTTGTTTGTCCCCTTAACGAGGATTTCTGGCTAGCGGGATAGCTTCTTTTTAACGAGAAATATAGGTTCCCATTTTTTGGCAGGGTAGTTTAAAGAATCATGAATACATTAGCTGGGTAGCTTACCTCCACTGAGTGTTGATAATCACACGTGGAACTAGTAAAAATCCTAATAAAAGTTGACAAGTTTTATAAAGATTTCCAGTCCAAATAGTAAAGAGAGGGGTTAAGAAATAACTTCTTCCAGAGATGCAGCCCCCATATTCTTGAATTTTTTTCAAAGTATATGATGCTAGGCTAAGTGGATAGTTAGTTTGCTGTAAAATTTAATTAATATTCTGCTCTTTAGGTTGTTGGAAGGTATAGGAGGTGGTTGAATATTTCTGCAACTAGTTAGGTGTGATTTGCTGGTATTGTAAGTTCCCTGAGCTGGAGGCGCTTGCCTGCAGTTGTTTACCTAAAACCACACACTAAGAAAGTGGTATAACTGGAATTGGAGTCCAGGATTTGTGGTTTCCTCTTCATTTCTCTAATCCTTTGGTAGTTTGTGAGAAATTCATAAGCGGTGCGTATTTAGATGACACAATTGCTCTTGTTTTTGCATGACTTCAGGTGGCAACCTGAAGGTAATTACAGCTGTATGACCTTTTGGGTTTAGTTTTTAAAAAATTCTCACTGATGCACAGATTCATTTTAGAATTGACAATTCTAAGTAGCAACAATTCCTAGCGTCCTTTGCTGTGTCGCGTAAACTGATAACTTCTTATCGGATTATCTTTGTAGCTCCTGTATTCATGGGAAAACCAAACTTTTCCAGGATGATAAAGGCACTCCTTGGCACGCCGAAAGGAGCCAGAACGTGCACGACTCGAGGGGGCTGTTTGGTTTTGTAATTAATGTGAATAGCAAAGGCTCTTGCTGCTGGTATATTATTGGTTTTCCTGTCAATAATGCGTACTGGTCATCGGAACGCTGAGTAACAAACCCAGCTCCTCAATATATTTTTCTATAGGTTTGCTGCTCTCCATGACTCAAACTTAATTTGGGATAATAAATTACTGCATCAGTCAGAGCCCTTTACTCACTGTGCCCATAGCGGTGGTGTCTCCAAGGAAGCTGGTGTAAATGACAATGTTCTCTAAAAGCTGTTTACGTATATCGCTTCACCACCACTTAAACTGCTGGTTTTCTTCCATCTTAACGCAATGATGTGAGTAAGGTGTGGTCCTGATCCCATTGGAAACGTGGCAAAACAGGGAGCAAACCCTACAGATATTAAATGACAAAACGTCGGAGTTTGTTGCAAACGGCTCTGTTAAGTGTGTGGGATCGTAGGGCTTACCTGCCTGACCTACTATTTAATTTATCAAGATTTATCTGAAATCTTATCACTTTTGCTTTTGGATTTTGTAGTGGATTCTTTAAAGGTGGCTTCATCTTCCTTTATCGCTGACAGGTTACTTAAATTATGTGAAATTGTGTATTATATCACCTGCGTCAGATTTGCTGTAGATTGTCTCTTACTCCAAGTATCTAACAACGCCTCAAAAAGAAAAAAGCTGGGAAAAACCTCTTTAAGAGTAAGGTCAAAGAAGGGACAGGTATATCTTAACTGATTAAGGCGTAATTGGACAGATGTATTACGCTAATTACATCCACTGCACCACACACAAAAAAAAGAAAGGAAATCCTGTGATTATGTGGTAGAAGAGAAGAGCATGGTCAAAAAAAGCTCCTTTTATTTCCTGCACTCAGGAGAGCTGTGGACTGTTTTCCAGGGGTTGATCCAGTGTTACAGAAGGAATCCAGAACTCAGATGCCTGTTCCATCTGCAACTCCAGCCTCAGCATCATCATCGTCATCATCCTCATCCAAATTTCACCGAGCTCGCTCAGGGGGAGCCAGAGATGAACGCTATCGATCCGGTAAGGCGGGGGGCAAGGGCTCACCTGGGATTCCTATTGGTAAGGAAGAAAGTTCTGTGTCCTCTCAAGGAATCGAGCGTATTATCTGCTGATGGAAAATCCCACCTTGGTAGTTCTGTATAAAGAAACATCAGACTTGTATGACAGTGATTCTGAATCAAAAAGAATGCCAAGTAAAAAAAAAAAAGAAAGCAAATAACTTTTTGCCATTTTTGCCACTTTGATTTTTCTGGCTTGCATTGCCACCCTTCTGTCAATGACTTGCATTGAATGACATCAAGCTTGTTTTAACCGTGTCTGTAAGTAACCAGATGCAGTGAGGTGACAGGGAGCACTTGGTTCCTGGGATTGGCACCTCGCTGGTTTCCATCTCCACTTCAGGAAAGGAGGAGGTGGTGGCACCTATTTTTTGTTCCCACCTGGTTTTGGTTTTCCCTTTGCGTTAACAAGATCGAAGGTTTCTTCTCAACAGGGGCGAATAAAGTATATCAAATATACCTTCTCCAGGAACACTGCTATCACAGACCACCATTTCTTAAAGCATTAAAAGAGCCTCGTTTTCTGGGTTTTGGAGAAGCGTAATTAAAGTATGTTAATCTGAGAGATTAATGTAGATGACTTTTTTTTTTTTTTTTTTTTAAGAAGTTGCCTTCCCATCACCGGTGATGTGTCTTCCTTTAAAGAGCTCTAGATGTTTGCAGAGGGATGGAAGCTGCATGTCCTAGCCTGTTCCAGTTACTAACCAGCATGTATTTACAGCCATAGTTAGTAACTTCCAAGATTTACATAAAATCTGCATCCATTCAGATTTTTGAACAAGTTTTTTTCCTAAATCAGACAACTGGCTGAGAGCTTGTCGGTTTATAGACCAGAGTTGCACCTGGGGCTGTATACACTGTTAGCTTAGGTGCGTATTTTAAATTATGCACAAGCATATTTTAGGATAATTTTTGTTTGAGGGGAACAGTCTGGTGGGGTTGGGATTTCTATAACTTTATATAGAAACTTTCTATAAAAGTTGCTGGAGACAGAAGTATATAATGGCTAATCCAGAAGATTCCAGGCTAAAAAAACCTGGCTGTGCTATTAGCTATTGCTAACTTGAGAAACCTCAGTTCGTTTCCCTGGGTTGGGTTGGGTTTTGTTGTTGGGGTTTTTTTGTTTTGTTTTTAAAAAAAAGGAAATGTGTACTTTACAAGCTGGTGGCAAAAATGTAGTTGTTTGGGAAGGTTCTGGAAAATGGACGATTGCATAAATCCAGATCTCTAGCAAGAGCTGCACGTGCGTAAGCCTTGCATGTTTTTCTTCCTCCTTTGCTGTTACAAAACTCGGTGTATGCGCTTCCCGTTTTGCAGACATCCACACAGAAGCCGTTCAAGCAGCCCTGGCAAAACACAAAGAACAGAAGATGGCCCTGCCCATGCCAACGAAAAGACGGTCTACGTTTGTTCAGTCTCCAGCTGATGCCTGCACTCCCCCAGGTTAGGTTCTTGCAGCGTGCGGTCTCTGTGGGGATGTTAAGGTACGCATTAGTAACAGTTGCTAAATCAAGAGGCTGGAATTGTCAAAATATTCAAGCTTTTTGACACATTTGGAGGTAGCGTGCTACTCCTGTAGTGCTCTTGCTAGGTTTGAGCAGCTGCTTGTTTTGGTGGAGCTGCTGTTAGGGCTGTGAAAATGCCTTTTTTTCCCAGAGCTTTGAAAGACTCAATTGACAAGAGCCGAGCAGGCTTTCGGACCCAGGCTTCTCCTTTTTGCTCCCCTCGCACCTATTTCGGTTGCCTCATTCATGTCTGGATTTGGTTAAGGTTTACTACTCAACGCACAGGAAAGATTCGCAGCGATACACATTTCTGGGCAAGAACCTTGGAGGGGATCCTGCGGGATTCCGTGACTTGCAGGACTTTTTCTTTACTAACCCCTCCCGTGTGATAGTGGCTGCAGCAAAATACCTCTGAGGACGCGGCGTCTGTTACGGTGCATGTGCTCAGATATTAATAAAGCTCTCTGTTTTCAAGCAGCTGTACGCACTGGCTTAAACAATGAGTACGTGTGATGTTCAGCAGCGACTTTTGTGTTGTCTCTCATCGTGCAGAAGCATCACAGTCATTTGGCTTGAGAAAGTCATCTGAATACTATGAATTCCTAGCTCACTGCGAATTCATATCTCCCTGGAACTGCTCTGCTAGGCTACCTCACTCACCCCTGTCCTTTTACCTCCTTTTTTTTTCCTTCGTATTCCTGGGTTTCTTTTCCTTTCTACGGGGGGCTCATGCATGTTCCTGGTGTCTGCTTGGGTCTCAGCTTTGTACTAACCTGCCCAGGACTACAACGCATTCTGAGCTGTGAGGGCTCCACAAATATCAGGGTACCGCTTACACTCTGTCTGGAATCTTTTTTCTTCAGCTCATAACTGCGTTCTGCTTTGGCAAGTACGTAGAACGTCACTTAACACTTGGATTTATAACTAGAGCGTAGGCAGGCAATCGCTTTGAAGAACACATAAATTTTAGGCCAAAGTCTAATTGAATGTTTATACGTAGCACTGTACAACTGGAGATATCAAGTAATGAGTGCTTTCTTCACGATAAATAATTAGTTCACAGCTTTAGGATAGACGAGGTATTTGTTCTCTTGGAAACACAGGATGCAGTTCCTTGTTGTAGTGTTCTCTATTTTTTTTTGGTTTGTTTTGGGGTTGGGGTTTCATTGTTTGGTTTTTTTCTGCAGTTGAAAGGGACCCATTTAGAATACCAGACAAAAGCATTTTCTGCGTGTGGCCTTGGCACATTTGTTTCCCGGTGCCTGCATTCTGCTTGGTTCCTGGGAATTTCCAGTGTTGGCAACGATACTGACCCCTCACTTTCCATTTCAGAATGCCCAAAGTTAGGCAATCCCCCATCTGATATTATAGAATGCGAATGGAGAAGTAACGAGAGATAAGTTAATGAACTCGGAGAGCCCAGGGGAAGGATACTTGGCTGAGGAGGTGAATCTTGTGTGTGCTTTAAACAGGGGCAAAACACCAGGGGTAAAAAAATAATTAAAAAAAAAAAAGGGTGTTCGCCTCGGAGGCGGCTGCTGCTTTAACTCCTGGTTGGGCCACTGTAACCTTGTTTGACACAGCCTGTGGGAAAAAAAAAAAAAAAGACCTTCAGAGGACGAGCCTCTGCCATCGGTATGTGAATCGGAAAGAGGGCATGTTCAGTGCAATGTGCTTTTCCCTAAGCAGCTAGATTTTCTTTTCTGCTTCCACACAGACACGTCTTCTGCCTCCGAGGACGAGGGGTCGCTAAGGCGCCAAGCTGCTCTTTCTGCTGCATTGCATCAGAGCTTACAGAATGCTGAGTCTTGGATCAACCGATCTATTCAGGGGTCATCCACATCTTCATCAGCATCTTCTACACTTTCCCATGGAGAAGGCAAAGGGACCAGTGGGTCACTAGCTGATGTATTTGCCAATACTCGAATAGGTAGGAGATGGGTATGAACAGAAAAATTGTTGCGAGTTCAGATTGTGTTCATAAAGCTGGAGTTGCCCGTTGCAAAAGGGAAATTCGGATCCAGAGCTTAGTTAGTTTTGATGGAACTGGCTAGGATTTGTTGGAGTTGCACCATCATGATGTTTGTTTGTTTTTTGTTGTTTTGTTTTTTTTTCCTTCAGAAATTCAGAATACTGAGTTGGTTGAAGAAGGGGAAGTGGGGAGCAGGAGCTTATTGGAGTAGAAAAGACTCCAGGGTGTTGGTGACAGTATTGACAGGATCAGGAGGCACCACTTTCTTTCTGTATACTGTGTTGCTTACGTCTACAGCTATTTGGAAGCTCCTGTGTGTACAAAGCTACCGTATGCAAGTAGCATTTGGCATCTGTGTCCTGATGAATACCATAGGGGTGTGTCTTTGCCTACGGAGTGGGGGAAATGCTGTGTTTGAACATTCTCATTTTGCTATAAGCCCCAATGGTTTATTGTTTGTGTTAGATTAAAAAAAAAAAAAAAAACACCAAAAAACCCAACCCCAAACTAGCCATATATGTGAACAAATGAGCGTGTCGTCACAAAAAAATGGTTTTAGCCAGAGTAAAGATTTAGCGGAGATCTTTCACGACTAGCCTGAGAAATAATCAAAGCATCCAGGTATTGAGAAGACGGAGCAAAATCTACAGATCTGGATACCCCAGACTCAGTTTTTTGAGGCTCTGAGGTGCTCCTCGCTGCTGATGCTTCTGTATGAAACTGCAAAGTTTGTTTTTGCTCTGTGTATGTTTGTCTTTTTTTATCTGCTGTTTAAGGATATTACCGCATCTTAGGACATGTCTGTATTTTGTGTGCTCTCTGCTTTTGCTTAACTAGTTTGGGGCAAGCAGTGCGTAGAAGTGCTGGTGGTTTTAACTGTTTCACTTTTTTTTTTTTTTTTTTTTTTACTGCTGTTATGTTTGTTTGTTTATTTGCTGGGACAAAAGTTGTTTTCTGAAATGGAAAACTGGGGAAATTGCCCATAAAATGTAGCCAATATAATTAACATCTCTTTGAAGCAGAGAGGCTGTTCTTAATTGGAGCGTACAGAAAGCCGCGTTACCTTTTGTAATGAATTAAGGTAATACAGCTTTTTACCTACAGAATAACTATTGTCTAATCTAATTAGTATTTTATGCAAAACAGAAGTTTTAAATTTTTGTTGGAATCGTATTTGCCACGTAGATGCCACATTCATCCTGTGTTAACACCTAATTTAAATGAATTAGAACTCTCGCTTAGACGATTTTTATACCTCTCGTTGGAGAGAGCAATAAAAAGCCCTGCAATCGTTTGGAGCTGGACAAAACCTGGGCCCTTCCTAGTGATCTGAGAAGTGCAATACGTAAGAAATATTCCTTGTCACCTTATCGCCAAAGGTATGCAGAAATAGATTATTTTTGCCTCCCCCCTTTCCTTGGAAAGAGGGGCACAGAGTCAATCCCACGTAAGCAAAAGATGGCTTAAGAGAAAGTGAGAGAATTACTGAAGTATGCGGGTTTACTTGCAGTTTGAAGCTTAAAAACTCACCTGAAAAGCAAAACAGTTTCTTACAACTTAAAGCAAAAATAAGACCCAGCTCGCTCTATTCGTTAGATTTTATTATTTAACTGCTGGACAGGCTCATACTGTTTAGCCACTGAACTGGAAGAAATTTCAACCCAACCTGATTTTTTGCTGATCTGCTCTAGTCAATAGCCTGCTGCGTGTTTTGTTTTAGAAAGCCCTTACTGACCAAAAAGTTAAATAGTATAATTCTAGCAAGAGAGATTGCTGCATAGGTGATGCAGGTTTTTGTTCTGGGGCTTTGAATATTTCAGAGCTCATGTGGATCTCAATTTTATTCCCCCGCACCCCCCACCCCACCCCCCCCAGTACAATCAATGGCAAGAGCTTGAGCTTGATTTGAAGGTTAGAACCCAAGAGCAGGAATTCTGTTTTGCCGAACCACTTCCCTGACATGGACAAAGCCACTCATCTTCTGCCTTTGTTTTCTGTTTTCCAGAACAGATAATGTGCACCTCCTAGAGCTACTTAATATTTAGGAAGCGGTGTGTTTAGCATTAATAAGAGCTCCTATACATTCAACCCATTAAATTCTTAAGGTTGTTGGTAACAGGTAACTAACGCTCTGCTTGTTCCGTCTGATAATAAAAGGTATATGTTAACGGCCATCTCCGTTTTCTTCCTTTTTGTAGAAAATTTCTCCGTTCCCCCAGATGTCACAGCAACTACCTCCTCTTCCTCGGCACGCCCAGCAGCGATTGACCTTCCTCCTTCAGGGATCGTGAAAGGCATGCACAAGGGATCTAATCGGTCGAGTCTCATGGATACTGCTGATGGTATGGAACCTTCCAGAGCACTCAGAAATTAGAGCAGTGTAAAGGAAGCGCTTAAGTCACACAATTGATTCTCCCCACCTATGTTTATCCCATTTCAGCACTTCACAAATAGGAAGTGGTTACAGCATTAGCATTAATGAATGTTATTATTAATTTTTAATAAATTTTAATTATATTTATATTAACACACTAAATTATAAATAATAAAATATTGTTTTTATATATTAAAATATTAAAGAAAATATTTTAAAAATATTTTTTATCTGGTCTTGCTGTGTCCTCCCTCTGCTGGCAGCCTGGCCCTGCAGCTGATCGATACTGCAGGCAGGCGCAGTGTTTCAGGGCAGATGGAAATCAGGCTTTGGCAGGGAAGAAATGCTTTAAAACCGAATTTCTGTTACTGGCATTTTCTGACCACCGAGTTAATACCAAACTGATACGATACTAACGTCATCCTGCGCTGGCGCAGCCTTTCATGATGGAAGCCAGTAGCTGAATGAGTGAGGGCACCAGGAGAAGTGTTCCTCCGGTGGAAGGAGGTAGAATATAAATGTTAATAGACATGCTGAATGCTTTTATTAGACAAAATCTTTCCCTCCAGGTGTTCCTGTGAGTAGTAGAGTCTCCACGAAAATTCAGCAGTTGCTTAACACCTTGAAACGACCTAAAAGACCACCTCTGAAAGAATTTTTTGTGGATGATTTTGAAGAAATTGTGGAAGGTAATAGCACCGGGGAATGGGGTTTATTCATCGTTTAAGTACACAGACAGGCACAGCACTAAATGTATTTATGCAGTTTTCAAAGTTGACTCTCACCGATTCACTGTTTGCAGCTAGCTTTCGCGAAAAATCTGATACAAAACCAATGTTTGAAGTAATTTACTGTACTGCGGAGCTTTGGGTGGCCTCGATGCTAAACTTCATACAACAATTAAAATCTAGTAACGAAAATATTGAAATAGATTTCTAACCACCCTTCATTTGCTTCGGCTACTTTTACAATCCCTGGTTGGGAAGTGATTTAATTTCATTACAACCTTATTTTGTAAGATTGTTTTTCTTTCCTCCAGTTCTCAATGTTTTATTGGGTAACTTTTAATGGTACCTTAGGAGAAGACTGTGTTCACGATGCTTTGTTTCATGTGGGGCTTCCTAGGAAATAAAATGTGATAAGGGGGTGTTAAACCTAAAAGGGGGTGAGGAGGAAAAACATTTGTTTTCAGCGCGTCTTTCCAGCTTAACTGTGCGGTAACAAACGGGCGAAGATGAACTGGAAATATGATTGAATTATTCTTCAGTCCCCCAGCCTGACCCCAACCAGCCCAAGCCAGAGGGACGCCAGATGACACCCGTGAAGGGAGAACCCCTGGGAGTTGTTTGTAACTGGCCTCCTGCCTTAGAAGCGGCGCTGCAGCGCTGGGGCACCACGCAAGCAAAGTGCCCCTGTCTGACCGCACTGGATGTTACAGGAAAACCAGTTTATACCCTCACGTACGGTGAGTTGGAGCCTGGCCTCCAGTGCTGACCTGCTCCGAAAGAACCCCACGTGGTCAGTCTTGGGGTGATTGCAAATATATGGGGATGGGGGGGTGCACGCAGAGGGGGTTTGCAAAAGGGGGTGTGTGCATGGCAGGGTGCAGGTGGTGTGTGTGCGCACAGAGGGGTGTGCATCGGGGGGGGTGTGCACAGAGGGGTGTGCATCGGGGGTGTGTGCACAGAGGGGTGTGCATCGGGGGGGTGTGCACAGAGGGGTGTGCATCGGGGGGTGTGCACAGAGGGGTGTGCACAGAGGGGTGTGCATCGGGGGGGTGTGTGCGCAGAGGGGTGTGCACAGAGGGGTGTGCATCGGGGGTGTGTGTGCGCAGAGGGGTGTGCGTCGGGGGGGTGTGTGCGCAGAGGGGTGTGCGTCGGGGGGGTGTGTGCGCAGAGGGGTGTGCGTCGGGGGGGTGTGTGCGCAGAGGGGTGTGCGTCGGGGGGGTGTGTGCGCAGAGGGGTGTGCGTCGGGGGGGGTGTGCACAGAGGGGTGTGCATCGGGGGGGTGTGTGCACAGAGGGGTGTGCGCACAAGGGGGTGTGTGGCAGCATGTGTGTGGTGAGTGTGCATGGCAGGGTGCACATGGTGCATGTGTGTGTGCACAGGTGGGTGTGGGGGGGGTGCACATGGGGTTGGGGGTGTGCATGGTGTGTGTGCACAAGGGGGTGTGCGTGGCAGCCTGCATGTGGTGTGTGTGCGTGGCAGGGTGCACGTGGTGCATGTGCATGGGGGGCGTGTGCATGGGGTGCATGGGGGGTGCACGTGGGGTGGAGTGCACAAGGGTGTGTGTGTGGCAGCATGCGTGTGGGGTGTGTGTATGGCAGGGTGCACGTGGTGCGTGTGCAAGGAGGGGTGTGCATGGTGTGGGTGTGCACAGGTGGGCGTGCGTGGGGGTGTGTGTATGGTGTGTGTGCACAAGGAGGTGTGCATGGCAGCATGCGTGTGGGGTGTGTGTGCATGGCAGGGCGCACGTGGTGCGTGTGCATGTGCAAAGAGGGGTGTGTGGAGGGCGGGTGTGTGTGTGGGAGGGTGCACATGGGGTGGGTGTGCGTGGGGATGCACATGGGGTTGGGGGTGTGTATGGTGTGTGTGCACAAGGGGGTGTGCATGGCAGCATGCGTGTGGGGTGTGTGCATGGCAGGGTGCACGTGGTGCGTGTGCAAGGAGGGGTGTGCATGGTGTGCGTGTGCACAGCTGGGTGTGCATGGGGGTTGCACATGGGGTTGGGGGTGTCTATGGTGTGTGTGCACAAGGGGGTGTACATGGCAGCATGCGTGTGGGGTGTGTGCATGGAGGGGTGCGCATGGTGTGGTGGGTGTGTGCATGGAGGGGTGCGCATGGTGTGGTGTATGTGTGCATGGAGGGGTGCGCATGGTGTGTGTGTGCGAGCGGGGGTTGCACATGGGGTGGATGTGCATGGGGGTGTGGCAGCATGCGTGTGGGGTGTGTGCATGGCAGGGTGCACGTGGTGCGTGTGTACAGAGGGCTGTGCGTGGTGTGCGTGTGCGTGGGGGGTGCATGTGGGGTGGGTGTGCACAAGGGGGTGTGCGTGGCAGCATGTGCGTGGGGGGTGGTTGCATGGCAGGGTGCACGTGGTGTGTGTGCACGGAGGGGTGTGCATCGGGGGGGTGTGTCCGTGGCGGGGGGTGCACGTGGTGTGTGTGTGTTTGCACAGGGGGTGTGCGTGGCAGGGTGCACATGGTGTGAGTGTGCATGTGCATGGGGGGGGGGCGGTGTGTCAGATACCTCCCTGGGGTTTGAGAGCTCTGGGGACAAAACAGCGTAACTGACCAGGAGGAGGGGGCCGTAGCGGGTAACAGCGGGTAACCTCGGGGCTGGGCAAGGCTCTCGTCTTTGTGTTCCAGGCAAACTGTGGAGCAGAAGCCTCAAGCTGGCCTACACGCTGCTTAATAAGCTGGGGACCAAAAACGAACCTGTGTTAAAACCTGGCGACAGGGTAAGGAGCTCGGCGCTGGCTGGTTCTGCAGGAGGAGGGGGGGGGGGCGGTTCTCGCGTACCACAGGCACTGTGAGCTTGTTCTTCTAATAGCGAGACTTACCCCAGGGACAGGCTATTGGGGGGAAAAAAATTGTGATTTTTTCAGTCCTGCTGGCTCTTCTTGAAGGAAGTGTTGCACCTCTGCGAAAAAGAGAAAGTTCTAGATCTCTGGGTTTTGGCTGTGTGGGCACACGGGGCACGCCGTCGGTACTGCGCGAGGAGCTCACGCGCACACCACGCGTTCCCCCACGTGGGAGAAAGAGCACTTGAAGGTGCCCTGTGAAAAACGCTGTGGTCGAACGTGAAATAACACCAAGCCTTCGAACTTTGAGCTGCTCTAGAGCTGAAATTTGCGATCGATCCTTGTATTTCAACTAACAGCACGGTTTTGTGAATTGTAGGTAGCCCTTGTTTATCCCAACAATGACCCGGTCATGTTTATGGTGGCGTTTTACGGCTGTCTCCTAGCAGAAGTCATCCCAGTGCCTATAGAGGTACCTCTTACCAGAAAGGTAACGTTGATGGAACTTGGAGGAGTGATGGGCTGATGTGGGATGAAAACCGAGTCAGACCATCAACCTCTGAAAGTGTTTCACGGCATCTGGCTGCTCCGTAGCACTGCGATGCGCAAGACCTTTGCCAACCTGGAGCAGCTGGTTAAAAAGGGGAAAAACGGTTTTAAACCGGAGAGCTGTCCTGAGGAGCTGGAAATGGTTGGTTCGCCGAAATTCTGTAGTCTTCGTTCTGTTACTGCGAATCATTTGTATGGTACGGATAATCTTGTGAATCTGCCCGCTGACGGATGTCACGGGGAGCTCATTTCCAGCCACGCACAGCATCTGCCAGGCTTTTGCCTTTGCTGGGGACCCAAGGTGCTAAGCATCTCCGAAGACCTTGAGGCACCTTTTATTTGCTCAGCAAAGAGTTATCTTTACCCTTACCAGAATTTTTGCAAGATTGCCATGTCGTTGCCATGTCTAAACCGATAGAATTTCGTCAGAGGAGACCAAAGAAACAGGATAATGGCAAACATACGGCAAGAGGGGTGGTAATGACCTGGTTAGCTGGTCTGGTAATACTATGGGAGTCGTGGAGCTCAGCTTTCGTTTGTCTGCAACGTGACAAGTGCTCTAGCAACCAAATACAAAATTAAAACTTCTGGGATTTGCCCAATCAGGTTTCTTAGTAAGCTACCTCAGTTCAGCGGTTTTATCCTTGTGCAATAGAAATGAGTTCCCGGGGAAAGAAAGCTCTTGTTATTTCAGTGTAATTATATGATTCCTCTTTGAAGCATCTGGGCTGCCGTTAATAAAAACAAATGGTACATGCTCGGTGCCTAGATGCTGGGCACGAGCACTTGTTTTCCACAGATTTTTGCATCCAATGCATTTTAGTCTTGCCAGTGGAATATTTGTTTTATGCCTAAAGAGTTCCCTTTGAGAATCACCAAATTTCTCTGCAATCTGGCCCGGGTTACGCAATCGTTTCATTTTTGAATGGAACGAATTGAAATGAGCGGGCTTGGTGTGCAGAAGGTTTAAGTTAACCCTTCTGCATTTTTGGGATGGCTTCTCATTTTCCTGCGGACTTTGATTGGCTTGTAGGTATGTCTCCATTTTCACCTGGCAGGCTTTTGTCCTGGATATATCCCACCTTCCAAAACATGGTTTATATAAAACTCAGAAGCAGTTGCATTCGCCCCAGCCAGCCAGTGGCTGTCGTTTGAGTTTCAGACCGTTGCCAGACACCAGATGCAGGTGGAGAAGGACAAACCAAAGGAAAAAGTCTGTGTGGGCTGGAGGTTTTTTTCTTTTTCCTCCCTCCGTGATCCATAACGTTACCATCCAGTTACCAGAGCATTACCAAACCTTGGATTTTGGTAAGGGGAAAGTTGATTTATGTCATCTTTAAACAGGAATGACTTTTTTTTTTTTTTTTTTTTTTTTTTTTTTATCTCCTCTCTTCCCTCAGGATGCTGGTGGTCAGCAGATTGGTTTCCTGCTGGGAAGCTGTGGTATTGCGTTGGCCCTCACCACTGAAGTCTGTCTGAAAGGGCTCCCAAAAACCCAAAACGGAGAAATTGTGCAGTTTAAAGGTTCGAGGGTTATAGACTCGCTTTTGATCGCGCTTTTGCTATGGCTGAACTGTCTGAAAATGGCTGTTAGAAGTCTGAATGCATCTGGGGATGGGCAAGGGGGGCAGCTTCTCGGTCAGCATCGCTTTGCTTGCAGGTTTTATGCATACGGGGTAGATTGGTCCGTGCGTCTGTCGTTCTGGAAGTCGCGGTGAGCGAACCTTACAAGCCAGGGTTGTCCTCGGATCGCTTCACTGCCGTTTGGCAGGTCCCAGAGCAGTTTTATTAATGATACAAGAAGCTATATTTAGAAATCCTGCAGGCAGCTTCCCCGAGTAGAGGAAGTACCTTGTTGCCCACTGAACTCCCTGATGAGAAATGAAATGAACCTTCTGGCTAGTGGCTTCGCTTGGTATTTTGCTCGTGTAACTGAACTTGGACAAATGACGGGGTTTTCGTGTATTCTTACAGAATATAAATCCCCTAATAAGTAAACTGATATTAATGTACCACTTAATTTTGGCTCTAGGTTGGCCCAGACTCAAATGGGTTGTGACAGATTCAAAATATCTCTCCAAATCTCCCAAGGACTGGCAGCCCAACATCTCAGCTGCAGGAACTGAGCCAGCATATATTGAGGCAAGTAGTGAATGGGGAATAGAGAGTCGTTTCCGTGGGCTGAATTTAATGTTCTAATCACCAGAGAGAGAACTCTTTCACCTACGCTACCTTAAACTTCCCAGTTTTTAGCTGCTGAAACAAGTCTTTCCCTGTGTGCAACCTGCTGCGAAGCTTATTTTAGTTTTGAATACCTCTGTGGCCTTGAGCACTGCTCAAAATGAACTGGAGAACGCTGTTCTCGTTCCAGAAAGCTGGTAATTGAGACGACTGAGCTCTCTGAGATAGCGTACTTGATAACACAGATTTCTGAAACTACTTATGCCAACAGCATTTTGAATTTTTCTGTTCTTCCTGGCAAAGCTTATTTTCGTTTGTATGCCTCAGTAAGGCGACTTTCAGGAATTGCAGTGGTTTACGTAGTAACAGCAGGCTGCTTCTAGGAATTGCGGCGGTTTAAGTAGTAACAGTAATTTGGCTGTTGTAAAATTACAAACTAGCTTTTCAGTTTACTTACGGGAGCAGGAAGAGATGGCCTGAGAAAGAATAATGCTGAAATAAATGCAAATACAATTAAATTACCATCTTTATCTCTCTGGAGTTACCTGAACACGTTTACTACCTGAGTAACACTCTTGTCAGTAGTGAAACTTGCTGATACCTTTCTACAAGCAGGTGCTTTTTTGGGTATGTCTTCAGCAGCTTTGGAGAAACAAAACTTCATTTAATATGCGTTCTGTGGTTTAATTTCCTTCATATGTGGGATCCAGAGTCACACCATGGCTGGTTTTTTTTTTCTTCTGTAGTACAAGACGAGCAAAGAGGGCAGCGTTATGGGTGTTACGGTGTCTCGGATTGCCATGCTGTCTCACTGTCAAGCCTTGTCTCAGGCCTGCAACTATTCTGAAGGTAGGTGATGGCGCAGAAACGTGAAAGGAATGAAAATTCAGCGACATCCTTTCAAGTGGTTGACCCTCATGTCTAACAGCTGTCTATTAGTGACCCAAACACGATAGTATTTGCTTTAAAAAAGAAAAAAGGGGGTGTGTGCTGGTGTAAAAGAAAAAAGCGTAGATTAATTCTGCCCCAAAATTGAAGACTGTCATCTTTTTCCTTCCAAAACTACATCATTTTCACTGCTGTTGTGAAGAGGAATAAAAATGGGGATTTGTGTCCTGTCTAGAAAGGGAATGAGTCTGTTCTGATGAACGAAAAGGGGAGCGAATGAGTCAAAAATGGAGCGTTTTCCAACAGGCTGCAGTCCCCCTCTTGCTGTACTGATCACCCATTAAAATGTCTTTCCAGACTTTTTTGTTCTTGATTGTGTAAATCCCAAAGCACCTCTTGCTGGTTCAGTACTAGTCACGCGAGGCGTTTTGGCTAACCCAGAAATTGCTGGTGGGACTAAGAGTTCTGCTATGTGATACGGTTTTAGTCTGACCTACCTCGTAAATCAAGCTAATTTATATACCCATGAGCGAAACTTTATTTTTAGAGCTGTATGTCATAGTGCTTTAAAATGCAGAGTTTGTCTTTTGGAAGCCGTCGCTTTCATTTCCATTGCTTCTGGGAGTCTGTGCATGAGTGATGTTCTCTACTCTCTTACTGCTCGTGCGTAACGAGGTTAAGGCCCTTTTTGTTCTGCTGAGGTGCGTTACAGCCTGGAATGTAGTTCTCTTGCAACTCTCTGGGATGTGTTCCTTCCCTTAAATTGATGTTCAGGTGCGCTGTTTTGCATCGCAAGGAGTTCTGAGTAGTAAAAACGTATC
The DNA here is from genome assembly GCF_015220075.1 of Falco rusticolus. NCBI lineage: Eukaryota > Metazoa > Chordata > Aves > Falconiformes > Falconidae > Falco > Falco rusticolus. The sequence continues at coordinate 4,645,167 of NC_051205.1, read as the reverse complement.
ATCAGACAAACAAGGCTGTGCGCTTGCTTGCTACCTGTGTGCCTCCCGCGGCAGATCTGACAGGTTCAGGTGACAGATTCAGACGTGTTGCGGCGTAAATAATGGTCACAGCTGTCCTGGCATGTTTCACTTCAAAACTACAACTTCCTTTTCCCAGGTGAAACGATAGTGAATGTGTTGGATTTTAAGAAGGATGCAGGGTTGTGGCACGGCATTCTAACGGTGAGTTGAGCCTGTAAGCATAACTCTTTATAATGGCAACCTTTGAGGAGGTGGTTGAGGACCATTACCTGTTAAGTCACCCGTTTTTCTCCCTGCTAGATCTGCAACTCTCTGGAGGAAGTGTAGAAGCATCCTCAGTAAACTTACGTGAATTCCTGGGGGGGCAGGGGTTGATGGGGAGTGAGGGTAACTCCTGTTTCTGCTTGCTCACCCGTTTTGTGAGCCCTTTTCTAAAAATCTGGTTTCTGCTTTTCAGAATGTAATGAACAAATTGCACACGATCAGCGTGCCCTACTCTGTGATGAAAACCTGTCCGCTCTCATGGGTGCAGAGGGTTCATGCCCACAAAGGTAACTCCGTGTGTTCCACAACTTCAGCTTGAAGTTCTCAGGATAAACGAGTGAGGGGCATTAAAATCTCAAATAATTTAGAGCCTGTCGTCTTGCTCTTCCATGACAAATCTCAAGGGCTCAAACTCTAAATTTCTTTCTAAATATGCACAAAGTCCTAACGCCGCGTGAATGTCGGTGAACCTGATGGGGACCCTGTGAGCTGTGGATTTTGAAGCCAATGCCTTTTATGAGGCCAAGAAAAGAGTTAAGCACAGCAAGATCTGTTGATATCCCCGGTCCTCACCGAGGATGTTCAGATGGTGATAATGATTTACGTACTTTGGAGGGGGCGGGCTGCGATAGGGACAGACCGTGACAGACCTTGGCTCCGGTGGTGGGCAAACGGCCTGTATGCCACAGCAGATGCTGTTGTGTGTTGGGGTTTGCTGTTACTGCAGGTTCGATTAATTAAAGCTTGCTTTAGCGAGGATTTTCCCATTTGGGAGTGTGTATTCATAGGAAAGTGGCTTGTGGAAAGCTTTTATTTGTCCTGACATGGGTTTTTGGGTTTTTTTTTTCGCTTGGTTTGCAGCAAAGGTTGCTTTAGTCAAGTGTCGAGACTTGCACTGGGCCATGATGGCCCACCGAGACCAAAGAGACGTCAGTTTGAGTTCTCTACGCATGCTGATTGTAACCGACGGTGCAAATCCTTGTGAGTATGCGCATCCTGCTGTTCTCAGGAGAGGTTTCTCACCTGGTTGTCTCGCAGGCTCAAACCTAACTCCTTTTGTATCTACAGCATTCCGAGACGATTTAGTTAGGGCAGCTGTCTGGTGACACGGAGCTGTGGCTCACGGTACTTGCGCGCCGGGCAGAGGGATCTCTGTGCTTTCATCCTTTGTGTGAGCTGTGACCAGTCCTGCAAAGTGAGAAACGGGAGAGCTGAACGGGGAGCTCTTGTGTGTGAAACAGAATGCTGGTAGACACAGTGAGATCGGTTTTAAATTGCTCATAGGGGTTAAGGGAAAGGCTTTTAAGACGAACTTTGAAGGGCAAAAAATCCCCAGAAAAATCCGTGAGGAATTCTGTTAGTGAAAAAACTTAAAGAATGTTTATCTGGGTGACGCCAGCGGGAAGGGATACTCGGATAGACCATCAGACCTGTCTGCGTGGGAGCAGAGCCAACACGTGCTCTGCTTGCTGGAGCTTTGGAAAGGATTTTAAGCCTGTTGTTGTACCATGACCTTGTGCAACTCCGAAGTAAATTAGGGGAGGAAGGCAGACTTGTCCAAGAGAATATGCCTGTTCCCAAGTCACATTCAGCAGGCACTGAAGCGCCTTTGTGGTTGGCATCTTAGAAGATGCTACCTGGAGTTTTTAGAAGTGATATAGTATCTATACTCTGCAAATACATTTTCAGGTTCTTTTACAGACAACTTTCTTAAAATGATAGAATCGTTTGTTGGAAAAGATCATCAAGTCCAACCGTTAACCCGGCACTGCCAAGGCCACCACTCAACCACGTGCCCAAGTGTCACGTCTATGTGTCTTTTAAATAGCTCCAGGGATGGTGGCTCCACTGCTTCCCTGGGCAGCCTGTTCCAATGCTTGATGACCCTTTTGGTGAAGAACTTTTCCTCCTGTCCCACCTAAACCTCCCCTGGCACAACTTGAGGCCGTTGCGTCCCAGTTCCCTCAGCTGCTCCTCGTAAGACTTGTTCTCTAAACCCTTCAGCAGCTCCAGAACCTCGGTGTCTTTCTTGGGGTGCAAAACTGAACACAGTATTTGAGATGCCGAGTACAGGGGGACAATCACTAGCCCCGCTGGCACACCACGTACAAGCCAGGGTGCGACTGGCCACCTTGGCCACCGGGGCACGCTGCTGGCTCATGTTCAGCTGGCCATCAGCCAGCACCCCGGGGTCCTTTTCTACCGGGCAGCTTTCCAGCTGCTCCTCCCCGAGCCCGTAGCGTCCTAGTAGACGACATCGACAGCCTTGCCCTCACCTACTAAGCAGGTCACCTTGTCATAGGAGATCGGATTAGTCAAGCAGGACCTACCTTTCATAAACCCACGCTGACTAGTCCTGATCACCTGGTTGTCCTGTACGTGCCACGTGATGGCACTAGGGATGATCTGCTCCATAACCTTCCTCGGCACCGAGGTCAGGCCGACAGGTTTGCACTTCCCTGGATCCTCTGTTCGGTCCTTCTTGTAGACAGGCATCAAAGCAAATTACGTAAAGTCGTAGTGGCCTATTTTCTTTCTTTGCAGGGTCCGTTTCCTCGTGTGATGCCTTCCTGAGCTTGTTTCAGAGCCACGGGCTTAAACCAGAGGCGATTTGTCCATGCGCGACATCTCCAGAAGCGATGACGATCGCAATACGGAGGTAACGGGTGTGCAGCGCTGCAGTCCGTTTGCTAAATGAAGTGATCCAAGCCGAGCTTTGTTCACACATCAGTGGGTCATAGTTGACTTAAGCGTGTAATAAGCTCCGCTGACATTTACTCCGTGTGTTCAGCTATTCACGGAGCTAAGCTGTGAAACGTTTCTCCTAAGATGTGTGTGAGAAGCAGGCGCTGCTTTTTCCCCACTCGTGATTTATGCAGCGTGGTGATCCTGAATCTGAGATTAAATTTAGACAGTCATTTTCATAGTTTGTTTCTGTTGCTGCTGCCTTCTGTAAGAAACAGCCCCCTCATCCTCTGGCCTGGGGGCTGGTGTTTGATGTGGGGTGAGTGAAGGGGCTGCAGGAAGAGTTGCAGTTGAGTAAGAAACCAGGAATATGGTTTCTTACTTATTGATCCATGTGGATCAATAAGGGAAGGCAGTCCCTACTGCCGTCGTTGCATAACAAATTTAAAACTGGAAGAAGTGACACCGAAATATGCATATTTCTGTTGCTGCAACACCTTCATCCCATCTAATAACAGCCTGCATGCCTGGTTTAGCGTATTGATTTTGTGTCCTTCAAAGGCCTGGGGTCCCTGGGGCACCTTTGCCTGGAAGAGCCATCCTGTCCATGAACGGGCTGAGCTTTGGTGTCATTCGTGTCAACACCGAAGATAAAAACTCCGCTCTCACTGTCCAGGACGTTGGTCACGTGATGCCAGGAGGTAAAAACATGCAGGAATCTCCTGCTTTTCAAAAAAATAATTAAAAAAGCCCCTTTTGTGAATGGTCTGGGGTGATTTTAGCAAAAGCAGGGGTGATGTTCTCTCTCACGTTCAGCCTCGGCGCTGGGGGAGGTTTGCAGCCCCCGCGCTGTGTCGTTTTACCCATCACGGTTAAATGTGTCAGTTCTTGGGACCGTGTTAACGATGCGTGATTCGTCCTAGGAATGATGTGTATAGTGAAACCTGATGGGCCACCTCAGCTCTGTAAAACGGATGAGATCGGTGAAATCTGCGTTAGCTCCAGAGCGGGAGGAATGATGTATTATGGGCTGGCAGGGGTGACAAAGAACACATTTGAGGTATGTAGAGTAGAATGTATCTTTCTTTCCCCGTTTCCTGCGTAGAACTGATAGCCTTGTATAATCTCTGGGGTCTTCAACTGAAGTGTTGATGTTGTTTTCCAAAAAGCCACCCCGAAAAACTCCTTGAAGTTAGTTACATTCAGTGTTCCCCTTCCATGAACTTCTCCCACAGTGCTGAAATGGTGACTTGACCGAGGATTTCCTCCCCTTCTGCTCATGGCTTCACTCACATGCGGCGCGATTCTTGATGTGGGGAACGGTTTTCTATCCTCAGGCAAATGCACTCTGCCTCCAACTCCTCCCTTCTGTTGCAGGTTATCCCCGTGAACTCGGCTGGCTCTCCAGTGGGTGATGTGCCATTTGTTCGGTCCGGCTTGCTGGGTTTTGTTGGACCTGTACGTAATACTGGTTTCGAGCTTGCATGCTGTGTTCTTTTGTTCCTGCTAGTAGCCTTCAACGTTTAAAAGAAAAACCTTTGGGTACAGAAGTGCGTGTAAGATACTTGAGAGTTAATGGGTTTGCCTGAGCCAGCGGGAACCCTTACTTCTCCACCGCGTTGTCATTACGGTGCCTTACTGTGTTGCTCGTTACATTTTTACCTTGCTAATTCTTCTAAAACCAAGTGTGAGGAGCTTTTTGTGTGGCAGCTCTGCTCCGCGTGCCGGAGCGTCTTGTCCCACTGAGCAGCTAGAATGCTCCTCCTGCTTTAGTCATAAGTGATGTCCTTGAAAGAGAAAGAAAATGTGTTTTATACAAATTCCGTTGATCTAGCCCTAGTTATGAAATAGGCAAGTCATCAAAGATGTTTGAATGTCTGCTTTCTCTATGTTACTCACAAATACCTTTTCATCTTTCAGGGCAGTTTGGTGTTCGTGGTTGGAAAAATGGACGGATTGCTGATGGTTAGCGGACGCAGACATAATGCCGATGACATTGTAGCAACTGGATTGGCAGTAGAATCAATAAAAACAGTTTACAGAGGAAGGTTAGCAAAATAAACCTCGTTCCCTCCCCCTACGCTTCTCCATGTCATATAGCGAAACAGGATCTTTAGTATGGTGTTTGATTTCTCTTCAGTGACCGGTTTGTTCGAGTAGCTCAGTTAAAGTAAATAAATTTTTTGGTTCAGAGGGTAATTGGCCCGATCCTGTCTAACACAGGTCTGTTTTCCTCACTATCCTGTCTGGCTTTTCATCAAGTCTGCATACTTCAGGGGAAGGAGTCAAGTAACAAGATAAGTCAGCCACACGGAGATCTTAATTCTCCATAGAATTTACTTTTAAGTCCGGGTAGTAGTTAACTGCTGGCTGATGCTCTGCAGCAAGGAAGAGTTTCATTAATGTCCAGAGATCTTTAATTTTATTAAGCAGTTGTGGATGCAATTTTCTAGATCCTCGGGGAGGGTTGGAGCTCATATTTCTAAGACTTAACAGGAGATTTGAAGCCCCCTACATCATCCAGATTCTTCTAAAGCTTTTATTGCATTGGTGATTTGCCACAGGTTGGAACAGAAATGAGACAGCAGGTTGAAAGGACAGGGGAATATGCTACGCAGAAATTTAATCAGAAGGTGGAATTAATCCCTTCATAAAACCTTTCCTTTTTGACTCAGTTTTTATTGTTTAATGGGGTTTTTTTTCTGTCGTTGCCCCATGGGTTTTTTTTTACGACTTCTTTCTTTTGTCTGTTTCCTTGGCTTCCTATTCCCAAGCAGCAAAACCAGAATTTGTGCCAATATGGCTCTCCCCTTTTCCTTTAGGATTGCTGTGTTCTCCGTGTCTGTCTTCTATGACGAGAGGATTGTCGTGGTTGCGGAGCAGAGGCCAGATGCCTCTGAAGAGGACAGTTTTCAGTGGATGAGTCGAGTGCTGCAGGTAAGCCCGCTCACGTAGGTGGAGGGAGGTGAGTTTGTGCAGGTTTTCGGTGCGTGGGCAGATCGGAGGCCATCAGCACGCCCCAGATGGGAAGAGCACGGGCTCATGATCCCTCTTGGCACAAGGTATTTTTACAGGGTCACAAGCTGGGTGCATCTGCTGCGTACAAGCTGTTCTGTTCTGTCCTGAAGGCCCTGGGAAAGTGGCTGCAGCGCAGGGTAGTGTAGGCTCTGACAAAAAAAAAAACAAAACAAACCTTGGACAGCGTTACACAGCGAGACGACTGCGGAGAGGAACCCACCTGCCCCTCAGCACTGCAAAGCCGAAGCTTAGGAGTTCTGCTTTTAGCCTTGGATCATACTAGTGCCTAAAATTACCCTTTAAAGCTGCCCTTCTCTTTGGAGGTGCATTTTCAGCAGGGACACAGCGAGCAGAGAAAGGTTAAAACAGCTGAATGAGCGTAGTCCTAAGAAAGCAGAACGAGCAGCAGATACTTTGAGAGCTGCGTTGCATGGGTGTCATTCTTGGGAACGATGTGTCGGGTTGTGAAGTATGCAAACCGGGGAGAAAAATCAGGGAAAGTACCTGGTGGGTCTGAATAATGTATTAGGAACAGGGTGTGATGGTTGAGAGGAGACAGATGGATAAAATCCTAAGATCAAAACGGTATGATTCATCAAGCAACTGTGTATATTTTGGGATTTTGGTCATGAAAGATTTAAAACTGGATTTCTTGTATATGAAATGGACTATAAAGGCAGGGATGCTTACAAGCACTTAACTCTCGCTGTAGGACTCGCTGATGTTACGGGGTGAAATGGAACGGTAGTGGCTGATTTGCTCCTCCAGTGCCTTGTGAACAGGGAGGGATTGGTCTTGTAGTATGTCAGGGCACCCAGGAACAGCAAACTGTCTCCAGCAGTACCGAGAATTCAAGTGACCATCTTTCCTTTCTCTAGGCAATTGACAGCATTCACCAAGTGGGTGTATACTGCCTTGCTCTTGTGCCAGCCAATACATTGCCAAAAACTCCGCTGGGAGGGATCCATATCTCTCAAACGAAACAGCACTTTCTGGAGGGCTCGCTGCATCCCTGCAACATCCTCATGTGCCCGCACACGTGTGTGACCAACTTGCCAAAACCCAGGCAGAAACAACCAGGTAACGTGAACCCCTTTTGTTTAATGTTACTACGCTGAAGTTCACGCAGACCTAGGAAGCTCTGTGACGCCTCCCACGCCGAGTGTCCTCCTTGCTGGGGACCAGAGCTTGCTGTGTGCCCTGTGGCTGGGGTGTGTTTGAGGCCTCTCTTTGCATGTGGCAGGCAGGAATTTTGATTCCTACCTTTGAACTCGTTGGGATTCTTCCTGCTGATGAATAGGAGACTAGCGATGCCTTCTGAACTCTGGCAGTGCGGTTTCATTACCTCTTCTTGCATCCATGCCCAGGAGCAGTGGGATCCTACAGAAGATCTTTGTCCCTTTCCTTTCCTGCAGATGGCAGTTCTAGGCCAGCTGCCTTCCCATTTGCATTAAAAAAAATCCGGATTTTATGTGCCTGTTCTGTATCAACAGGCGTTGGCCCTGCCTCTGTGATGGTGGGGAACCTGGTCGCTGGGAAGCGTATTGCTCAAGCCTCTGGAAGAGATCTCGGTCAAATAGAAGACAACGACTTAGTCAAAAAGGTAAATCAGTATTTGCTAACAACTGGAGAATGGGAAAGAACTTACCCTGCAGCTGAAGGCAAAGCAGACCTGCCTCTGAAGGAGGAGGCTCGTATTTAGTTCTGCCGTTTTGTTTCAGCACCAGTTCCTGACGGAGGTGTTACAGTGGAGAGCTCAAGCAACTCCTGACCACCCACTCTTCCTTTTATTAAATGCCAAGGTACAGTCAGTGCTGAGCTGCTGCTTTTTGAAGGTCCACGGCATGTTATTGGGCGCAAGTTTGAGACCGTTAAATATCTTTTGCCCGCACCGCTGTCCTCTTTAGTCCCTCTGTTGGATTTTGCCCGTAGATCTGTAACTTGAACCTCTAGGTCACTTCATCTAAATGACTGTCCGTGGTTCAATGCTTCATTTTAAAACTGAGCGTGTTTGTAGGTCCCACTGGTTCCTGTAGCCTTTAATGGTGTATCCCTGTTGAGTATATTCTGGCAAGGTTCTGGTGCGAGAAGACCTGAACTGACTCCCCGGAAGGTAGAATTTTCTAGAGCAGATCTAACTCCGTCTCTTCTTGATACTGTAGTGGATAAACAGCTCACTGAATGCCAGCAGCCTATAGGTATAGATAACTAGTAGCTATAGACTGACACTAGCAAGCAAGGTTTGTTGGGTTTGGTTGTTGTTGGGTGTTTGGTTTTTTTGCAGCGGCCGTTTTACTGACACGTGTGTTGTGCCAGGCCCTGTTTAGAGCATTTTTGTCTCCTTTCAAGGGAACCACTGTGTGCACAGCCACCTGCCTTCAGCTGCACAAAAAAGCTGAGAGAATTGCATCAGTTCTGTGTGACAGAGGACATCTCAATGCAGGAGACAATGTGGTGCTTCTTTATCCTCCTGGTAAGCGCATTTTAATAATGATGCCATCCCGCTGTGGAAATGCAGCGTGGTCTTCCTTCAAAAATCTCATTGAGATCTGGAAATCTAGGAGAGATCACGGAAATAGTGATACCTTAGGGACTGCAGAACTGGCTGATCTAGTCTTGACTCCGGAGAGGGCTGTCCTAACGTCTTGCAGCTGCAGTATCAGGACTCAAAACTGTTTCTTTAGAGTTTTGGAAAAGCCAATGTGTATGTTCTCCTTCAGGCTGTATCTTGCCATGTCATCAAAGGCTTCTGTGGGTATCAAAGATTCTCTGGTATGATATATTCACCGCAAGGTTGTTAGAAACTTGGGACCGCACTGCATGTGCTGCAGAACGGTGCTGGTCACCCCTCCGGAGACTCCTCAGCCCTGGGCTACTCAGATCACGTTTGTCTGAAGCCACGTTGCCGGTTGGCAGCTTTTCATCCCGGGAAAAGCAGGTCGTTTGCTGGGAGAAACGGCAGGGTGGCTTCTGACAGAGACTGCTGTCGTCACCGTCGGCTGTGTGGAAAAGGGGGTGCTTCCTCTGGGACGGGGGGTGCTTTTTCTACAGCAGCGGGCTGGGAGCAGCGGGCGGTGCAGCTGTGCCTGCTGTGGCTGAGAGCACACGGCTTTATCACTCCGCGTGTGTAGGAGGCTCACCGCTAGCAAGAGGTGTCTCTGCTCTGTACTTCTTGCCCTGCCAGACGATTCTTTTTGTCCTGACTGACTTTTGAGTCGTTTGACACGTGTGATGTTCTTTTCCTGTAAGGCAGAAATGGTTTTCTGTCTGGTCAGTCTTCCTCTACTTTCCCAGTCCCCTATCCCAAGCTTTCTGAGCTTCCTTGCTGTGCTGCCCGCAGCGTTTGGACTGCTTACATCGCACATCTGCGGATGTGACTGGTGTATAAACCTTCTTCTAACGGAAATCGTAACCGATGCTTGGAGGAAAAGTCCTTGGGGGAGAGGCTGGTGTCACCAGGGTGTCCGTCCACCAGTGTCCCACACTACAGCCTGTCGTGTCCTTGCAGGCATTGAGCTAATCACCGCATTCTATGGCTGTTTGTATGCTGGCTGCATCCCCGTGACCGTGAGACCACCTCATGCTCAGAGCCTCACTGCTACTCTGCCCACTGTGCGAATGATCGTGGAAGTGAGTAACGGGGCCGGCGCCGCGAGCGTGGCTGGAGCGCTCTGGTTTCGGCTGCTCGGGCTCCAGTGGTTAACCCAGCTGTCCCAGTTCCCCTGCTGGTTGTGTGACAGCAGTGACCGAAGCGCGTCTTACAACAGGACAGTGGTTTTGTTCATAAAACGCGAGACAGAACCACCTTTCCTTACGCAGCAAGGGTTGCTAGAAAACAGGTGGTTTCTGGGAGATACTAATGTGTTGTTACCACCTAAAATATCACACTGTTACTGCTGGGCACGTGCAAATCCTGCTATTAGTTATTTTCCAAGCCCAGTAACCAGGAAAGGACCCTGGGGGAGAAAGGTAGATGGAGACTCTATAATGTTCTCACCTGCTTTAAAGGTCCTGGCGTGATTGGTGTTTCAGCCTGCACGTGGGGCTTTAGTGAAGGAAGAGTAGAGCAGAGTGTTGGAAAAGGCAAAGAAATTCATGCAGGTTTGCTGAGGGACCTGGCTACAGATGGTCGAATGCACTCTCTGAAATGAAAACATCAAATCTCGCAATGGCAGTGCCATTGGGACGTGCTTTTGTCTGTCTTTTTGTTAGTAAATATTTCTCTGTTTAGGTGAGCAAAGCTGCCTGTATTCTCACAACCCAGACCTTAATGAGACTGCTGAAATCCAGAGAGGCGGCTGCTGCCGTAGACGTGAAAACCTGGCCGACCATCATCGACACAGGTGCTGTCCGGGGGCTAAAAGACTTTCTGAAGTTCTCTGTAGGGGTTACCACCGACTTCCAGAGGGGCTGTCCCCGTTTCAGATGCTAACCGGATGGCTCTTAACGATTTGTTCGAATATTTAGAAAAACTGTCCGAGGTAGAAGCTAGGTCTGACTTTGTTTACTAACATCTCTTCTGGTTTGTCGAGCTATGCATGGAAAATAGTCTTCCTGAAAAGCCATGTTGCAGACGACTGTTCATTTCATTAAGAGCCCGTTAGTCTTTTCTCCCTTTTCTTGAGAATAAATAATTTTCTGCATGGGAACTTTGGTGAGAGCCTTGCCTATCCCAGTCTGTCTCTTTCGGAAAGAGAATTAATAGAAAGCCTTCTCAGACATCTCTGGCTTTTTGAAAGTGATGTTCTCCTTTCAAATACCAGTTCAGTAATCAAAAATCAACCACGTTTGTTCCTTTCTTGTACAGATGACTTGCCCAGGAAGCGGCTGTCTCAGATCTATAAGCCACCTACGCCTGAAATGTTAGCATATCTAGATTTTAGTGTTTCCACAACGGGCATGCTTACAGGAGTAAAGGTAAGGTAAAATGGTTGTAGGACATGGGGGTGTTGGTGTTTTGCTCGTGGCTGATTATCTGGGCTACCTCTCCCCTTGACCTCCACCAAAGTTGGCTCTTGTGGCCAACAAAGCCCCGGATTTGCTGCAGCCAGTGCAGTGCGACTTCGGGCTGAAGAAATTCCGCCCCGTAGGAAGATGAAGACGGGTCTGTACGGTGGGCACTGGGAATCCTGCCGCCGCCTCCCACGGGAGAGCTGCCTGTTAGGACAGCCCTGAGCTGTGAGCTGTTGCTTGGCCCCACCAAGAGCAAGACGGGAGTGCGGTTGATGAGAGATGAGGATAAGAAACTAAAAAAAAAAAAAACAAAAACCAAAACAAAACCTAAAGCTTTTCAGCAGCAGCCGTTGGTATCGCTGCTCGTGGTTCGCTGTGGTTCGCAGTGCTCTGCAGCAGCTGTGGAAGATAAGGGAACGCAAAACTTTGTAAACTAAGTGTCGCGAAGGCAAAACCTGTCTTTAATCTTACCTACCTGTCTTGATGAAGTCCTGCTTTGATGTCCCTGGATGTCAGCAGTTTCTCTCTCTGGTGTTGCAGATGTCCCACGCAGCAGTGAGCGGCCTTTGCAGGGCAATCAAGCTTCAGTGTGAGCTCTACTCCTCGCGGCAGATTGCGATTTGTCTTGACCCCTATTGTGGACTAGGTTTTGTGCTCTGGTGCCTTTGCAGGTAGGACTTTTTGAGGGGGAAAAAGCAAAAGATAACCCTTGGCTGGTTATAAACGGGAAATGGCAGTTCACATCTTTTTATCTGGTGTAATTACCGACAAATATGTTGACGTTACCAAAATGAGTAATTTACAGTAAGGGGAGATTTTGTCTTTGAACTGACAATAATACGTTCCCTTTTCCTGCAGATTAGCAAGATGTTATCCTATGATTATATGTATTTGTGCTGCCAAATACTACTGGCTCCGGAGTGTTTCTCTTGCCTTTCTTCCTTGATTATATGTTGCAGTAAGGGAGCCTTCATTCCTAAACTGTGTGGATGAGCCAGTTCTCTTCCTTCACTTGGACAGTGTGCGCGCACATTTGTGTGCATATAAATTGTTATTCTTGTACACTAAGTTGTATTTTTAAAAGGATGTTGCTGCAGAAGGTGGGCCTTGGAGCTATTATCAGTTTGCCTCCGATGCAATCCCACGACCCGCTTTTGGTCTAGCGGGGAAGTAGCATGAAAATACAGTAAATATTAATTTAAAGCTAACTGCACGCCACACACAAATGTTTTCTTCCTTGCTGTTCTTCACAGTGTGTATTCTGGACACCAGTCAATTTTAATTCCTCCTATGGAGCTGGAATCCAATCTTTTTCTCTGGTTATCTACTGTCAGCCAGTATAAAATAAGGGACACTTTCTGTTCCTACTCAGTCATGGAACTGTGCACAAAGGGACTTGGAAACCAAGTTGAAATGTTGAAGGTAAGAAAACGCTTTCCTGAACGCGTGACGTTAGGTAAATGAAGGAAACTGCAGCAGCAGAGCGATGCAATTGTTAAACACAACAGTTTTCCTGTGGCACAGCTCTCCGGTCCACAGTTTACTCAAAAAGCAAAAGCAACAAAAAAAACCCCCTGTTTGCAGCCCCAGGGAATTGGGAGGTTTGGAAGGGAGCAGGGTGGGTGTATTACGGCGTAGGTAGCACCTTGCCAGTGTCAGAGGCTGCTGGGCAAACCCTGAGGGGAGGACGCCAGCAGCGGAGTGCGATGCAGAAGAATTGCTTATATAACAGTCTGCAGTGGAGGCTCAGACCAGCACATGATGTAAAGCACGCGTGTTAGGCGATTTGCTAAATAGAGGTGTTTTCTCCTTGGAGATGAGAGGAAGGGGGAGGAAAAAAAAGAGCTGCCTCAAATGCTCGAGGTGGCTTTTGGCACAGGGTTTACCGAAATAGCGCGCTCCGTCTGGGAGAGATGGGGGATCAGTCTTGTTCTGAAGGTGTCTGCCTCGGGGTGACCGGCTCGCAGCGTCGTACGCCGGTTCCAACAGCTGGCTACTGCTCTTCAGGGCATTCGTGATCGCGTCTGAAAATAATAATGGATCCTGCTCCTAGTTTTGTTGAAAACTCAGTGTGATCCCAGTAAATGACTTTACTCTCACTTGGTTTGATTTCCATCTATATAAATAGTGAACAACAGATGTAATCTTAGCTGAAAAGCACTGCAGAAGCATGTGATGCTCCGTGCTGTAGCAGAGGAAGCAGCACTGTTTGTGCATATTTCCTTCTAGCAGTATTTCTAGGCGCTGGTCAGACACGTTTTCCAATTAGAAGCTGAAAAAGAGGAAATGACTTGAACACAAGAACCGCGTTTGTCCTGCATTTCCCGAGTCATTTCCAGGGATAAAGACCAAATGTCCCTTCTTGGGAGGGGACAGACCTTGGTGCAGTGTGGCAGAAGCAATGAACACATTCAGTCCTTTGCACAGATTTGTGGGTTTGTTTTGGTTTTTTTCCCAGGCACGAGGAATTAATCTGTCCTGTGTCCGGACTTGTGTGGTAGTCGCAGAGGAACGGCCACGGGTTTCTCTCACTCATTCCTTCTCCAAACTCTTCAAAGACATCGGCCTGTCGTCCCGTGCTGTAAGCACCACCTTCGGATCCAGGGTCAACGTTGCGATCTGTTTACAGGTAACGCCACAGCGGATTTCCAGATCCAGTTGTGTTCCGATCGGCAAACGTAGGAATCCGCAGAGCCTTCTGCCCAGCCCAGCATCTGTGCAGGGAACAGCTGGCGCAAGATTGAAGCGGCTTCTCTTTGTGTTCAGCTGCCAGATTCTATCACAGATGCTCAAAACAACTGAAACGTGACATTAGAGAAGTGTTTATTTCCGTGTAAACAATGACTAGTTGCCCCAGGGCTGATAGCTGGGAGTGCTTGGGCTGCCTCCATAGCAGCTCGCCTCCCTAAAGACGCGTCCCTGCGTCCCCGCACTCGCGCTCCTCGCGTCCCACATTCCTGCTCCTCAGCTCAGGGGGGGAAAACAGTTTACTGAAGTGTTTCCCTTAGTGCAGCTGCAAAGGTGGGGAAATGTGAATATATGAATTTTGCTGCCAGTAGGAAACCCCTGGAAATGTTTGTGAGCTCAGGCAGAAGCTGACTTCTGGAAGTAGATTAATTATTTTTAAAAATGTTAACTCTTCAGGGAACATCTGGGCCCGATCCCACCACGGTGTATGTAGATCTGAAATCCTTGAGACATGACAGGTACAGTAAGTTTACTTAAATTTATTTACTAAGTGCATATAAAATGTCCTCGTGGTACTGAGCTATCGCACCTCTCGGTGATTTCAGCTCTCTTCCTTTTTTTCTTTTCTCTTTTTTTTTTTTTTTTTTTTTTCCCCCTGACAATGTTTTCTTTCCCTTCAGAGTACGTCTGGTGGAAAGGGGAGCTCCACAAAGCCTGCTGCTCTCGGAATCCGGGAAGGTAACGTCACACCATCACCTAGAGGCCTGGCACGCGGGCTCTGCTGACCACGCTTCCTCCCTGCGCCCCTTACGATGTCGCTGTGTGGCTGGGAAAGGTGGTCTCGTGGCACGAGACGCGCTGACCGCTGGTCACGCTGTTCCTCTGGGAAGTTGGTTGGATTTAGAATAAAGTATCTGTTGCTGCAGGAGCACGTGTCGCTTGGAACACTCGAGAGAGTTGGTTCTGTTTATAGAAAACGAACCGCGCCAGAAGTGCCTGCTGTCGTACCCGTGACATCGGCACGCGTTGGAGACTTACTGTCACTCCTTTCTCTAAATGGATGAACAAAAATGTGCTTCCCTGTAGTTTTGAATCCCGAATTCTCCAAAGCCAAGGTCTAGTAACGTTGGCAGGCTTAGAACACCTTACCTACGTGGCTCTTGAGTCACAAACTACGTTCGTACTGTTGGTGTTACCCCAGCGTACGTCTCCTAGCGTGTTTTACACCTGGTTGTAATTTCTAGGGGTGAAATCGTGCCTCTCCGGAGGTAAACGAACAACCTTTGTATTCTAGTTGCGCGTGATGATAACTCGTATGTGGATTACACCTTTTTTTCTTGTGATCTGTAGATTTTACCTGGAGTCAAAGTCATCATTGTTAACCCAGAGACGAAAGGGCCTCTTGGAGATTCTCATCTTGGGGAGGTAAGCGCGGGTTTTGCTCTTTGCGTAGCTGCTTGAGCTCCGTTCTCTCCACTCGATTATGTAAGTTGCTGGGTGATACTTGGTGATACTTTAAAAATACTTAATTTTTAAGCTGAGTTACTGCTGGAGTGTTCAGAGTTGGGGGGTGTTATTTTACTGTCAGATTTAAAGAAAAAGAAAAGCCTACGAGAAAGGCAGGCTTGTTCCACCCTAAATCTTGCAGAACTGGCTTCCGGATAATCTCATTTACATTTTGCTTTCCTTCTCTTGATTACATGCCACTATATTTGATCTGTGTCGATTCTTATCAGTCTTCGGATTTCAAGTTATAAAAAATCTATAAAAATCCGCAGTTTATTTACTCATTTCATCCTCAGCTCGCAGTTGTTCAGGGAGTAGGTCTGCCAACCAGGTTTTGAAGGTCCTGCAGGGTGTTTGGAGGTGTTAGCTAAATGCAAAGCGGGGTTTTTTTTGGATCCAGAAAATCTCAGCTAAACCATAACAAGAAGGTTCTCTTTTTAACACCTCCTTCATTTTAAGACTCGACAGATCCTCAGGTTTTATGGATCTGACTGGTTTTTCCCCTTCCTGTGCAGATTTGGGTCAACAGCCCGCACACGGCCAGTGGCTACTACACCATTTATGACAACGAAACCCTTCAAGCCGATCATTTCAACACTCGTCTGAGCTTTGGTGATGCTGCTCAGACCCTCTGGGCTCGGACTGGGTACCTCGGGTTTGTTCGTCGGACAGAGCTCACAGCTGCCAGCGGAGGTATGGCAGAAATTAATTTGTCTTTATCATTTAAATGAAGATGAAGAGTTTTCTTTCGTGCTAGTCGGCGAATCAATCCTGACGCCCATGTCTGGATACAAGCGGCGCTTTTGTCGTATCTAAATTCCCTTTATTTTGCCATTTCCTGTTTTCATAGTAGGCGCACTCTTCATTTCCCATCTCTCCTCTCCAGAGCGCCACGATGCCCTATATGTTGTGGGAGCCCTGGATGAAACTTTGGAACTGAGGGGGCTGCGCTACCATCCGATTGATATCGAGACTTCTGTATCTCGAACGCACAGAAGCATCGCTGAATGGTAAAACAGCCGTGAAAAATGAATCCGTCCTAACCTAGCTGAAACGTAGCAACGATCATGCAAAGATACAGGGTTTCATAGCCAAAAAAAAGAGAAGTATTTGAATTCACTTTTTTTTTTTTTTAATGTTACCATCAGCAAGTCATGCACCTCGTTTCCCATCTGTAGATTGGAATAATACTGGGCTGACTCACTCAATGTTTTCTCACAAGCTTGAATTCAAAATAGAAAGGATGATTTCCTGCTTTGGGGTGTAAAGAGCCGTTTATATTTGAGTCAGAAAGCAGCGTTTAGTTCCTATGTCACACCGGGTGGGACTGAGGTGTGTTTGAACCAACCTTTGACACGTCAGGACTGGGTTTTTTTGGAGTTGGGTGGCTTGGAAACGCAGCCCAAAGCAGGTGGCAGACTCCGTCTAAGGAGAAAGAATTGTAAACTTTGGATCTTCATGAAAATAACCAGAATTTCTGTTTGTTTTCGGTTTTGTTTGTTGGGGTTTGAACTTGCAGTGCCGTATTCACGTGGACCAACTTGCTGGTGGTGGTCGTGGAGCTGTGCGGCTGCGAACAGGAAGCCCTGGATTTGGTTCCTCTGGTTACAAATGTGGTCCTGGAAGAACATTACCTGATCGTGGGAGTGGTGGTGGTGGTGGATCCTGGAGTTATTCCCATCAATTCCAGAGGAGAGAAACAACGCATGCATCTCCGCGACAGTTTCCTAGCTGATCAGTTAGACCCCATCTACGTCGCCTATAACATGTAACACGTATGGGGGAAGCGACGCTGAGAAGCTCGGCGGGACCACGACACGACGAAGGGTGGCTGTAGAAACGAAGCTGGTGAAAATTACTAATACTTGAGATAAAGTTTGAGATTGCTGCCATGTTCCCTGCATTTCATCCTGTGGTGTAAGCTGGGTGTCGACTACCAACAGACAAAAGGCAACGTGGTAGACAATGGAAAACGTTTGTAACAGTTTACTGAACTATTAGCTTTATAGAAAATGCAAAGTTGACAAGTGTGTGAGCTACAAAATTCCTAAGGCCTTTACAGTAGTGTTACTTTTTTTTCATCCGTTGTACATATTTGTATTTTTATCTAATACTGGTTTAGGATTCTATAAGGGGAGGGTTTATTTAGTTAAGATAATAAACTATTAAGAAAAGGGTCATCAAGAGTTCTGCAGTTCCCTGCTATCTAATGTACTTTGCATCTGTACTGTAGCTGTTCGTTCCATGGGATCACACAACTTATTTAAAATTGTGCCATGACCAAATCAATAACTTACAGAATCTAAGAGTTACTTATTCATATAGATATTTCTGGAATTTAAAAAGAATTTTGCCTATATTTTAAATATGTAAATATTATTATACATAATTCACTTAGATAGAAGATTAACTTGGATAACGATGACAGCTGAAGGTAGAAATTTTTAAGGACAAGTGACTTTTGTGGTCCTTAGCAGAATTACGTTTGGTTTAGACAACTAATGCGAGAGACACGCATCTTCCACGAGTTTTCTTATTTCCGTCTGTCGTCTTTTATTGCTGGCCAGAAGTTCGTCATAGCATGTAGAAACCTGTGATTTTAAGGCACATCTTGCAAAAAGAGGCTGAATTGAAAGAGGGACGTGGAATTGGGTTGAAATTGCAGTGCTAGTCCGAAAACGCTCGGCGGAAACAATGCACCTGAGCGACAGCCTCTGCCCCCATCCTCCGTGCCACCTCGTGCGTAAAGGACCAAAGAATCCTTTAGACTGACGCGGTGAAATTCGCCGTTGGTGCGATTCTGTCGTCGCACCGTTGGGTTCCCTCTAGGTAGAGCGAGAAACGCGGTAAATAGGCTTCGGGTTTCCTCCAGGCGTTCGCTAGAAAGAGCGAAATCACTCTGGGGTGTAAGTTGAAGGCGGCTTTTCTTCAGCAGGAGGAGGCACAAAAATGAGACGGAACAATTCCGGTAAACACGTCGTTAGATGACTTTGTGACAATTAATCTCTCAGCCTTCAAAATCCTGCGTCAGTTTTCAACGTTAGGAAATGTAAAGAAACAGAAGCCCTCGAGCAGCAGGTATAAGCTCTTATTGTCAGGGAACGATCGCACACTGGGCTGAGGGAGAGGTGGCGTTTAATTTTGACTCCAAATTACCTTTCTTTTGTCTAATAATTAATAATTATCTTCTAAAACCAATTACATTCCCAGGGGTGTTCAGAAAATAGGATTCAGGAAGCAATGAGAGCTGACACCAGATCGTGCAACAGGGGTTTTTTTGGGAGTCAGATGTGGTATACAGTGTAAATAAACTCGTTGCCATGTTCCAGATTACCTCATTCAGAGTTTTTAGGCAGTTTTTTTAAAAGGTTTATAACACGAACTCTGACGATCCTGCAGCAGTTACGGGAGCAGAACCCAGCGTCCCTGTAAGCGCACCCCACTTTTCCTTGGAAAAGTCCTGATGCGCTCCCAGGAGCGTTAAAATCAAGATAAAAAGTTGCGGATGATATTTTTGAAGACTGTTTGGTGGGGGAATATTTAGAAAGCGCAAGTTGTTACGGCAAGCTGAGACTCGAGCGCGCTTCGGTGGCAGGTTTTTGGAACGGTTTCTCTCGGGCCGCTTCCTAAGGTGCGTCCTAAACCCCCGGCGCCTCCAGTCCTTCCTGTATTTATTCCTTGTCACAAACTGGCCGCGGAGGGAGGGAGGGAGGTGGCAGGTGTAACTGTAACTACCCCAGCTGGTACTGCACCTCCTTCAGGGTGTAAAGTGCACGCAGGTTGTTCCCCCTTCGTGTTACTACATGTGATGTGTAACGCCGTTGTTGGCGTTACCTGGCGCAGCGAGGGGACTTGCCGTACGGCTTCGCTTCGTTCTTGCCCATCTCAGAAACAATTCTGAGGGTCTTCAGCTTTTTCTTACTCCAAGCTTCGGATAAATTGTTTCAACAAATACTTTATTTATCCATGGCAGCGGATTTTCAGTACAATTCCAGGATTGTCTTTTATTTTGACTTGCCATTGTTTCAACAAATACTTTATTTATCCATGGAAGTGGATTTTCAGTACAATTCCAGGATTGTCTTTTATTTTGACTTGCCATTTCTTCCAGAAATAAAAAATGCACGTATTGATTCGATGGAAGATTCCCAGTATGTGGTAGATTGATGTTCTGAAACGGCATTTTTGAATGACATACTGGATTCTTTTGATTATTTTTCTTTTTCTCCTTGGTGTTTTTTTTATTATTATTATTTGGATAGGTATTGATAGCTTCCTCTTACCATTTGGGGGTTTATCCTGCAAGTTTACTGTGTTACTCTTAATCTTTCTTCTGGCATGTTCCATTTCTCTGTGTCGGAGAACTGTAAGTAATCCCGTAGAATGAGAGCACATTCCGTTCTCCATCGCCAGTAAGCGACACGCAGCAGCTGGCCGGTTCCGACTTTATGGAATGCTGTTTGGCGCGGGGAAAAGCGATGTCCTGGAGAGGAGGAAGCGCGGAGCCGTGGGTTTGGAAACCCCGGGTCCTGACTCCGGCCCCGCTGACAGCTTGCCACAAGGCCTTCCACAGGTCACTTCACTCCTTCCGTTTCTTCCTCTGTGGAGGAGGATCTTACTTAATCCTTACAACATCCCTGTGAGGTAACTAACTGTACAGCACTAAGTGCTACCTATTTTTCATTGCTAGCCTCTTTGAGGCTGGGCTCAGTTGTTCTTCCCAACGGATAAGCGATGGTTTGGTTGTCGCGGGAAGGCTCCTGAAGGATGTGACCGGTTTTGCTTGGCGACGGTCGCTGGGTTTCTTTTTTCCATACGAGAGCAAAACTCAAAAGACTTGAGGGAATGGGCAGGGCTGTCGCGTGGTGGGGTTCGGAGTCGGGCGCGTTGCCGTAAGCGCCGACTCCAGCGTCGAGTCCCACGCAGCAGACTCTCCGCGCCAGGTTGACTTTGCAGCTGAGGCAGTGGCAGGAGGCAAAATTATTTTCCTACTGTTGTCCCATCAGATTCCAAGCTAACAGCTGTGGTGCGAGTTAAAGAAAAAAAAAAAAAAACAACAAACTTAGGAATTCTTAACGCTTTGAACTAAAATATTTTGTATGTCTTACTGTTGATGAATAGTCCCTAAGCAAAATATGTGGGTACAGATAATTTCAAGTCCTGTTTTGTTAAAAATTTGCACTGCATTTCTGATTTAAATAAATGTAATTAAGATGTGTCATACTAACTGTCCTAAAACTAAGATTGTAAAACCGAGATAAATTTTAACCCTAGGTGCAGTTTTTCCTTAATTTCTGTCAACCTATCTACCATTGTCAAATTCAGACTACAGCGTTCTGTAATTATGTATAAAGTTTTTATTTATTTAAAATTAGATTAGATATACATTTTTAAATTTAACACCTGGCTGGACAGTGTTCCATTAACGCATTGATTGTGTTTCCTTTGTCTTGTGTTAATAAATATTGATGCCTGATTGCTCGCCGAGTTCTTCATCTGCTGTTTCTTCGAAGGACTTTTTATTTTTCTTTCTTTGTAAAGGAAGCGGCGGCGGGTTAGTGTTTGGCCCGGTGAAGGGGAGAAGTTGTAAGTGTTGTTGCAAGCGTGTCGGGTCGCTTTATCTGGAAATAAAGACCTGAGGCTGTGGAGGGCTGAGCGCCAGAGCCCGTCTCCCACCTCCAGCAGCTTTCCTGTAACTGCGCTCGCTCGGCGGTGAGGAGCCAGCTGCAGTTTAAGCACGACCTACCTCTATTTAAGATTTTCCTGTAGTATTATATGTTTTTGATTCCAGCTCTGGTCAGGGTTCAGGATTGGGATTCTCGTTTGGAATTCAAGGAGGGATGTACAGGCTCCTACGTTCCCGGACAGACATGGGGGGCTCCGTCCTCCAGAGGAGGATCAGCTCCGTCAGGCTTTGCGCCGCTGAGGGAATGAAAACTGGTGGCGTTTGGGATTCAGCACTGGATGGTCTCTGCTGCCCCAAGCTAACCGCGCAGATTTTATGAAGATTGAATTTAAAATATTCATTAATGTTAAGGTATAGTTCAGTACCGCTGAGGGTGGAATTAATACTAGTCTAACACCAGCTGCTGTCTGTGCGTGTGCCTACTATCGGTTGTACATTTCTGGGTAAGACTAGATGTAGACACATTATTTCCTACAAATGATGAGTAGCAATTTTACCGTGGTTTCTTTTGAAAATATTTCATTTTTAGTAAACCTTCATTAAATCACTTTAAATTATGTTTAATGTAGGGAAAACCTCTTTAAAAAAACAACAAATCACCAACTACCTAACTTTGAATTGTTACATTAACCAGTAAATTGAAATAGCCAACAAATCCTTCCATTAATACATTTAAAACTGAGTGATGGGATTTCGCAGCTGAAGATTCTCATTCTGGCTGTCGCAGCTCCCGCCCCAGCGCGTTCTCCAGCGCTGTAACTTCACACAGCAGCAGCTTAATCCTGACTCCGTAGGTAAAAATTTCCATAATTCTCCAGAGGAGAAACCTGGAGAATGTTGGAGCTTTTCAGGAGTAGCTGTGGAAGGTTTTGTCAGGGGAGCAGCAAGTGTAGGCAGGAGTTACTGCAAATAAATCACCTGCTAATGATTAGTTTGGCTTTCTAGAGCGAATTGGGGAACGAAGCGGAGCCAGGGAGACTTCAGGGCAGTAAAACCAAAAGAAAATGTTGGAAACCACCACTGAACTAACCTAAGTGTGCTATGTAGCAGCGAGGAACAAAGCCTATTGCCCTCAAGCTTTGCTCGGAACCCTTCGTACTGCGGTATTTTATGGTTTGGACAGCAGGAGATGTCGAAAACCAGGGGCAGGTTCCCCACTCGGGTGGGTGTTTTAATGGAAGCGCCGAATTTCCTTGCGGTGCTGCAGCGGCTGTGAGGGGCTGGCACCCCTCGCGGGCAGCTCATTAGCGTCTTATTTAGAGAAAAAAATTAATTTGCCGCCCCGAAGGGGGGGGGGGGGGGGGGGGGCTGAGGCCGGACCCAGTCCGGGCAGCCGCGGGCCTGGCCCGGGGGCAGGAGCCGCCCCCCTCGTTCGCTCCCGGACTCCACGCACCCCCGTGCCCCGGCTGAGGACGGAGGGAAGGGCCGTGGATCCCGTGGGGGCGAGCGATTCCCGCCCGCCGGGCCCGGGCTGCGGCCGCGGCCTGCGCGCTCCGCTGGAGGCGCCTTCCCGCCCTCGCGCCGGCAGCGCCGCTCTAGCGCCGCCTCTCGCTGGTACCCGCCGCTGGAAACCGCCCGGCTGGAGGCGGCGCCAGAGCGGACGCTCTAGCCCCCCCGCGCGGGGCTCGGTGCCGTGGGAACTCTATGGTGGGGATTTCTAGGCGAGGCCTCCGCGGAGACTCTATGGTCGCAGCCCGCCCACCCCGAGCGTCCCGCGCGGGCCCGCCGTGTTTACGATGCCGCCGGCGCCGGTTTCCTGAGGCGGCGACGGGCGCGGCGGCGGCGGCTCTCCCCACGCGCGGCCACCGGCGGGGCCCGGCGGGCCCCTGAGGTAAGAGCGGGCGCCGGCGAGGCCCGAGCGGGCGGGGGGAGGCCGCCCCCTCCCCCCCGCCCTGCCCGCCCCTTCCCCCCCGCCCCCCGCCGCCCGCGGGCCTAGGCCGGGCCGCGCCGCTCCCCTCCGCGCCCGGTGCCGTCCCTGCGGGCCGCGGGGGAACGGCCGAGCGCCGCCACAGGCCCGGGCCCGGCCCGCGGCCTCTCCCTGCAGCGAGGGGCCCTGCCGGCGGGCCTGCGCCTCCGCCGAGCCCCGGGCCCGGTCCGTGTGGGCCCCGAGCCCCGGGCCCGGTCCGTGTGTGTCCCCGGGCCCCGTCCCTGTCACCCTCCGACCCCCGGGCCCGGTCTGTGTCGTCCCTCCCGCCCCCCGCGAGCCCGGGGCCGGGTTGTGTCGTCCTCCCCGGGCCCGGTCCGTGTTCCCCTTCCGAGCCCCGGGCCCGGTTTGTGTGTCCCCGCCCGGGCCCCTTCCCTGTCCCCCCCCGCGAGCCCCGGGCCCCGTCCCTTCCCCCCCGTGACCCCCGGGCCCGGTCTCTGTCCCCACCCCGGGCCCCGTCCCTGTCCCCCCCGAGCCCCGGGGCAGGGCCGAGCAGCCTCCGGGACAGCGGGGGGTGGCGAGGGGCCCCCGGCTCCGTCTGGCGGCTCCAGCCCCGCTCCCGTCCGCTCCGGAGCCCTTTGGGATCGACCCATGGAAAATCGAGGCCCTGGGTGGCGGGATCACCTTGGCCCCCCTGTTAATTCTCACCCCGTATCGTTCTCGTGAGGCTTCTGACCCTCGAAGCCACGAGTCGCGGCTTGGTTCGAGGCGGCTGGACACAAATTGTTGGTAAATTCGCTCAGGGATATTTTCCTGTCACAAATAGCCAGACCCCTCATGTCACTAGGACATCCACGCTTTTATTTCTGATGCTGCTCCTGTGGGAACGCTGGCTGAGCTTCCTTGCGCTGCGCGAGGCTGGGGCGGGGGGGTGAGTGGAAGAAAACACGTATGGAAAGTGCTCCCGAAGTTTGGAGGAGTATTCCTGGGCCGATTGTAGACTGGGATCCAAAACTGTCACTGGGTACGTTGACTCAGGTCTCCTCGCTTGCTTGCTGGCACAAACTGGGAGGATGTGCTGTCCTTTGCCCCGCTGCCTTTCACCGGTTCCTGGAAAAAACTGGAGTTCTGTTAGTCTTCGGGATGAAAAAACTTGCCCCAAGTGTCTTAATTGCAAAATTAAGTAAATAGTGGTTTAGCTGCCATAACTGGTGAAGGTGGCTTATTTGGGGGTGTTAAAGAATCCAAAATTTCACCAGCTTACTCGAGTATAATTTCACCAAATCCTTTAAATCCCTTTCTGTGATTTGCGTGTGTCATATTTGACTCTTGTCACTTAGTATTTGAGAATAAAACTTGGCATCCGCTATTTGATTTCTGACTTGATAAAGTCTTTTCAGGGAAGAAAAAAAAAAAAAGAAAAGAAAAAAAAAAGATCAGTTGCCTCTTGGAATATTGCAACGCTGAAACATCGTTCGGGCCTTTTCTTTGCTGGATTTAAAAGGGGAAAACAAGCTGGTTTCTTGCTGTGGGGCTGTCACACTACAGCTCACGTCTCTGCCTTCACAGACAGCTTTTATGATCCGTTATCTTACTCTTTGCCTCCTGATTATGCTTTGAAGCTTCACCTGAGGCCGAGAATCCGTGACTTTTAGCTGGTTTATGAGTGTTTAACTAGAGACAATCCCTGTCTCGGATGATCTGGCAAAACCAAAATCGTAAGGACAAGGGAGCAGTATGCGGTTCCCGGGACGCTGCAATAAAGAGTGAATCAGGGTAAAATCTTGTGGAGATCGTTCCTGAGCAGACACGGTATGTCTGTAAGGGACCGTCTCTTTAGCATGTTAGGATTTTTTTGTCAGGATTAGTAAAAGCTGTGGGAATGGGCTTTCCTTGTTTATTTATTTCTTTTTTAATTGGTACTCCTCAGCCGTTTAGGAGTTGTGTTCAGTGGTTCTTGAGCAGGGGTTCAAAGGAAGGAACGTTGTGGGATTAGGAGGGTATGTATGAACTTCAGGATGATAAATTAAACGTGCCCACGTTGAAATACGCCATTCCCATTTCTCTTTAAAAGGAAGAGATGTTGGCAGCTCAGACTCCGTTTAAAGTGAAGTGGGTTTCTTGGGCTGGAGAGAGCCGATTCTCAGGAGTTTCGAAGCCCTTCAAAACAAACTTCATAATGCTGCTATTGCAGAACCTTAAATTGAGTTACTTTTGAGGAGCAGCTGCGTGGAGGCATTGGTTTTATTCTGACAAGCACCATCCTTAGGCATCCGATTATCAAAACATGGGTTTCATGCAGACTGCAACAATAACTATTCTCTGGCTAATAAATCATTGGGTGTTGCTTTTACAAATTCCCTCCTGCCAGTGCCCTGTGACGTGTCAAACTCTCCCCTCACCCCAAAATGCAGCCGGTTTCAGCGAAAAGTATATTCTGTTGCTGGAAGCAGCTTTAACTGTGGTGTGCAGAGCTGAAACCCTGATGCATTTTCCGTCTTTGGTACTTCTTTTCTAAGGCTGAGAATGTTGCAGGTTGAGGTTTGGCATTGGAACTGTCTTCCTCAAAGCTGAGAGATGGGAATCGCTGTTCCAGGTGTTCTGGAAGGCCACTCCAAGGGAAAATCTGTGGTTTTCCAGCAAAATATGTTGTTTTAGCAAGGTAGAGGCATGTGACTCTTGTGTGACAGTCCTGCAAGGCCAAGTAGCGCTGCTCCTCCTTTACCCAGTGGAGGCTGGAAGGCGCAGTAGTAATTTTCACCTTGTTACAATCACTTGGTAAATCTTTTTTTATTAATACAGTTTTACCAGAATTGATAGACGTTGGTTGACTATTTTGTAAAGTATTACAGAGCAGGCAGAGGTGAAGTAAACTTGAAAATCACATTTTTAATGGGAAATACTTTATCTTTTCTTCCTGTAAGTAGGGCTTCACACCTAGGAGAGAAAGATCAGCAAAAACCTTTGTGCTTTCTTCCCAGTTTGTTTATTTTGGGTAGTTTTGTATCTGTGGGTTTGTTGTTTCTTGCAGTCTATTTTGGGGCAGTTGTGAGTCTTTTGTGGGACAATAAGGCAGAGCGAAACAGTAAAAGAGCGAGGGGGAGACAGAATGTGGTTTAGCGCTACAGAAATGAATTGGGGTATTTCTGTAGCGCTGGAAATTTATTTTAATTTTTGCTGTTGATCGGATTTCAGTTTGACAGGGCCCTGTTTACTTGCGATGCTCCCTTTGCAGGGGGATGAAATGTAGATTTTCCTTTACAAAAAGCTAAAACTACATTAGAGGGTGGAGAAAGTTGCGTCCCTTATCCGTGCTTGTCATTAATTCTGCTCTTTGTTTTTTATAGCTTCCAGATACTTAGATGACTTTAGTTCTCAATTTTCTCGCTTTAACAAAAAGCAAAAGCCAAACACAGTTTTTCCGACTTTCAGGCGAGCTCTGCAGCAGCAGGAGCAGCAAAATGACAGAACCGCAGGGTCCGCTCCTGCGCGGGGCGTGAACAGCGTGCGGCGGAGCAGGGCACCAGGCAGGATCGCCGCTTGGCTGCGTGCTGCGGGCGACGCGGAGGGGCAGGCACTCCTGCATTAGCAGCAGCAGCGATGTGATAATCTTAGCAAAGGCAGTCGGGAGAGGGTTGATTAGCTAAAGGTTTCCAGAAGCTGGGAACAGCTGAGGCACTGCCCGCCTCCCGTGAGCTTTTTATTCCAGGGTGAAGCCTTCATTTTGCTGCTTCAGCTTCAACTGCGGACAAATTGTTTTATGCTTATAGACATAAGGACGTCAGGAAGCCGTCTCGTGTGTTGGAGAACGTCTTTTTCCTGCAGATACAGTTTCTTGTGTCACCCAACCATCGGTTTTCTCTCAGCAAAATCCTGGTTTAGTAACTTATTTGAGGAGCTCTGCAGTGGGGCTCCTCGCACAAGTAAGGATTGCAAGAGCGAGGTTCTGGTCTTGGTGTACGTTGACTTTTTACCCTCTAAGTATACGTCAGGCTGCAAGAGCTGTGGTTTATCTCAGTAGGGAAAAATCAATGACTCACATTTCCACAGAAAGAAATGTAATTTCCAGTCTCATAGCAACTGTCCTTTCAACAGTTTCAAACCTTCTGTGACAAAATGTTTAACACTCACCGACCATCTTTTAATGCTCTAGGCTGGTCCACCCACTCGCCCCAGCTAAAAGCATGTGGGTTTACATCACTAAATCCCCCAATATTGGAGGGGGGATGCTGTCAAGACGTCGAACAGTTAAATATAAAATCTTAGAAATGAGAGAAGTGTTGCTGACTGTATTATATGGAGACGGAGTGACTTTTGCAGGGTTTAAAATCCAAATCTGTGTTCTCTCTGCTTTGATTCTGAATCCTTGTTTTGTATTTATACACCTTCAGATGGTTTAAAATAGGTTTGGCTGGTAACAGGGGTAAAAGACTTTGGAAAATAAGTTTACTTAGAGCAGGATATTCTTTAGGATGAACGCTTTAGCTTGGTTTTCTTCCTAGATCTCATGACTTTATTTTTATTAGGGAAAAAAAAACCAAACCAGGAAATTGAATAAATACATTTGACGGTGCAGTTCAGCACGGGGTAGGTCTGAAGCAGCGCTGGCGGACGGTGGGATCCTGGGTGTTGTCAGGACGAAGTGGGACTTGTCACTGGTTCCGAAACAGGGAAGTGACAAAAAATGCCGGGCTATTCCATAACAGCAAGTGCCACCAAAGGACAAAGAATTAATTAAAAATATCCCAATAAGACTAAAAGCAATTATGCCCTGAGATTCTGTCAAGCGGGAGCCGGGCACCTGTCTGCCATTCGCATTGCTTATTAACTGAATTTAACTCGTTACTTTTCTTGTAGCTGATTATGGAAGAGGTGCACAAGAGCAGCAGTAACAGTTCAGTGACGCCTTCCCAAACAGCAGCTGTACAAGGTACAACACTACAGGCAGCTCAGCTCTCTCATATTGCTCAACAGGTAAAGCCTGGGCCAAATCTCAGCAAAACGTTTGAGGTAGTTAAGAGCCATTTTTGATGTACGACAAACGATAGTAATCCTTGAGGTTTAGAAATGCACAGAGAAGAAAAAACAAACAAAAAAAAACAACCAAAAAGAGGGTTGAGAAAAACGTGCTACTTTGTCGATGGACGACGTAGAATGACTCGAGGGGCTTGTATTCAAAAGACCAAAATTACTTTTCATGCTTGCACAGCGCAAAAATGCGGCCAGGTCTTTTTGTTAGATTGTACGTCCTTTGAAATCGTCATCGACCTGACACACAGGAGCTGCTTGGTGATGAGTTGAAGGCCTAATTTTCATAAATTTTTTTCAGACAAAAAAGCATTTTCAGCTCCTTTTGTAGTATTGGCAATCCTGGGTGCTCAGCACCATGGAAACACTTGGAATTTAGCCCAACTTGAATGTATCTAAACGTAATAAATCATGCGAAGTTGGAAATTTGACATACTTACTACAAGGTAACTTCGCTTTCAAAGCTTGAAGCTGAATTCCTCGTGATTTGGCTTTCCTTATCTGAAGGAGCATCCCCGGGGAGACGTGGAAGTCTGCTCCCACGGCCACGCAGCCGTCCTGTGGAACAGCTGAGTGCTGCAGCTCCTCCGCTGTTTACCCTGTGGAGACAATTTCAATTTTGATGCAAAATGTAGATAACTGCACGAGGCAGAGCCGGGACAGGACACCGGCAGCATCCTGCTGGTGGTTTACAGGCTGGTTTTCTGATCTGGTTTTACACAAAGTTGCCAGTGCAACTTACATTATGATGTACAACATGCAAGTAGTATTAAATGGGAAGTTACCTGCTTGAGTTTTAATGAGCCCTTCATCTTTTCCTATAGTCCAGATTAATAAAAAGAAATTTGATGAGGAAACTGGTTATTTACTTCTGCATCTACATGTATAATTTTAATCAATTTTTAAGTGCAAAGGCTCGTGCGACTTCAACATCAAAAATACAAATCTGCCAGAATGTAAAGTAGCCTTTTCCATAGGGGTAGCAGTAATAATTAACTTTTTGCCAGTTAAACCTGGATTTCAGCTACAAGCTACAACATTTATCTAAATCAACATTTTTAAAACATGAAAGAACAGATGCTGTAATTTTGATTTGCAAAAATCTGCTCTTTGTTCTTCTTCCCTGTCTGGAGCTTGCATACCTCGTCTCCTTTGGTTTCCTTTTACGTCCCTTTAGTTACAGCCCTTCTGCCCTGAACTTTCCAAGTAGATTGATCAGCTTTTGCTGTACCTAACGCTTGTGATTTCTTCTCTGTGACATTTTTGAACCGTAGCCTCATACTGGTTGCTTAGAAAAAAATAAATATCCAAGAACACAAAATACGTGCGTTATTCATGCTACCTTCTGCATTACTTTAGTATTGTTACTCTGATCTGCCCTAAGCCCTCAGTCTCCATGATAATTTCATCTTGATGTAGATTTTAGTGCCCTAAACTCCTATTAATTTAATGAGAATCAAGGTGACTTATTAGGCACTTTTATTTCTGCTTATCTAAGTCCAATACACTCTGAAAATGGAATAAAAACTTAAACTACCACGAATGTGGGGCTTTATCTGTGCATATGGATGGAGTTAGGTGAAAGCAGTCGTGCTCACTTTGTCTCAGTGTTGTGAATCTGAAGAAATCTGCTTCACTGTGGTTCATTTAGAACCGCATGTATTTAATGCCTCATTTTAATTTGCAGCATTTTAATCTCTCATAATGCTACATACTTGATTTCCCCCCCTAACCTAAGGAAACAAGCAACTGTTTCAGCCTTTTTTGTATGCAGATACACATCTCAAAAATGAGCATCTTTTAAAGGGTGACTTCAGTAGACTTACAAGAAGCTTCTGCTAATGCGTGTTCTCCACTGGTTTTCCTACGTGTCTACGTGCTTTGTGAACCCCGTGGAACAAACGCTCTTGTTAATGGTTCTTTGCTTTGTTGTAGATGTCTCTCCGAGGTCCTGCTCCCCTGACAGTTGTTCAGCTTCCTGGAGAACAAGTCCAGGTCCAGGGAGTCATTCAGACAGCTCAGTCCTCTTCTGTAATCCACTCACCTCAGGTGCAAACAGTGCAGGTAACTATTGAACATCTGTTAAATAACCCAGGATCCTGGTTTGTGTAGGTGGGGAGACTTGTAAAGGCTTGTCTGGCTCAGTGAACTGCCACGGCGCGGCCTTTCCGGCCCTGCTGTGAGAGACGGTGAGCAATCCGGTGACGGTGTTTTTGGGATACATCATTCTTGATGATTATTGAGGTTTGAAATTCTTGGTATTTCAACTCTAAAGTTGAAATGAAGCTATTGAACATTGACTCCCTTTATAAAACAACGAGAACACCACAACTCTTTAGTTGGTGCTCTTAACAGACACGCAGCCGGTGTGTTTTAATACCCGCGTAAGGAAAGCGTAGAATAAGCCGGTGAAGAGAACTGTGTGTTTGGAAAGGTAGAGCTGAGTGATGGCTGATTGCTCACCTCCTGGAGGCTGGGACTCTGCTTCTGTGGTGCCCAAGTGTTCTGCTTGTGTCTCTTACTCATTTGCCATGTGATTGTTGTACAAGCCACTTCAGAGAGGCGCCTTGGTGAGTTTACAGTGGGGGCTGCTACTACTTCATTCACTTCTTGGCTGCAGAGAGCCCTCAGGGCAGCACGGCGTGGGATTTGCACTGCAAAATAACTGCGCTAGTCAGCCGAGCAATGGGAGGAGCGGTGCTAAAACGCCTTAATTTGTCACTGCTCCTTTGTGCTCTGCTTATCTATTCACACGACATTAAATTGAGAAATCATAAAAAGTAAACCTATGATGCCTTTTCAGCTGTCATAGTGCCTGTAACATCAGATCATGGAAAAGAAAACACGGTTCACTTTGCTGAGAACAGTTCAGCTCTGTTTTATAGGGTGGTGTTACCTGAGTCTTCGTTAATCCCGTTCCCATCATCGTGTTCTAGCTGCAGGGTTCCCACTGACTGTGTTCCTTCCTGTTTTGTTTTTTTTTCTGTAATTTATGAACATCATGGCCTTGGGGCTCAAAGGGAGGAAAGAAGTGATACACGAGCAGCTTGTTTTCAGTGTTGATAGTAGGCTGCTCTTTTTGTCTCCGTAGCAGCAGTGAAGTGAGAAACGCTTGTCCCAGAGCTGTATGTATTCTTCTTGGCTTTGTTGCTGGCACATAGATAAGCACAGACCAATTTGTTAGCTTGTATTTAATGAGGAGCATCAGAGAAAAAAATAACTCGCCAGCTGGATGAGGACAGGGTGGAATAAAGAGAAAATTATGGATAATACTTTGCCCATTTACTCCCTGATACGCTGCTGCCTTAAATATCATTTTCAGTTGACTCTTGTATTCTGACCAACACGATACACTGCTCTAAATGTGCTCTAAAATCTACATAAAAGATTTGCGGTATTTTACACGTTTGCTCTGTACATAAATGATGTTCCTCTTTCCTTTCCCACCAGCTCCCTACACACATTTGCGTGTGGGAGTGGCGCACCTTTTCAGACCACACCAGCTATTAGTAAACCATTTGTATTTTTTCACACTGCTGTTTTAACATTCCAGATTGATTAACGCTGCGGTTTAATGCAGCTGGAACAGCTAGCTTCAGATGGTGCGCTTCTCTCCGCTTTTAATGTGATAAATAGTTTGGGAGAATCCCTTGAGCTTGCTTTTTTGGGGGGGAGGGGGTCTGTTTCATTATGACCTTATTAACGTAAAAGTCTTTGATAACCGCTAGAAGTAGTAGCTAGCACTGAAACTAGAAATCTGCCTTTTTTCATTTATCTTTGCAATTTGCTGCATTTGTGTAGTTTTCAAGCAGCTTTAGCTCATACACAGTTAAAATGTGTCATCCTGTCTGGATTTTTCTTCTGAAATGTACTGGATAACTATGTGGAATGTGTTTTTTAGGTATCATCTTTGTCTGAGAGCGAAGATTCTCAGGATTCATCGGATAGCATAGGCTCTTCACAGAAAGCTCGAGGCATCTTAGCTCGTCGTCCATCTTACCGGTCAGTACTAGATGTAATAGATGTTGTATTCTCATTTGAAACCAAAATAGCAGCTTCTTTCAAGGGCTTCCTGCATTCTGCAAACCTTCAGGTTGTTTTCTTTCTCTTGGAACACACGTGGGATCTGTTCACACAGTGAACGGTTTGATGACACCATGTTAGCTAGCATTTGCCACAGGGAGACTTTGACTTAACTAACCTAAAAGAACTAAACTAAAAGAAGTTTGTAACTGCCGTGGCGGTAATTTGTAATTTTTTTTCCCGGTATTAAAAGCTGATAAACTCTTTTTTTTTTTTTTTTAATAGGAAAATTTTGAAAGATCTTTCTTCTGAAGATACACGTGATAGAAAAGGAGATGAGGAGAGCCCTGGTGTCTCTACTGTTACATCTATGTCCGTTCCCACCCCTATCTACCAGACAAGCACTGGACAGTACAGTACGTTACACAAAATATATGTCTAACAGGACACTTTTTTTATTCAACTTACCTCAAAATACAGATTTTCTTTTTGTTATGTATTTGACTAAGCTGAGACTCAAAAGGTTTGGTTTATCTAACAGTCAGTAAGGTTAGTACTGTTACGATGTGGAAATAGACTGGTATCTAAAGGCTTCAGATAAACTCAGTGCTTCACGATCTTAATTTTTTACACCTTAAGATAAGACATTCAGAGGATGTTGTTAGGAAATACATAGCAGTCTTCTAGTGTTACATTTAATTAAAAATGTAAGATCAGTGAAGATACCATTGTATAGATCACAGGGCCACACCATGAGGTGTTCCTGTGGTGTCAGGGAGGTAGCAAAAAAAAGGATTTGTTCCTTTGATTTTATCACCTAATATTCATTGTGCTTGCGCACGGAAAAGCTCCGACCCCTGGAGCACCTCCTTCCCATCCTTGCTGTCTGGGCTGGGCATCGTACGGCTGTTTCTCGCCGCTCCCCAACAACTCCTTTGCCTGTCTGGATTTTTGCTCCTTTTTTAAGTACATTTCCAGTGAGGAGCCACCAGCTGTGGCCATCGGGGGCCTGCGTGGTGCTGGTGTCTGGCTCAGGACAGACAGCATTACAGGGTGGGCAGGGGCCTCTGGAGATCGCCCAGCCCCACTAAGGCAGGGTCGCCTCGAGCAGCTTGCACAGGATCATGTCCCGGCAGGTTTGAGTGGCTCTGGGGCAGGAGACCCCACAGCTGCTCTGGGCAGCCTGTGCCAGGGCTCCGTCACCCTCAGAGATGTTTTTCCTTGTATTCAGACGGGACTTGTGCCCACTCATGACTGTTGCCCCTTGTCCTGTCGCTGGGCACCACTGAAAAGCACCTGGCCCCGTCCTCCTTGTCGCTCACCCCTAAGATACGGGGGGACATCGGTAAGGTCCCCTTTCAGCCTTCTCCTCCCCGGCTGAACAGCCCCAGCGCTCTCAGCCTTTCCTCATCAGGCACATGCTCCAGCCCCTCACCATCCCTACAGCCTCCACTGGCCCCTCCCCAGTAGCTCCCCATCTGAAATGGGCAGCCCAGCGCTGGGCACAGCCCCTCCCGCTGTGGCCTCACCAGGGCAGAGCAAGCGGGAGGATTCCCTCCCTCCACCCGCTCCCCCAGTCCCACACGTCCGCTTGCAGAGGCCCCCCTGGTGGCTCCCCCGCCGCGACACCTCGCAGCTTACCCCCAGTAAGAGCCTCGTAGCACGATCTGAACGCGATGGAAGGAAAAAGCCCTTCAAAACCAGCACTGTTTCAGCAGGGGGAGTAGCTACACAGCCTAGAGATTTACCTGTATCTGTATGTTACAACGTACAGTTACAAACGCTGGTGCGCCTGTTCCTTTTCTTTTTTTTCAAGTTGCCATTGCCGCCAACGGGTTACAGCTGGCCAGCCCGGGGGCAGATGGTGTGCAGGGTCTGCAGACGCTAACGATGACCAACGCCAGTGGTACTCAGCCGGGGACGACAATACTGCAGTACGCGCAAACGTCAGATGGGCAACAGATCCTCGTACCCAGCAACCAGGTGGTAGTGCAGAGTGAGTACAAGCCTTCTGGCAACGGCTAGTAACGCCGACCGCTACTGCGAGCGTAACTTCCTAACGCTCCCGCGTTTTGATGCCTTCTGCTGTTGTCATCGCAGCCGCGTCAGGAGACATGCAGACTTACCAGATCCGCACCACACCAACCACCACCTCCCTTCCTCAGACCGTCGTGATGACATCTCCCGTCACCCTGACGTCACAGACAAGTAAGACAGATGATCCGCAGTTGAAACGAGAAATAAGGCTGATGAAGAACAGGTATGGAAGTGCACGTGGGCTGCTTGGATTTGTTGGTTCCGTGTGCTGAAATCCATCTGCAAACGGCGAGCCTTGCACGCTCACATTGCTGATTGTGCCATCAGTGTGGCATGCTGCGTCCGGTGACTAAAAAAATGGGAAATTCTGACCAAAACGTGTTCTGTCTTGTGCGGTTTGGAGAAAAACAAACGGGGTTTTCCGTGCAGCTTGACTGCCACGCGTACTGCCAGCTACGGCGAAACTTCGTGCTCTCCGTCTAGTGTTGCGTGCTTCTCGGTTTGGTTGTGCCGGCTCCCTGCTCACCTGGTGGTCAGGCTGAAAATGTTCCCAAACCAGACACGTCTCAAATCTAAAATAATTCCCTCTGCTTGTTCTGTTCCAGAGAAGCTGCTCGAGAATGCCGTAGAAAGAAGAAAGAGTATGTTAAATGCCTGGAAAATCGAGTTGCGGTCCTGGAAAATCAGAACAAAACTCTAATTGAAGAGCTAAAAACTTTGAAAGATCTTTACTGTCATAAAAGTGTGTAAGAAAAGAAGGTAAAACTTTTGTGGACTGTTTAAATTTCAGAGGAGAAATTTTTTTTATACTGAATTTTTTAAACTAGATGAAAGGTCAAAACTGAAACTTTTCTACCTAGATTTCACAGCTTAAAGACTCTATAGATTTTATTTACAACGTGTTGGTGACAAAAGTACAAAAAGGAAACAAGAAAACCTCACCAAAATTCCTGCTGGCACAACTGGAAACTTTATAAAGTCAAGATTGCATCTACAATTAAAGGACAGTCACGTTTTACGAGGCAGGTGATTAGAATTTCTTGGAAAATTTCTACAAATACCTCTTGTAACGGAGGCAATATTTGGTTACAGTTAAAACGTGGATGAAATGGAATCCTTGCCATAGTTGACATTATTAGTAACATTTATAACCAGTATATGTTTTGATTTCTTACTCTTTTCCAATCCTTTTTCTTTCAGCTCTTTGTATGTAAATATTTTTATTTTAACCTGTAAATGGTTATTTACAGGTGCAGATGATAAAAAAAAAAGCTAATACTTTGCTAGAGCTATAAATTATGTTTACTCTTTCTCGGCTGACAGTTTAAAAAGTTGGGGGTGTTGTTTTTGTTGGGTTGTTTTTTTTTTCCAACGTTTGCTGTGTTTATCAAATTTGGAAAGGATCTGCAGAAAGCAGCGAGAGGCCTAGTCCTGAAAATGTCTTGAGGCACATGAAATCCGGTGTTGACTTTTCTTAAGAGAATTCAACACGTCCAATTCTTTTCAAGTCCAGTGTGGTAGAGCGAGTACTGGCAGACAAAAGTTTCTGAAGAATGATTTCACGATAGTTTGTTCTTAGTTGCTGGGCATGATAAACATCTATAATTGGAAAAAAATAAATTGTGTGCTGATTATATATCCAGTTAAACACACATTGCTTATCCTGTCTGGAGGTTCTACCATGCTTTGGAACGTTTAAACCAAATAGAAGAAGGAGGATAAAATAAAGAATTGAAGATACATACCAAAGGGTTAATGAGGTTCTAATATATGGTTTATATGCTGAAAGTAGTGCAAAATTTCCGGACTAATTTTGTAAGGTAGGCGATATTTTGCAAAGTAATGGTATCTTTGTAAGAAAATATTCTATTGAAAACAGGTAGATGGTTGGTATATTTTGTAGCTAAATTGTGATCTTTACAAATTCTGAAATTGAGTTTATATACGTATTTTGACAGTTTCTATATTTCATTTTAGTAAACAAATGAAATATTTTGTGAACCAGATTTTCAAGCATATATTTTTATGGATAGTACAAAGTCAAATGAGATCCTCTTTGGTGTAGGAGATATTTGAATTAATTTTGTATGTCTGTAGGCAACTTGCAAAAAAAAAAAATCCTGAAGAGTATTGGGAAAAAAAAGAAAAAAAAAAAAAAGATCAGGGCTTTCTATTCCCCACAGTTGATATTATCTGCACATTAGATCTGATTGCTCTCAGAGATTCTAGTTTGTATGATTTTGATTTGTTTCAGATGAAAATTCAATGTTTGACATGATCAGGACTCTTTTGGGTGCGGAATCTCCATTCTGGGAGACACCCAGCAGGCGCTGGAGGCGGGCCTGGGCAGCCTGCTCCAGGTGCCCCCGCCTGAGCAGGGCCGTGGCCGAGGTGACTTCCCGAGGTCCCGTCCAACCTTGACCGTTCTGTGATTCTGTGATTCTGTGACATAGAAAACCGTGTATGCAGTGCTTATTGCATGAGTAATAAATACACTATTTTCCATAGTTAGGATCGAATCCTGCTTCCAGTTATGTCAGCGGGAATTGCACTATGGACTTTGCTATTACAAAGGTGTTAGAGCTCCGTGTGTGTGTCGTGCTAGCTCAGATCTGAATGAAATTACAAGATGTACTCACTCCCTAGATGTGTAACGCTTATCATATGGTCAGTCCGTATTTTTTTCTTTTACTCATTTTTGAATTAATGGACTTCTTAGCAAGCAGAGCTCTTTGCAAATGGTATGAGCAAGACTGCATTCCACAATCACATTGTTAGTGGGCTAGAAAAATAGATTTTTTTCTGAAGTTTCTAAATAGATGATGGCTACGGACACGATCCACAATACGCTTCCTTTAGGCCAGACCGGAGTGTACGTTTCCGTTGGCGATCATATCCAAAAAAAAAAAAAAGAGTGGTTTCGCTGCACGTCAGAAATAACGAGCAAGGTGGAGAAAGTCCTGACCTTAGGGAACTGCTCCACCAGAGGCGGTTGGTGCCTCCCGTTTCTGTTAGCGGAATCTGAGGAAAAACGAACGCCTTGGGACGTGCTTGGCACCACACAGAATCAGACCTTTCTGCTCTGTCTCCCACCAGGCGTGCGCGCGCTGTTTGGCTTGCGATTCAGAGGGTTTGACCTACAGTACTGAAACGAATTTGGTTACTCCTCTGTATGGTATTTTGATCCTCACTGTGTGCTGTTGTTCCTTTACCTTCTTTTGTAATACGGAATAATAATTAGAAAAAAAAAACCAACTATCAAGTGTTAAGACTGTAAAAAAAAATAAATGGTGGCCAATTCTTTCTGTATTCAGCAAGTGAAGCAAATGTAGTGCTGCCAGACATAACGTTAGTCAATTTTTATCCTCTTAAAATAGTGTTTGGGAAAGAGCAGCTTATTTTTCATCATGGAAATATTAAACAGTAACATGAGTTTGCTCTTTTTAAGTAATCACTTATCATGAAGTACTTATTTTGGATTTACTTCAAAATCTAGATTGTAAGAGAGTAAAACCTATATTCTGAGAGTAAGAGCTATAGTACCTAATCCTGTTCTGCTGGTTATTTCCAAACAAAAGTACATGCTTTATATGAATTGTAAATATTTGTTGAAACAATTAGATGGTTGCAAATTTTGACCTTGGTAAATAAAGTCGCCAAAATATAATTCTGATGTTCCTTATTTATTTTTAATTAATGTAGTACTGCAGTGGTTCTGACCAAGGATGCATACGCTGTGTGGTATCAGCTCTTGTACAGTGGCCAAGAATAAATGTTTAGTCTGTGAAACAGCACCCAGAGGTCTTCTATTGGATGTGTCTGTTCAGCAGCCAGAGTACTAGGGTATTTGTGACTAAATTTTAACCCTGGCTCCAGGTAATTAGTGGAGAATAGCTTTTCTCTTTCTGCAGGTGGGTTTTTTTTGTTTGGGTTTGGGTTTTTTCCCCCCTTTTTCATTTTCAGCAAGCAGAGCTGCTGTTAAATAAAAGCATTTTTGTGCTCTGCTGGTACTGACCCAGCAGAGGGAGTGTCTCTGCCATCGACAGAACCACGGTAGCATTTACTGACTAGTGCTTAAGCTGCTTTTAGCTGGAAAAGCATAGAAATGGGGTAGGGAAAAAAGTTTCTTCTGTCGGTAACCTTCCTGTATTCAATTTCATTATTAGGGTCAAGGCTGTTATTTACTGTTAGCATGGATGTCAAAGGCGGAAAACAGATCATACAGTTGCAAACATGACTTCTAAAAAAATGCACGTGTGTCCTTTGGCTCTTAGATTTATTCTGAGACAGGAGTTAGCTCCCTTGTCAAAGTTTCACCAGGCAGACCAAACCTCGATGGTGCCACAGTTTCTCCCTTCAGAAAGTCCACACAAGTACCGTCTGTATCGCGGTCAGGCAGATGGTAAGTGTAACGCTGATGGGATTCACCGCCTTGTTACTCAGCAGAAGTTCCGATTTTATCCATCCCCTGTATTGCGATAAACGGACGTAGATCCCAGGAAATTTTGGTCGCCCGCAGCCAACTCCAAAGCTGGCAATCCCTATGAGGTAGTACTTGTGGGTACCAGGGTGGTAGCACGCTAAAGGGCCACCGCTGTCTCCCTAGAAATAAACAAGAGAAAAAACTAGTAACATCTTCAGGGGAATAATGTAGAATTAAGTCAGTAATACCTCCACTTTTTTTTTTCTTTAAACTTTTTTTAAGTTAATTGGACAGTAAATACACAGCAGTACACAAATTCGAGTAGAATGTGGTGATGCTGGGTGATTCTGCCTTGACTGGAATACTAGCATGAGCCTCAGTGTCTTTTTGAAGTTCTGTTGTTTTGCTTTCTGCGTCTTTTCACCCTAAGGCTCATCTCCCTAAACTTCCTCGTGTATCAGTATGAGAAGGTACCGGCCACACAGTGTGTAAGTCCTGAGAAACACGGTAATGACTACACCAGCCTGAATCTTTGCCATATCGCCTACTTAAAGGAAAACTGCTGAGGGAAGCAGCAGGACAAGTAGCAGACAAAGCACTTAGGAATACATTATGGGTTTTAATTATAAATGTCTCCGTATCACAACTGGTGCCCCAGCTTTTGCATGCTTGTGCTTTTGACCTGAGAATTGTCTTTTCTGAAAGAGCTGCTGATTGTTCAGCGTTTCAATAAAAATCTTGGTGTGTCACTGAACCGTATCGCTTCCCAGTGCTGCTGCAGGCACAGAAGCAGGCGAGACATCCACGTCCTTCCCACACACTGTATACGTACAGTGGTACGTGTGTGTGTATCCTTACGTGTGTTTGTGTAATAACTACTTTATTGACATCCTTGTGGCAAGCCTCATAGAAATTTTTGCCTTCTCTACCCTCTCCCTTGGCTCATGTGTTCTTGTCTTCTTCCGAGTATCACCGAATTCTTTGTACAGGTTTTTGAGTTAGGTTTTTTCTTTGGAATCACCACCTCACCTCTTTCTATTTATAATGCTTCTTTGGCAGTTTGGACATGTTTTCTCTTGCCTATTTGTGCCATTTTAATTAATTGCACCACAAATGCTGGCCATCATGATGCCCCTGAGTCTCAGGCCTCAGGGGTTTCCGTAGTGGCAGGTCGGGCACGGCGCTTGTTCTTACCTGACAGGCGTCGGTGCCTCCTGATCGAGAGCCAGCACAGAGCATGTTGTTGTTAACCAGACCTCCGTACGCATCCGAACTGTTACAGACGCTAGAAGGAATAATTTCCACTCGTGCTTCTTTTAACACAGCTGAAGTTTTACCTTTATTGGAAGACAGCATGTAGAAAGGTAAAATATTTATGCTGTTGGGTGTAGCCGTTCTTTGCTTTTCCCCCCACCCCCCCCCTTTAGCTAGCTTAAGCGTGTTTCTGTATGTGTTTAGATGTGTACGTAATACAGATTGTGCCTGCCTCTAACGGATTTAAATTTAAGTGGGTTAAGGATTTGTGAGCTTGGATTTGATGTAGTTTGTGCAGTCCTTACTCTGAGGAAACATCGATGATACCAACACTGCTCGCTAGCCTTGCTCAAAATGTCAGAGGTGACTTATCAAACAAGCTTATATGATCCCCAGCTGTCCTTGAAATTTCCGCCCAAGAAGGATGCACGCCACCAGCTGACATGGTATCGAGTTTGCGTGCATTTTGATTGAGAGAATTTGAGGG
Source organism: Falco rusticolus (assembly GCF_015220075.1). Taxonomy (NCBI): domain Eukaryota; kingdom Metazoa; phylum Chordata; class Aves; order Falconiformes; family Falconidae; genus Falco; species Falco rusticolus. The sequence continues at coordinate 4,605,230 of NC_051205.1, read as the reverse complement.
AGTGCAGCCATTCATAAAATATACAGGGACCCCCAAGTTCACAATGCACAGCATCGGAACTATTGGTTTTCAATAAAAAAAGCTATTTCCAGGAGATGTCACTGAGTAGCTCTACCATGAATCTGAAAGCCAGGCTAGTTTGTTTTCCTTTTTTGTGTTATACTTGGAAGAAAGGCTAGAAAATGTATGCCTTTGGTTACACCCCCATAAATCTGATCTGCTTGCGATGGAAGAAACCCTTAAAGCAGATAATCAGTTGCAGAAGGATTTAATGATGTCGTGCGATGAGATTATAAACTGAACAAATTCACTTCTCTCTCTGAGCTTGAGGGACTGGAAGCCAATATTCGTTTTTTAGCTTGTAACTTAATCGACAGCGCAAGGAAATCTTTTTACCTTTTTCCACTGTCCGTCCCCAGCCACTGATAAAGCATTCCGTGGCGTTGTCAATGCGCGGGGAAAGGTGTGCAGGAGGCAGGCAGATAGGCTGAATATAGGCACTGTAGCGTACCGCGGAATTGAGTTCAAATAACGCAATATCATTTTCAAATGTTTCTCTCTTGAATTCTGGGTGCACACTGATGCGTCTGATATTTCTTTTTGCTGCGTGTTCACCATGTTTCCGAAGGTTATGCACACCTAAAACAGCTCTCCAGGAGTACGGGTCCCTAAGAGAGAATTTATCTATTTTTTACAATTACATTAAATACATTTCTTGATGGCATTGTTTTCACCGATTGTTTTGCTGTTGGCTTGTTCACTTTTAGGAATATATACTGAAAATTCTATAGTAAGTACTTTCTGGAACTAACCTGGCTAATTACCATTCTGCCTGGTTTTGAATGTTTGCCTAATGCTGGTTATGGTTGTTGAGGTGAATTCAGGTTAATGATTTAAGCTGATGCTCAGATTTTGCTTCCCACCCCATCTCAGCAGAGGCCACCCAGGAGAAATTCTTTTGAAAAAGATAAAAACATGGATTTATTTTGTAGAAAGGAAGTAGGCTTATAGTCACAATGCTTATAAAGACCGTGCTTGACTTAGATTTGGGAAATCCATTAACTAGAAGTTACAAATAATGAGTATCAACTTTATATTAAATTTAGAAATAGGGCCGGAGTAATCCAGAACTAATTTCTATTTGAGTATGTTGAAAAAAATCTTTACTTATATTAGGTGGGAGTTGAATTTGGCCTGCAATGAGCAAAGGGCAGGCTATAAAATTCACATTAACCTCCAAAATTCTCCAGAGCGTAAGATAAAAATTATTTGCAATATAATGCCTCTCTAAATGAATGTTTGTAAAAGTGCATTTAAAGAAGCAAAGAGATGATCTAAACAAAGTCCTGATAAATGGCAACATCACGAAGTTAAGATAATTTTTACCTTTCAGTTTCCCTCACACCCAATACCAACTTCCCTGAACTAGTGTGCAGATTTTGCAACTTCGTTAAAAGATTACAGAAAAGAGGGCAGTGATGAGAGCGCTGAAACGCAGCAGAATTGCTCCAAGTACAATTAAAAGGCCTGTTCTGAGGAGTGTTATTACCACATTGTGAAAAACTGGTTAAGTGCCAACTGGTTGGTTCTGTTTCATTGGGAAAATGGAAATAAGTGTCAGAAATAATGAATTGTGATGTTTCTAATGTAAATATTGCAACATCTTTTTGCAGAGGGTTTACTATTTTAGAAAAATCCATTGATCAAAAATTAGAGTTTCAGGGGGGGAAAAAAAAAGCCCCCACCTAACAAATGTGTCACCTAGATCAAAAAAAAATGACCCTTTATTAAAAATAACAATGGTGGTTCTGGGCCAAGCCAGAAGTGCATATCCAAGACTTCTTGACGTCGACTTATAAAGATGTCACTTTGCATGGCGTGCTGGGTTGGCAGCCCTCACCACACGTGACCGTTGCAGCAGAGGTGACAAAGGGGACAGTCTTTGGTCCTCAGAGCCACGAGCGGTCCCTCCTGCAGGCCGTATTGCTAAACGGGAGCCGCACAGTTTGTGTGTGTGTGTTGGTTCTGCGCTCCCAGAGCTCGGCCCGTGTTCATCCCATGATCTGCCTTTTGGCCAGGGACAGCACAGGTGACGCTTGGCTGAACCGGACCCTCATAGTTAATAAAAAGAGGCGTTAGCACGAATACATACCTCCTTCCTGTAACGCAGTGCCCAGCGGTAAGTACCGATTTCTCATTAACTAAAACTCCACCGCAAATGTGTGTAAATTGGACACGGCCTTGGAGGTTCTGGAGGCTCACGGCCCACGGCCACGCTCCCGCCTGAGCGTCGTGTCCGCCCACGATCCGGGATCCCAAGGTGGTGGCCAGGAGTGGCCGCTCGCCGCACTCTGCAAAACACAATGGTGCCAGTTATGGCGGTGGGAGCGAACAACGGAGCGTTTGGGGGAGCTTGGGGCTTGGGGGGGGGTGTGTTTCTTTTTTTTTTTTTTTTTTTTTTTTTTTTTTTAGGGAGTAGTTTCCTAGCTATTTTGGTTTTGAAGTTGGTTTTTTGGGTTTGGGGGAGTGATTTTTTAGGTGTTTTGGTTTTGAAGTGGGTTTTTTTTGGTGTTTTGGGTGGTTTCTTAGGTGCTTTGGGTTTGAGGTGGGGTTTTTTTTGCTGTTTTGGGGGTGGTTTTTTAGGTGTTTTGGTTTTGAGGTGGATTTTTTTGGTTTATTGGGGGGTGGTTTCTTAGGTGTTTTGGTTTTGAGGTGGGTTTTGTAGGTTTTGGTGGGTGATTTTTTAGATGTTTTGGTTTTGAGGTGGTTTTTTTGGTGTTTGGGAGTGGTTTCTTAGGTGTTTTGGGTTTGAGGTGGGGGTTTTGTTGCTTTTGGGGGGGATTTTTTTTAGGTGTTTTGGGTTTGGGGTGGGTTTTTTGGGTTTTTGGGGGGTGGTTTCTTAGGTGTTTTGGTTTTGAAGGTTTTGGTGGGTGGTTTTTTAGATGTTTTGGTTTTGAGGTGGGTTTTTTGGGTTTTGGGGAGTGTTTTTTTATGTGTTTTCGTTTTGAGGTGTTTTTTTTGGGTTTTGGGGAGTGATTTTTTAGGTTTTGGTTTTGAGGTGGGTTTTTTGGTGTTTGAGGGGTGATTTGTTAGGTGTTTTGGTTTTGAGGTGGGTTTTTTGTTGGTTTTTGGGTTGTGTTTTTTTAGGTGTTTTGGTTTTGGGGTGAGTATTTCGGGTTTTGGGGAGTCATCTTTTAGGTGTTTTGAGGCGGGCTTTTTTGGTTTTTTTTGGGGGGAGGGGGTTGTTTGCTTGGGTTTGGTGGGTTTTTTGTTTGTTTTTTCTTTTTTTGGTTTGTTTTCTATTTTTAACCTACAGTGCTACTTGCTGCAGGACTCAATCCTGCAGGACTCTAGATGTTTTGCCACTGGGGCCCAGCATCTGGAGATGCCGGCACTTTTTCTTTTTTTTTTTTCCCTTTTTTTCTTAACTTTATACCCGTGTGCGCTTCACCCGGTTCCACACCTATGTCTTGTGCCTGGATTTACACCGCACCTTGAGGCCGAGCGCACCCCACTCCCTCCCGCTTCACAAATTAATGGGATTTCGGTGCAGGTGAAGTTTTTTCCTGTGTGCGTGTCTGTGAGGCGCCGCGCGCCCCCACAGCGCGGCTCCCGGCCCGCCACCCCCCAGGCCCCCTACCCCCGGTTTATCCCCGTCTACCCCCGGTTTATCCCCGGTATACCCCCGTTCTCCTCGTCGGCAGCCGCCGGGGCCGCGCTCCGGGGCCGGCTGCCCGCCAGCAGCGGCAGCGGCAGCAGCAGCAGGAGGGCGCCCGCCGCCCGCCCCCGCCTCATCCTCCGTCGAGGGGGACAAAATGGCGGCGGGGCGGGCGGGCGCGCGCGGAGCCGTCGCTAACGGGCGCTGAGGCGGCGGCGCCCGCCAAAGAAACTCCCTCGAGCGCTGAACGTTAAAACACGAATCTTTTCTTTTTTTTTTTTTTTTTTTTTTTTTTTTTTTTAATGTTCTGGTGGCCAAATGTTAGAAATGGTTGCCACGCAGTGGCAGGCAGGCAGCCAAGCGACAGAGAGGCTTTGGTGAGTGTTATCTGGGGAGGCTGGGGGGGTGTCTGCCCTCCCCCCCCCCCTTGCACCCCCGTGTTTTGTAAATAAAATCTTAAATAAATCCTTGCGGCTGAGGAAAAGTGAGGTGTTGCGGGGGTCTGTATCCGACTGCTGGCCTTGTGAGGCCCGAAGGTGAGCAGCCCTGAGGGAGCCTGGGGAGAGGGTTGAGGCCCAGAGCTGGGGACACATGAGGGTAATCAATTATACCAGATATAGGCAAGAAACCCCATAATTTATTTTTTTTCTGCCCACTGGGCTGTTGTGCGTTCTCCTGGGATCCCCTGTGGGCAGCACTGAGGTCCGGCCGGGCACAGTCAGGGCTCTGTAGTTTTGAAAACTTGACCCCCTCAGAATCAAACTTAATTCAAGTCTTTTGCTGCGTTGCCTAGATTTGGACGTCCGGATTAGCCTGTGCTGTGGGATTACGGTGAGGATTTCTGTGAGGGCAGGGAAAAGGCCTGGTGGAGTGGCCAGGGCTACTTGATGGCGTAGCCGATGATGTGCGGCTGAATGGGCGTCCAGGGGTACGCCAGGCTTATCTGCTGCAGGTGCAGCTCCGAGAAGTTGGCCTCTTCCAGATTCTTCTGTAGCTCTCTGGTAAGGCAGCATCCATCAAAGACGAGTTTCCAAGTCTGAGAGCAGACCTGCTGCCAAAAATACTTCCAGCTGGAACGATCAGCGGCCACGTGCTCTAAGAAATAGAAAGCACCTCCCTGGGGAAAACAAAGGTCACCTTACAGAGCTGCAGCGGGCCGGGGACACACCAAACTTCTCCCTCCATCCCACCTCCTCTCACGTACAGACCAGCGCCGGTGCTGCTGGCTTGCTCGTCAGCATCCTCCCACCCCTTCCCCGCCCTTTTTTTACAAAGTTTGTGGTGTCAGTTGGCATTAATGCAAGCAGGAAACTTGCAGAGGCCTATTCAAAAAGTGTGAAGGATGTACTTGTTGATCCCTCTCTTACTGTAGCAATAGTTTGTTGTCTTTTTGTTTCAATTACAGTTGCTAGCATGCGATTCTTTTCGAAGAAAACCAAGTGAATTGCATAAATCCTACTCAAACTCAGTGTTTTTGACAACCCAGAGGATTGTCTTGAATGTGCCATTTTAAAGGCTGAAAGACTACTGCAAAAATACCCCAACAAACCAGCTTTTCTTAATCTTTAACTTGATTAGTATACTGCAGGGACTGAAGGCGTTTAATTATTAGACTGTTCTAGTCATACAGGTAAATCAGCCCCGCTTCTAAGAAGCTAAAACAGTTTATTTAAAATGCAGACTATCAGTCTGTATCAGAGAGCTTCCCACCCAAAGAAAATCTGGTGTCTGTGGGGAAGGAACAACACCACAGGAACCCCCCATTCTGCTTTAAATGATTCACAGTAATTACTTACAAAATTAGTGGCAGTTCTAGTTAGCAGACTGTTCCTTTTAGGGTTTTACTTCTAAGAAAAAGACAGACTGACCGGTATGTTGCTACTGCTTTGATTTGATTTGATTGCACCATTTAGCAGTGCAGAGTGGTTGTGGGTCTGGTTTGTAAGCTCGAAAACAAGTTTGGGTTTTTTTTCCTTGTTTTTATTTTTCTTTTGGTGCAGTGCCTCTGGAATAGGTGATAAAGGTAGTAACAGAACTTTTAATTCAGATACTCACTGGTCTGAGCACTCGCAGTACTTCCTTCAGGGTGCCATTGACATTGTGCACAGAGCAGAGGACCAAGGTGCAGACGATGGCATCCATGGAACCACTGGGCACCTGGTGCAGGTCTTCTCCTGCAGCTGTTAGGAAACCGTTGTAGTGGACATGCTGGTTCTTGTTTATGCTTCTCAAAAGGCCTTGCTCGAAGTTGGGGTTTACGTCAGTGCATGTGACTTTGCAGCCTGGTGGGTAGAACTGGAAGTTGGCACCGCAGCCGGTCCCAATCTCCAGCAGCCTCAGCTCTCCTGAGGGGCCTGTGAAGTCAGGTAGATTACAAAACAGCTCCTGCTTCAGCTTCTTGGTTTTCTTTTCCTGGCTTGCAGAAAATTTCTCTATCAAGAAAGGAAAAAATATCTTCCTACAGAAAGGCTGCCATATGCCCAGGAACGATAGCAGGTAGATGGGAGTGGCGAGCAGCACAAGGCACGTGCGGAAGAAGAGGATGCTGGCCTCCATCATTTCCAGCTTGGGGCAGAGGGATCTGTGCTGAGCAAAAGTAGTTCTGCTGTGTGTCAGAGCCCTCGGAATTCTGTCAGAGCCCTTGGTTTTCAGACAGAGCAATTCATGTACTTGCCGTGTGCCTCCCGAAGTATATTCAGCTCCTTGGATCAATCTGGTAGACTTTTCTCTAAAGCTGCTTTTAAAGTCTGGTCACTGGCGAGGAAGGGGAAAGCAGGATTGCATACCAAACAGCTCCCATAGCTTCCCAACTCTGGCAGGAGAGGAGCGGCCAATCTCTTAGGTAAACCAGAATAAAGCAGGCAGTACAACTTGGTCTGTAACCTCTGGCAAAATACCCTAAGGCAACCTAATGTAGTGCTGAGCAGTTTCAGGTTACAGGTTGTCTCTTAAAGCAGCCGAAGTCTTTAGTGAGCTGAAGAAAATGAGTTAGAACTCTGGATTTGCAGTAGGTGTTTCTTTGGGAGTTTGATTAACATTGCAGTTAAACTGCATTTGTTTAAGATTTAATTTTTCACCCCGTTGTAAGTAGCTGGTTAAGCAAGTCAGCTAGTTGCTCTCTGTGCTCTCTCTGCAACAGAAGCTTTCAGTTTTTCCACTACATGGACACCTGAAATACTTTGATATGCTCATTCGGGCTCCTTTGCAGTGAACAACGTTGCTTTTTTTAATTATCTTTCCGACCTTTCATGGGAATCATGGAACAGAGATAAAACAATTTATTCAGTAATTGCTGCATACAGTAGCATATGGCTTGGTTTTAGTCACTTCACACGTTCGAGTCAACAATGAACGGTCTGTTCTACGCTGAATGCATTCTGTGATACCTTTGCAATGTTGCAGTGGCCAGTGCTCTTTCAAAAGATTTGGTAGCCGTGTAGGTTGGCCACTAGCGCTTCTTTGCTCTGCGCCAGGTGAGCCTAGTACAGGAGGACTTAAGGTCCCTAATAAAGGCAGTTCTGTTGGGAATTGCGCTGGAGAACTTTGTTGAGTGACCGATAGTCCAGTTGTCCCATGAGTTACCTCCTCCCTCTAGTGGTAATAAAGCAAACAGAAAATCCAGCATACGGCAGCATCGTTACAGACTGCTTTATTAACGAACTCTGTCGCCATACCCTCATACCTCCACCTTGTGGCAACTGCATTGGAGAAACAAATTGGAACAAGGGGAATTACTCTCTGTATAGACTGGCTGGATGTGTATGGAGCACCAAATAGAGACATTAACGCATTCGTTTCTTGTAATCTGTTTCAGGTTTTAGTTCCTCGTTGCTATATCGCAGGGAATCACAGAAAAGTTGAACAGTGGCCAAGGCAGCAGCACCTTCTCTTGGTGTCCTAGGGGAGTTGAACTGGGAAACACTGCTAATGAAACTCCTGGCTTTTAAAAGAGAGCTCTTTAAGGTGTGATCCCGATCAGAGGGAGAGTAGAAAAGCAAGAGTTTAAGCAAAGCTAAAACACGTTACTACAGCATGATAAAAGGGCTCTAAGGACATGGCTGCTCTCGTAGTAGCATTTTACAGTGGAGATGAGATCCCTGCCATCTGATTTAACAAATGCTAATTTTCTCCCAGGGTAAAAAGAAATTCCATTTTTTTGCTTTGTAGGTGGCTGTTTCAAGTTAAATCTGTGCTGACAGCATTAGCGTCTAACGGCCAGTGAGAAGCGTGGCAAGTGACCTGGTGGTGTTACGAGCGCTTCCCTGAATACACAACAGTCCTGTCAGGAAGGACTTGCACTGGCACGGGTGAGTGAATGCCTGCTCGTAAATATATTTCATAATGGGAAGACTGAAATGAAAGTGCTCGTAGTGATGCTGTATTTATTATGCATGTGTCCTGTATTGGAAACGTTAGGGGCTGGGCTTTATTCTCTGCCCTCAGGAAAACATTAGCCCTCTGTACTTGCTTCTGTGTATCTTCTGCTCCCTTTCTTCTCTCTCCCCCTTCTCAGCTCTCCAAGATCCTGACTCCTCCTTTATTCTTTATTGGACTGAAACATGTTGCCTAGGCTTCTTTCCAGTTTGCCCAGGCCCTGTGCTGCAGCTCTGTTTCAGAGCTCTATCCACATAACCTACCTAACCAATGGAAGAATGGGATTCCCGCTTGGAATGAACTGTGGCTGCTCAGGAAGTTTTCCATACTTTTGTTCTGTGTATGGGCTGACCGCAAGGGTGAAAAACCTTCTATAAAGCACAAAAGGAGTACTGAAGGGAGGCCCCGCAGGGCTCCTGGTCATTTATTTCACTGCATACCCAATGATATGAGGACTAGTAGGAATCCAGTAAGGTTTGACACGAATGCGCCTCAAATTCAGTTCTGAGAAATTAGTTTTCTCCAGCTCCTTCTGTGTCTCTCTGCTCAGGGAACACCCATCTCCAAAATACTTCCAGACCGGGTCACAGACCTTTTGCCAAAAGTAGGTCCAACTGGAATGATCTGCAGCCACGTGCTCCAAGAAGTAGAAAGCTCCACCCTAGAAAACAGTGCCATAAAAAAAAAAAAAAAAAAAAAGAAAGGACTTAGGACTGTTGACATCTGTATGCAGGTATGCAGTATTTGATCTTTTCCATCTTGGTAAACACTTTTTTTTTTTTTTTTTCACCTTTTTAAAGTGATAAAACCTTTTTTTGGTGCCTTTTATCACCTCTCTTGAAGACCAGCCTCCTTTCCTAGATGTTAGGCATGCTAAAGTCAGGGTTGTTTTGAACAGGGAGATCTCTAAAAGTCCCTCCGTTTGTGGACTTTGTGGTTTTGTGGAAGATGGTGGCTGTTACTGGGTGACGATTGTGCAAGAGGCAGAATCAGGTGACAGCAGGAACCGCTGCCACCAGTTTTTTGTCTCTGCCGTGCATGAGCTTGGACAAACTAACCTCCTTGTGTTTCAGTTTTTGCTCGTCTCAGAAATGTGCATAAACAGTTTGCTTACTCTACATACCAGGAAGGAAAAGAGTTTATTTCTTAATGTTTATAATCTAATGCCAGTAGAAATCTCATGTCCCAGGGCGGGAGAGGGGCTACAGTCGGTATCTGTGCTACGTAATAGTTCTGTTGTTGTCGGTCTCGTGAATGCTATTGATGTTTAATTGTAACTTTGATCGCATCTGCTCGATGCCTTTCCATGTTTGTAAATAACAGATAAAAAGCAAATCTGGTATTGTAAGCAAATCTTTCCTGTGAAACTTGTTCAGTGGCGCCAAATAGAGAAGTCAAAAGTTCAGACCTGATGTCTCCTTCCCCTACTTAGTGGAGCGTGTTGGGGATGATCTTATTCCCTCTTCCCTGGTTTTGCTTTGTAAGAGTGTGCAAGATTGCCTGGAGGAACTAATTGGGTTTTCTGCCATGTGCAGGGCTGAAGTCTCATTTACGCATGGAGACTGACCAGCTACACAGATTTAGCTCCCCTGTGTGGATAGGATTTGTGTTAAGTTTAACTCTTCCCAGTTATTCTGAGAAAAAAAGAGTGCATGTAGAAGACAAGCGGTATGTAAATGTGGCATTTTACAAGCATCACCCTAGATTATAATGAAAATACCTGCTTAGCTGGGTAAGTTTTAAAGATAAGAGTATCACTAGAGAAAACACATGGCAACTATGTACTGAAATTGTTAATGATTGCTGGTGTTACACTGCACATTTCTTCCTGCTTCCCTCCCCATATTCCACATTGTACTGCAGTAAATCCTGCTCATCCAGTACCGCTCTGCTCCTGCTCCTCCTCCTCCTCCTCCTAGCTCCCAGCACCTCCTGGGTTGTGTTTTGGAGTTTTTTAGTGGTGGGTTTGGTTTTGGTTTTTTTTACTCTTTGTTTCTGAAACAGCTTTAGCCTTGGAGTTTTTGCAGCTTGCCCAACTGCAAGCGCAGGAGCCGGGATGCTGGGTTGAGTAGCTGCGTCTCTCATTTGCCCAGGCAATCACAGCGGTGTGCCGGGCCTCCAGACCTCCTGCCTGCTTGGCACACAAATCAGCATCCCCCATCTCCCTCGCGCTGCCCCCGCTTACCAGCCTAAGCACCCGCAAAACCTCCAGCAGGACTTTCTGGATGTTGGTCACAGAGCACAGCACTAAGGTGCACACCACCACGTCCATGGCGCCGTCCGGTATTTGATGCAGATCCTCGCCAGAAGCAACCACTGAACGTTCAAGCTGAAGGTGCTGGTTCTCCGAGAGGCTCTTGAGAAGGAACTTTTGGAAATGCGGATTGGGGTCGGTGCAGGTCAGCCGGCAGCCCGCTGGGTAGAATGAGAAATTGGTGCCGGTGCCTGTGCCGATTTCCAGCAGTGTGAGCTGCCCCGAAGGGCCTGCAAATTTTCTTAGGTTGCTGAACAGCTCTTGTTTTTGCCTGTAGACCTTACGGTTGTAGATGAGCGTCACCTTTGCCATGACATATGGGAAGACTTTCTTATAGAAGGAGTCCCATAAGCCCAGGCAGGCGAGTGCGTGGAGGGGCAGGAGGAGGAGCTGCATGCATCGCTGGAGGAAGATGCCGAGCAGCATCCTTGGAGCTGGCAGCTTGTCACGCAGCCCTGCTCGCGTCGCTGCTGCCAGTGCCACCTCTGAACCGGATGCATACGTGTCCGTCTGTCTGGCCCGTCTGTCTGGCCGGGTGCCAAGCGCCTTCTTAAAGCGGCAGCACCTTGAGCGGGGAGTGCAGCACCAGCGTGCGGGGCTGCCTTTGCTCCTTGGTGTGTGGCTGGCTTTGAATCCGTCGCCTCTACGGAAACGCGTGAGCAGCGGGTTGAATCGGAAAGCTCGCAGCCTGCCTGCTCGGAGCCTGCCAGCAGGGAGAAACGCCCCGTCCACACCTCGCGAGTTCGTTTGCTGTTGGGTTTTGCTGACTGCTGCATCATCGCAGCCCTGAGCTGCAATGGGGGGCTCTCCCCACGTCTCTCCCCTCTCCCAGCAACCTGCAGCTTTAGGTACACGCTCATCTTATAGGTGCTACAGAGCTTGCTTAAGAACCCCGGACACTTGTATAACAGAAGGATTGCACCCACCATGTAGAAATCTTTCAGGCTATAGCAATCCCTCTGGCTCTCCACATGTAATATGTTTAAATTCCATGGTCCTTCCAGCTACTCCACTTTGGTTTAGCCTCCCTGGGCTTGCCCGGTGCCTGTCACAGCAAAGGGACGTGGTCACCGACGCACAGACACCCCGTGTGCTTTGCAGAGGCGCCTGTGTGACATACTCTGCAAAGCCTGTGAACTGACGAGGCAATTCGGAGGTCACCACACCGAAGGTGAAGGGAGAAGCAAGAGCTGTGATGATGGAATAAGGAAAAGGCAGTATCCTTATCAAGCAGCTTGGATTATTTTTTTTTTTTTACTGAGCAGCTGTGCGCTTCTTAAAGAGACAGCACAGCACCAGGTAGTAACTGTTCAGAGCGAGGATTACAGAATTTCTGTTGCCCGAGTTCTGGGTAGTTTTGTTCTCTTTTAACCTAAGGAGGAGTTTTATCGTGGGTTTTTTTGGGGTTTTTTTGCTTATAGGCAAGCAAAACCATTAACAGGAGCTGTAGTATTTATCTGCTTTACAAGGAAGGAATATTTTGGAAATAATTTCAGACTCTGTGTACACGCGTTTTCTGAAGATTCCCTATCGACCTGGATCGGGATAACGAACCAGATCAGTCCTGGCTGATCAGAAGGGTGGAGAGGGCAATCCACGGACGCGTAACTCCGTGTGGGGACTGTGCGGAGCTTCGTGCCTCCCGTCTGAGATAGAGCCTCTCCTAGGCTGTGCTAGGATGACTCTGGTCGATTAGGAACTTTTTGTTTTGTTTTGTTATCACCGTTCAAGCTCTGAGGGCATTGACCTATTTATTTCTTTAAGCGCCTTGCTTAAAGATATCTTACACAAACCGTAATAACACCCTGGGGGCCCCCGAATGTCCTTGAAAGTATTTCTGGTGCGCAGCCCGCCCCAGAGGGACCCGTGTGCCCACAGTTCCCAGCAGCTCTGTGGGTGCCCTAGTTGGAAGCCTGGGTGTGCTCCTGCATCTCCATCCCTGCGGCCACTGCCAGCAGCGCTGCCTGGGTGCAGCTCTGGGTGCTTCACCCTGCTAGCACCCACATCTATGTAAGGAAGGTATTTTTTCGGGTGTTGTGTGACCTAACTTTGATGTTTGGACACAAACACTCTCTATTTGGGAGATACTGCCCTGTTTCTCAGCAGTTTGTTATCAGTGGATTGTTTTTTCCTGTATTTCAGTAGGTTTAGTTCTGCTGATTTCACATCTGCAGGACGATCAAGCCAACGAAGGTCCAGTTTGGACTGAAAATTTCTCAGAATCTGCAGCTTTCTGTAGCAGTTTATTTAATCTAAGTGCTTTTGATTAGTTAGGGCTTGAGATATCTACATTTTTTAGGTTGCGCCTGCCCTTGTGTTACAGTAAGGTAGTCCCATAAAAGTCAGCGATGTAAAGTGAGGGCAGATTTAGTTCCTGTGTCATTTCTAAAGCAAGATAAATGAGTTCTCCAGCACAGCGCTGTGTCCCTAGCTTGTCTGCTCAGCACACAACTCCAAAAGCTTTGCTCAGAGGACAAAGATTGAAAATTCAGCGAAGAGGACATTTCTGCAAGGTGGATTTTGTTTGTTTTGGTTTTGTTTTCCTAAAGCAACAGCCTAATACGGTGTTTCGGGTTGTTCTTTCAGCAACAGAGGCAGAGTCTTAGGAAGAGCGGGAACTATGTCACTATAAAAAGTGATCCTAAGATTGCCATCATAAATTAATAGGCATAATGTTAATAGGTATAAATTCTGTGTATAAAGGAGGAGGAGTCATCGTCTCTTAACTGAAGAAGGGTAACTTGGGTTGATTATTAGCGCTGTTAATCACTGTTTTCCTAGGGAGAATGGAAATCTGTGTGTATGACAGGCTTGTAGGTGAGGACGATATTCCAGGGGAGAGTTCCAGCTCTCTGGTGAGCTGCTGGGCATGGGGGAGCTCCACAGCTCCCCAAGAAACCTGCCAGGCGCTGAGGAAGGACTGGTGAGAAGAAAACCATTAGCCCCGGTGGCAATTAGAGGGAAGAAGCCAGTACAGTGCCTGGATCTGCCGGACAAAGAGCATCACGGCACGTACGGCGTAAACATTTATGAATTTTGTAAAATCTTCCTGTTTCCAGCTAATCCAGGGTGGAAGCCACGGAGCATTTTGCAGCGACACATTCTGTGATGTCCGTGGCCTTTGGAAGTATGAAGGGAAAAAAAAAAAAGAATAGGAAAAAGTGTTTGGCTGCTCCAAAGTTTTGGGTTTGCTGTGGCGGTGACACCTGCCCGGGCCACGCTCTCGGTGTTCATCACGGGGCTTCTGCGCTTAATTGCGAGGTCGGTCCTAATGAGTGAAGCTTTGTTGGCTTAAAAGTTTGGCGGTCGTCGTTAATTGTTGTTCCAGAGCCACAGCCCCCTCCCGCCCAGGCCCGCTGCATCGCCAACCGCGCGGGGTTTTTTTCCACCGGAACCGCGATAGTTGCCGCTATCGCGACTGATCGCGGTAGGCGCTGGCTGCCAGCCGTGCTTAACGCTCTGCGGCGGGGCCGGGGGGGCTTCGGGCCGGTCCCCCCCCCCTCCCAAGGTAGGGTTGGTCGGGGGGACGGGGGCTCCCCGGCGGGGGCGCGCACGGGCGTTTGGGCGCGCTCCCCCCGCCCCCTGGCGGTGGGCAGGGGCCGGCGCGCCGTGCGGGGAGGGGGGGGTGGGGAGGGGGGAGGGCAGGCGTGGGGGGGGGGGGGGGGGGGGGGGCAGCGCAGGCAGCGCACCAAGATGGCGACAACCGCAGTTCCTCCTGCAGCTCCCCCACCTCCGCAGTCCAGCAACGCCTTGCGGGAGACGCGCTAGTGCAGCGGCCACAGTAAGTGACAGCCCCGGCGCGGGGCCCGTGCCGGGGGTCTTTTTGCTCCCCGGATTCTTCTTCTTATTTTTTTTTTAATTCATATATCCCTCCCCCCCCCCCGCCCCGCTCCCAGCAGCAGCACCACCACACTCTTCCCCCCGTCCCCCCCGCCGCGGGCGGGGGTTTGCCGCAGAGCGATGTCCTGGGCTCGCGTGGGGAGGCACGGCTGGTGCAGCTGCGGGGGGGCTGGGGTAGCCCCCTGCCCCAAATCCGCCCCTTCCAGCGGCGGGGGGCTGCAGGCGGGGGGGGGGCCCTGGAGCCTTCCCCCTCCTCACCCCTCGGAGGAGAGTTGGCCCCGCTGGATGCCCGACCCTGCGCTCAGGGAGGGGGTGCGGGGGTGCTGCCCCCCCCTCTCCCCCGCCGCCCCCCGCGCCCCAGCAGCAGCCCGGGGGCTCCGGGGCGGCCCCTGCCGCGGGTGGGCGAAGCTCCAGCCGCCCCTTCCCGCCCCCCTCCCCCCCCCCCCCCGCACCCCACTGCAGCCGGGGGCCCCCAGCCCCGTGGGGGAGGGGGGTCGCCAGACCTCCAGCCGGCCTCGGGTCAGCGTTCCCGAGGTGGGGTGGGGGTGGGGGCGAGCCCCCCTGTGCGTCCCCGCTCAGCCCGCAGCGGTGGGCCACCCTCCCCACCCACCCGAGGCCCTTCTCCAGGCCCCGTACCGGCGGCTGTGCTCTTTGTCTGCATTGGGGGGGGGAGCAGAGGAGGGCTCCTTGGGGGGGTCTTGGGGCTGCCCCCCCTCAGCCCTAGCTGCAGAGCCGGGCAGCCCCCTGCCACCCCCTTCCCCCTCCTGTTCGGCCTCCCGCTGTTTGGGGCGGGGGGGGGGGGGAAGTTGGAGGACAGTTTTGGGGGGGCGATGCGTGGGGCGGCTTTGAGGTACCAGGCTGACCCAGATGTTGGCATCACCGTCACACTCCTGCATCCTCCCCCCGTGCCTGGCAGATGTGCTTTACATTTCCCTTCCTCTGGAGAAGGAATTGCACATTCCCAAGCTTTTTCTAGGCAAAATCTGGGTGTCTTCTTCCCCTCCCCCCCCCTCCCCCCTTTCTGGTGCAAATTATGCCCAGCTGATGTGGGGGTGGGGAAGCTGGAGGAGATGCTCCACGGCAGTAGCTGCAGATGATCCGAGGTAAAGTCTAAAAGTCTGATGGGAAAGGGGAGCGTGTGTGAGCTGGAGCTCGGCTTCTCCCAAGGGCCTGAGCTGGATTTTGGAGGTGGATCC
Organism: Falco rusticolus; assembly: GCF_015220075.1. NCBI lineage: Eukaryota > Metazoa > Chordata > Aves > Falconiformes > Falconidae > Falco > Falco rusticolus. The sequence goes on along the minus strand of NC_051205.1, from coordinate 4,589,908 downwards.
CAGCTGTGGCTGGTTGGTCACCGCTGGATTTCCAGGGGACCGTCGGGGGGTCCTCCAGGAGCTGGCGGGGGGGGGGGGTGTGTGGTGTCAGCTGATGGGGCGCGGGTTGTGCCTCTGCCATGTGTAGACATGGAACATGGTCCTTGCAACACTGCAGCGTTCCACCCCCAGCGGGGACCCATGACCTGTATGTCCTCGTTTCACACTGGGGAAGGTTTAATTTTGAAGAGCGAGGGTGTTGGGGGAGCCACGTTGCCCCCTCCTCATCTCTTTAGAGGCAAAAAGGGAAGGGAGCTGTATGGCAGTGGTTTCCCACGGGTGGTGGCTCCAGTCTGGATGGAGAGGGCCTGGAAGCGTTCTTGCACAGGGATGCTTATTTTTCCGTGTTTGTGATGGATGCTCCTCTAAGAAGAGATTGTGATGCAGGGCAGGTGGCAGGCTGGTGGGCACCCCGATGGGGCGTGCAGGGGGAGCCCCAGTGGTGGCGTGTGGGGGGGAACCCCGATGGGGCGTGCCAGGGGGGAGCTCCAGTGGGGTATGCAGGGGCAGGGGGGCAATGGGGTGTGCAGAGAGAACCTCAGTGGGATGTTCAGGTGGGAGCCCACTGGGGTGGCTGGTGGGAGCCCTGGTGGGCGCCCCGGTGGGGTGTGCTGGTGGGCGCCCCGATGGTGGCACACAAGAGGATGCCCCGGAGGGTGCCCCGATGGCAGCGTGCAGGGGGCAGTGCCAGTGGCAGCCCCGGTGGGGTATGGGGGGGGCAGCGCCGGTGGCAGTGCTGGTGGCACATGCGGGGGGCAGCCCCAGTGACAGCCCCACTGGCTCCCCTCAGACCCCTCCCCACGGGGGTTGAGTGCCACGTGCCTGCACGGCAGTGGGTGCAGAAGCAGACAGCTCAAAGTGGGGTGGGGGGGACATCACATCCCATCCTGGCGCTGGGTGCTGTTACGTCTAGTTGGTGAAGCTGCGTGTAACCTACACGTAGCCGCGGGCGCTGCGCAGCAATGGAGGAGTTAATGCGTGTCAGAGCCATGAGCAAAGGGGCAGTGCGCGGTGCCAGGCTGGTTGTGCTTTCCATCCCTGTGTGGCGAGAGGTCCCCATCCTTGGCTTCGGTTGTGTTTAAATAAAATAATTAACGTGACCGGAGGGCTCCGTGATCCTCCTTTGCTTATTTCAACACTTCTCCAGTGCCGTTCATCCCGGGTGACAAGGACCTGGACCTATTACAGTTTAACCAGTTATATAAGCTGGGGCGGATGGCTTGTATCTGGATCATGGTATGGATACTGTACTGCTCGGCGGAACAAGTGTAATTACGTGAATATTTTGTGAGCAGAGTTTCTAACAGAAAAGAGGTTGTGTGTTGCGGGAAATTGAGCACGGATGTATTTTCGTTCTCAGTTAAAGGAGGTGAAATAAAACAGAAGCCGAGCCGGTGTTGCCTGAAGTTGCTTGAAAATCTAAAGTCACCATGTATTCTTCCTTCCCCTCGTCGTTATGTCTGCGTTCATTTGTGGGCTTGCTGGGCTTGTTTAGTGTACTTTTTCGTTAGAATGATGTGACGTGGCTTTACATATCAATTGATACTATTTTTCAATGGCTGGAGAGGCTGTATGTGACGCTGGGCCATGCCGTGTCCATGCGGTCACATGGTTCCCATTCACTATCGATCGCCTTCCTCCCCGAGCAGCTGCAGCTGCCATTGACATCAACAAATACTGGAATCGATCATTTAGTCTTGTGTTCAAAGCAATGGTTTGGATTAAAGAAGGTGCGGTAAAATAACAAAAAAAAAGCACTGGAGCTGGGAACCAGCACGGGGAAAATAATTGAAGGAACCGCGGGGAGGAGGTTGCGTGGGATGGCTTGTGGTCGTAAGGGGGAGAGCTTGGCATCGTTGGCTTTAATTTAGTGGGGTTCAGAAAGAATTAAACGTTCAGGCTTTCCCCCCATGTCCTGTTACTCCCGGAGTGGATGGTGGTGGAGCTGCAGGATGTGGTGGAGGAGGGGTGGCTCGCTGCTGCAGGATTCAAAGTCCTCCTTGGCATTAGCTCAGACTCCGGACTTGACTTCCAACACTTTGCAGGGTCTTCTGTCTTCCGAAAGGCTGGCTGTTCCCAAGTTTGAGGACTTCTGCCTTCTCTTCCCTCGGCCTTACCCTGCTGCACAGCGTTATTCCTGCCTAATGGAGCACGTCAGCATACGGGATATTTTAAGCAGGCAGAGTAGCCGGCAGGGGCTGACCTGTAGCAAAATGATGAAATTGCACCTTTCTGAAACCAGCCCTTTCAAAAGGCAAAACTCTTGCTATTTAAGACCTAAAAATCCCGTTCCGTGTTACTCATACTGCTCCTGTGCTAGCAGAAAGGTAGCTATGAGGAGGTTATAAAATATCTGAGCAGTTAATTCCAGAAGGATTTAAATTAAAAAAAAAAAAAAAAAAAAAGCAGCAGTAATATTTTTCATTGTGGAACAACGTATAACACATCATGAACTTTACAGGTAGTGACCTTAAAGTTATGTGAATAAAACCTTTGTTGCTGGACAGGTAGGGAGCAGAAAATACTGAAAATGGCTAAATCCATCTCCTTTCTCTCTTTTCTCTTGATAAGTACACTGTTCCTTATTTTTACTAGGACTCCCCCTAGGATTTTTAAAACTAAATAAAATATCCCTGCCTGCGGTTGCTCCTTTTCTGCATGCCGGGCGTGCTTTGGCTCCTGAGGGAGGAGGTGCTGCTTGGGGTCAGGGGCTCCTACAGCTTGTTGGGGCTCACTGGCAGCATCCCGCTCTCCTTGGCCATTGCGGTGACGTTCCCAGTGCTGGGTTTTGAGGAAGGATGCTTCAACAAAAGCAACCAAAGCTCATCATGCATCACTTACAGATCTTCTCTCAGCACCTCAACTTTTCTTTCCGTGGCTAAGCACACAACTGTTTTCTTTCCGTGGGTAAGGGCATGCCCAGACATAAACCACATTGTTTCTATAACTTAACGCTAGACAAGAATATTGTTATTCCGAAGACCGGAATAATAAAAAGTTGTCTTTATTTCCAGGCGTGTTGACTTCCCAAGAGGTGTCCATGCTCGATATTGTTCAGAATCAGACCAGTTCTAAGGAGCCTGACCCTTACCCAGAGGAGCCGGGCATTATAGTTGTGAAGTTGCGGAGCTGGATACCTCATCCTTAGGCCATTTGTGGATTTAATAATAGACCTGAGTGATTTAATGTGCCTTGAGTGATCCACAGGCCCTTCAGCGTGAGACGCATCTCACTGGAGTGGGAAAGTGCTCTAAAAACGTGGGGTTGAACAAGGAATTCTCCTGTTTCAATGGCATTTTCAGCAGGAGAGGAACTTTGTAGTGACTGGCAGGTGAAATCTGTAGCAGGACGGGAACGTTAAGGCAACTAGGAGTAGCTGCCATTAGGAGAGGGGGATTTTTGTGTAATTGGATGGGGGTGACAGGATGAAGGCAGTGTAACTCAGGCAAGCGCCAAACCTGCATGGGTTGTATTCCAGAACATTGCAGAAATTCTGGGATCTGTGTTGTGTAAGAGCAGAGAAATAGAAGGAGGGTTATTTATTCTCCTCCTTTTCGTATTTGTCCATCTTTCTACCATTTGTAATCATACCATTGGAGGGCTCCACAACATTAAATGAATCCAGAATTACCGTATAAGATAACTGTTACCTCGCTCCTATTTCACAGGTCGCTGGTAGGCTGCAGGAATTGAACGAGGGATTAAATTTACCCAAGAAGTATTTTGAACAACTCTGGGTTCAGGAGTTGGGCTTTACAAAGGGCAAGCTGAAGATCTTGGTTGGTCTGGGTGAACCCCCAAGTTCCTATGGGAGGTTGGTGGTAAATGCCAGTCAGCACGGAGTGATGGGAACAGGGACCGGGAGGGCTGGGGTTAGATATTTTTAGTTCTTGTAACTTACTGAGCGATATTACAGAAGTCATGCTGCTACTGGTAGGGATTAAAAAAGCCGACAGTACTAGATCTTTAGTTTTGAGAAACTTTGTATTAAAGCATCTTTAAATATTAATATTGTTTTCTAATATTTTTCTGTTGCTTTTGCTTGCTCCTCCCTACGTTTCTGTTCATTTTTTTTTTACCTTTGGAGGGGAGTGTGTGTTTAGGTTCAGTCCTGCTGCTGCTGTTTTAGAGCATCACTTTCCTGCCCTGTCCGGAGCCTGCCCTTGAGCTCTGCTCCGAGGCGAGTGGCCGGGAAACTTTTGTGATGTTTTACAAAGGCTGGGGAAAACACCCCACAAGACAAAAATAAATACTGCTTGAAAGTGAAAATATTTCCTTGTCCTTCCACCTTATAGCATCCAATGTGACAGGAGAGCTTTTCTAAGGGAAGGTTCCTCCCGCGTCTCGGCCGGTTGTGTTGCTGCACCTTTTCATTCATAAAATTGGCTGGTTTTAGACACGCAGGATTTACTGCAGATGGAGAAGATGGGTGAGTTCTTCTGAAGGCCATTTCCAGCCCCGGATTTTCTCATGCGTGGCTATTTCGGTTTGGCTCGAAGCTTTTTAGGTAGAATTTCAGGGGGCTGTTCATCAACACTGGGTTTTCCTTTCTTGCCCCAGCCCTGCGTGTGTCTGTGTGGGTGAGATGGAAATTGGGAGAGAAGGGATCACTCTCAAAGGAACTCAAAGCCTTGCTGTGAATGCCTGAATCTGGAAAATTAGTAACTGAAGAAATGTGTTAAAGGAAAGATATTGCCTCAAAAGTGTTTTTTAATTTATTTGGACAATCAGCTTGAATAATTTATTGGAATATTTCATAATGTACCAGTAAATGGACTGCTGGGAACATTCAGAAAAAATAATTAAGTCTTAGTAACCAGGCACCTCAGTACAGCATTTTTATGGGTGTAAAATCTTGGATCTTGGAAAAATGTGTGTGTAAATACACAAGCTGGTCCCAGGGGGTCCTGTGCACCAAACTCCAGGTGTCTGGATGAATTCCTGCCTCCCCAGAAGTCTCTGGGTCGTTCCTGATGCCATTAGCCATGGATGGGCCAAGCACCCACCCTCTTCTTCGACTCCACCTGGGCGGGGAGTCTTCATCACAATTTTCAAAAAGGTTTTCTTGTTAGAGGTTGAAGAACCGCATGAAGAACCAAAATAAATTCTAGCGTTTACCAATTTCATTATATCCTCAGATGACTATACTCAGTTGTAAAATAGAATTGGCAAGGTTTTTGGTGGAAGGAAGAGCCGAACGGCTCCTGCTGTGCTTCAGCAGCCCAGATGTGCCAGTGTGGAAGCATCTTTATTGATGGAGATGAGGATGAGGTGCAGTGCTCTTGGAGAACTGGTACTGGTGAGGCAGAGGAGCGGTCCCGGGTGTGGAGTTGGCAGCGCGGGGTGCGGAGCGTGTCCGATGCCTGGGTGGATGCTCTTACCTACAGCCCCTTATTAACGGGACTGGAGCCTGGGAGAGTCCCAGTGCTTGTGATCGGCTTCCAGTTCCGCCACTGATTTCCAGGTGACCTTGGACAAATTATTTTCCCTTTCTAGCTCTCTGCGGAGAAACTTTTCCACTTGAATCCTGACATCTCCAAGATGATGATAGTTTAATATTTTTTCATTCCATCAACATGTGGATAATGATTAATTTTAGCAAAGGTCTTGAAGTAGTAGGTTTATTAAAAAAAAATAATTAGAGAATACTTGCTGCTTTTTGAATACCCTTTAATAACTAATTGAAACGCGCAGCAAGGGGAAGGAGTGAACACCAGTTCTTGGTTCTGCTTCCTACACGGGCTTCTACAGCAGAAAATTTTTCCAAAATAGGCAAACTGGAGCCTGAACTCACCCAAAAAGCAGATGTGCTGGCACCCTCATTCTGTGTGGCTGGTTTGGGGGAATTCTTTTGCTGTTTTTCTTTTTTAATTTTTTTTTTTTAGCAGACATTCCTGCAGTCTAAACTTCATTTTCCCAATGAACACAACAAAACCCCTCCTTGGTGAATGCTGAACAGATGTTTAGGAAATATTATTGTGTCCTCACGTGAAATTTTTTTTTCATTGAGTCTTTCTTCCTACTGAGAAAAACAGTAAATCCTAAAAGTGGAAATCCTGGTTATTCTCACTGTTTTACATCGACTGGACTCCCCCACACACCCACCTTTAACCGCTGCTCCTTGCTGTGGGCACGTCGGTTGTGGGATGCTGTGGGTCTCAGTGGGGCTCTATTCCAGACTGTCGGTCTGTGTGGTTTAGTTTTGTTTTGGTTTTTTTAAAATAAAACTGGCTGTCTGAACTATCATGGGTAGTTAGGTATGTGTGTGCTGAGCAAAGGTTATGGGCTGGCTGTTGGAACTGCAAAGTGTGGCTTGGCATCGTAAGGACGTGTGATGCTGGGCTAGCAAAGATTTAAAACCCAATATACAGGTCTGAGTTAAGGAATTAGATAAATATTTCCATTCCCATCCTTTCAGGTTATATCCTAATTTTGTCCATTATCTTACTATGGGATAATTAACGGGGAAAACAAACAAAGTGTCCGGGCAGGGAAGAACTTTGCAGGGAGGGAAAGCCGCGGGGTGCTGTTACATGTGGATATTAAGTGAGCATCGCATCAGCCCCACGAGTAAGTACCACGTTGAAACAAGAGCAGCTGCTGCCGAGAGTGGGGCAGCGGAACAGCGTGGAGTACGCAGCGAGGCAGGCTGCTCGCCTGCTTTATCGCTGTCGCATCAAAGCGTCTCGTGATTTATTAATGGTCCGGATCTTTGCAAAACCACTGTGATGTGCAACTGAGGACATGTGCTGGTTTTTTAGGTTATTTTGGTTTGTTTTTTTAAATTGGTTTTGGTTCGTGTCTTTTTTTTTTTTTTTTTTTTTTTTTTTTAAATACTCACTTAGCAGATTAGTTGGTTGCTTCCAGTTGCCGGTTGTGTAATTGTGCATACAAATCAGGCGTTCATTTGTGCCTTCGGTTTTTTTCCTTTTTTTTTTTTTTTTTTTTTTTTTTTTTATGCTGTGTCCCTGAGCTACTTTGGTTTCTAAATTCAGGCCTTACATATTTATCTGTGCCATTCAATTAGACCACATCCCCAATGCTGCTATATAGTTTCACAGTATGTGGGAAATTTGGTAATTAAATGCATGCAAATGCTGCAAGAATAGAATAAATTAATTTTCCTTAATATCAGCAGGCTATTCTGTGATGTTTCTAGAGATAACGTGACCAAGATACTGGCTTTTCTCTCCCCTTTTTGCCACCTTTTTTGAGTTTTTATTGGATTACTCTAGAAATAACCTGGTCCAAGTTCATATGAAAAGAATCCCAACCCGTGGAGTTACAGGAGGGAGATGTATCCTTAAGTTTTTTTGGCTTTCCAAAATAAAACCTGAGACGGATGCATCATGAAGTCCTACACGTGTGGCGCAGCTTTGGATGTGCCGGTGAATTGGAGCCCTGGGGATGCGTGTAAATGGCAGTGCCAGGGCTGGAGCCAAGCAAGGAATAATGGGAAGTGGCTTGGAGGGACAGTTTGCACTGGGTGGTCTGGCTTTTGGAAATGGCCCAGGTATTATTTGGGTATTTTTGGAAATACCCCAGGTATTTGTTTTTTGTTTTTTTTTTTAAATACCTTGGGTATTATTTGACTTCTTTTTTAAAATACCCTAGGTATTATTTGTTTGGTGTTGTTTTTTTTTTTTTAATTACCACAGGTATTATTTGATTTGTGCTTTTATTAAATACCCAAGGTATTATTTGGGTTGGTTTTTTTTTTTAAATATCACAGGTATTATTTGGTTTTATTTTTTTGGAAATACCCCAGGTGCTGTATTAAAGGCTGGCATCTCCAGGTAGTCTTAAAAAAAAGGACTCTTATTTCTGTGCTGTATTTATTGATGAAGTCTGCTGCAGTCCATGGAAGGTTGTGGTTCTTGGGTTCGGAGTGTGCCGGTTGCTGAGGTTGAGGAATGTCTCCCAGCTCATCGGTATGGATGGGAGCGGGACATCATTCCTGTGATGTCTCTGGCTCCTGGGAGGTTTTCCCATGTGCATACAGCACAGTCTCCAAAGCCAGGGGCTGTGCAGACCGTTGGTGGCAAACCCTGTGCTGAAATACCTGAATTTTAACCATGCCGTCCCGTATCATAGTTTTCAAGGAATTTGAAAGTCGTTCTGCTTTTGGAGATCCCAAACCTTTAATACATATTTTGATGCTCTGTGCGTGTTGGCTTAAACTGACCTTCCTGATGCTCTTTTTTTTTTTTTTCCTTACTTTAAGGGACCTGATAGCGTTTCTGTGCTGTATTCCTGTGGTTATTTTGCCTTTCCTCTGGAATTCGTTGCCACTTTGGTGTTTGGTTGCTCCCCAAAGTGCCAAGCCGTGCCGGGGCTGGGTTGTATTCCAACCTGCAGTACTGCAGTGCCGTTGCATCAGTGCAGGGTTGCTGGAATTCCTCTCCTCTCTTGGCCTCTTCCTGGAGTGTGGAAAAGCTTGAAAGAGGTACCAGGAGCTCAGAAATGCAATATATTCTTGCTTCTGGTTCTCGAGCGAGAGCTTGGCACCAGGTGCAGAGCTGCAGAGGGTTTGTAGGCGGCTGGATTCAGGGAAGCGAGCATCCGCGCGGCTCTGCTCCTTTGTGGGGACAGTGTAAAATCCTGTCAGAAGCCCATGCTCCTTGGTGGGTTGGAAGCTCTGTGAGGGTTCCCTTGGCTGTGCCTCGTCTGCTTCCCTTTCCTTTTTATTGTGGACAAGCGCTTTTGCATTTTTTATTATTTTTTTTTACGTTTACATCTGATTTTTACGTTGGCGTTTGCATCTGACCTTTACGTTGCATCTGATGCAAAGACAACTCCGCATCTAACCCGCGGTATTCTAGAACCTTAACTTTCAGGAATTACTGTCAGACTTGTCTTTTGACATTATTTCACTCGTAGGGCCTGAAATGAGCGGAACCCCCCTGCTAATTAGATAGATGTTAAACGAAAGGGTGAGATGTGACATCCCGTAGCTGAGATGCGGTGTAGAAGCGGAGCCTACCAGGGTCTTGGTGCTGCCTCCAGAAGCGCTCGGGGTGCTCCCTGGCACACCTAGTCCCACGCACACCGAAGTTATTAAGGAAATTTCTCCTTAGCTGCAGTAATATCCGATAGGACACGAAGGAGCGTGTGGGTTCTTTAAAAGAAGTCGGCGTGTTCCGCGCGTGTTGGTCGCCGCGCTCTCCCGTGAGCCCAGCCCCGCATCCCTGTTCCGTTGTGCGGTGCTGCAGCATCACCGCGCCGCATGCCTCGCTGGTAGCAGGGGGGACATGTGTCCCGAGGCTGAACACCTCATCCTGCGATCGCATCCCACTTGGAATTTTTGGCTAATAACCAGGTTGCTGGAGAGCAATGCCCGGTAGACTCAGTTTTGCAGGAAAACACTCTTTTTTTGCTAAAGTTGCTTCTCTGAATGGGTTCTGTAGTCTGGGTGGGTGGCGGGGGGGCCCAGGGGGCACCCAGCGCAGGGTGGGTGTTGCAGAGCCAGGGGTGCTGGGGAGAACCTGGCCGATGTGTGTGGGGTGATGGGCAGGTCCAGCCCCGACGTGCATCTGCCGTAGCTTGTGCTGGGGGTCCGAGGATGCCAAGCGCGGCGTTGCTTTTGGCTCTCGGGTGCCGCGTGCTTGTCTGCCTGTGCGTGCAGTGACTGACTTTGTTCTGCCTGTGCTCTTTGCTCCCCTGCAGAGCTGACCTGTCCGGGGTGCAACATCACTAAAGAAGCTGCTGCAGGATGAAAAGATGGCAGCACGGCTGCTCGCACCACCGGGCCCTGATAGTTTTAAACCCTTCACTCCGGAGTCTCTGGCTAACATTGAGAAACACATCGCAGAATTGAAAAGGAAGCAGCGGTCGAAGCAAGACAGCAGCCACCGGGATGATGATGAAGACAGCAAACCAAAACCAAACAGTGACCTTGAGGCGGGGAAGAATTTGCCTTTCATCTACGGGGACATCCCCAAAGGCCTGGTTGCTGTACCGCTGGAGGACTTTGACCCTTATTATATGACCCAGAAAGTGAGTCTGCAAGAAAGAAGTCGCTAAACCGCCTTTTTCTTAGGAAATTTCAGGTTTGGGTATGGTTTGAGTAGAAGACAAAGAGTGGAGTCTTTGGATGGGGCTTGTTTGCTTTGTGTGTTCTATATTTTTCTTTGAGGTTTAATAGAGATCAGCCTTTAAGCACCTGCTTGGATGGTGTTGGGAGAACAAGGTCTGGAAATTAAAAATAGATAAAGTTGTGCTAATGTGCCGATTTTAACCGTGAGGGCAATAAGAAGAATTTAATGGAGAGGTAACCATAACGGTTTTAACTGTGTGTATTTCATTACTTGCATGGAATTCAGTCTGAATTTTACCGTTACGAACCAGCCGGACGTGGAATCATGCCTCAAAAAGAAGTGAGATAAACTAATTAAGCCGCTTTCATCTTGGTAATTTTTATTTTTAAAAATATTTGTCTGTGGAATTAAGGTGATAGGGCGGGAGGCGTTTGTGGGTGTGTAAAGAAATGGTGTCATGAGGGAAGTGGTGAGCAAGCAAACGCTGTGCTGGAATTGGAGGGGAGGGGTCTTCTGCTGGTGAAATAAGAAAGAGCATGATCACTGGTTTTCTTCGAAGGCTAGATGACTTAAAGCCATGGCTTGTTTCTACTGTTTAATTTCATTGTTTTCTTTGCTAGAACTTTAATTTGGATAAGCTGAGATAATTACCGGCTCTGACTCCAGGCTTGGCTGTGCCACTTGAGAAGCTGGAGGTTTGACTGCGGATGTGACAGCAGTTGTGATGTGACCATTCAGAACTCGGGCAGTCACGTCAAATCAGCAACTTGGCACAGGGAACAAAACATTTTCTGCCTTCGTGTTGGGGCAGACGTTCCTTGTCGCACTCAGAAGCGATTCTGTGACTGGCAGGGTGTTATTTGCGTGGAATCAACCGAATTTGCTGCCAGCGTTGGGTATAACTGATTGTTCTTTTCTGCGTTTGCATTAGGGAGTTTAATGCTTATTTGTTGTGTTGGTGGTGCTGGGAGTACTGGTACCAGCTCGGCACAGGGCTTCGAAATACGGTGCTTGTGTACATGTGGAATGCCAGGCGGATCGGTGGTGTCCAGGTGGATGTTGTACTTACGGAAGAACATTGACACCTGAGGTTGCCAGTGAGAAGATGGCTTACATTATCCCTCAGAAATATCTTCTCTTCATTAAAGAAATATTTTCTTTTGATCAAACAAATCCGGTGTTGCCTGGTTGTGGCGCGGGCAGGCCGCAAGGAGGAGACACGTGGCTGAAGAGCAGTTCCCAGCATCAACCCTGTTGATTGCGCCTGAGCAAAGGAGGTGCTGTGAAATGTTGCTGCAAATCCGAGTGGGAGTGTTTGGTGCTCTCGTGGTGCTCGTGTGGTTGAAGGGACAGTGTGTGCGGGAGAATCAGGCCGTATTTTTCCCAGCAGAGGTAGGAGAGCGGTGCTGAGAGGGCGGTGGGCGCTGCCGTGTCCTGGAAAGCTGGGCAGAAGCTCCTTGGTTGTCTCAATGTCCCACCTGAAGCAGGAGGCAGAGGGGAACCCCGTTAGCTCCATCCCTCTCCCTATTTCCCTCCCAGCATGGAATAAATCATTTTTTGAGAAAAATAAGGCACGTGCCCAGTGTCAAAGGCATCTGCCATGTCTGCAGAAGGGCACTGTGCGTTCCAACAGGATCCCTTGGCCAGTGTGCTGCCAGGCGGAGCTGCCAAGCGATGGAGGGGAAGGTTCTGGAGATGGGACACCAACTGGCACAACCCCACCAGCCTCAGACATGCTGTTCGTGTGCAAAGAGCCTCACTCTTCCCATAAACGCTGGGTTAGCGTTTCACCGCCTCTTTCTTTTCATCCCCTTCAGTACGACGATAGTTTAGGTGCGTGCTACTTCTTTGCTGCTTCAAATAGGCAGTGACTTCCCTCAAATAATTATTTTTTTTTAAGGCCATTAAAAAAGGCCCCTTCTCTGAATCATCGGGAACTGTGAATCTGCTTGAATCATGGGCATTTTTCCAAGATTTTTTTTTTCTCTCCCCCCCCCTCTCTCCAGCATTTGCCAGAAGGCTTTGCATCATAAGTCTTTTCTTTTAAAGCTGGACGTAAAGCGTGCGTAGGAACACATCAGCTGGTGGCTTTTCCTTGCAGTAGGACGCGGTGCTCTTGGTTGATCTAAGAAAACTGAAACTGCGTTTGAACTGAGAAGCTGAACTTCCCAGTGGCCTGGTAACTGATATTGAAAGGAGAAACAGTGTGACCTAGAAAGGGACCTGTGGTACAGAGGGCATCAAAATTCCTGGGTTCTGTGCCCTGCAAGCGATGGTTTTGTCCGAGCTGCTTCTCTTTGCTCTGTTTGATTTTGCAAAATGGGAGTAGTGACTCTTAGGGATGTCCGTTTGCTCGCAGATAGCAGATTTGGGAGCTAATTTAGCTCCTTTTTGCCTTTAGGTGAGTACCAGGGAGAATTTTTTCACGAATCTTTGTTTTGCAAATAGGAATCACCTTCCAATTCCTGGCCTGAAGCATGTGGCAGAAGCAATACTTGCCCATGATATTTGTTGTGGAAACCTGGAACATTTAAATTTAAAAAAAAAAAAACAACAAAAGACAGGTGCATGAACTTCTGTGTGCAAACAAAATTGAGGAAAGGCACCGATCTAAGCATCCCTAGCAATGACAGCAGAGCAGCTGGTTGCCTTGTAGTTGCGTCTTCCTTTGGTGTTGGCTTAAGCAAGAGGTGGGGACCATCACCCTCTTTTATTTCTGCAGCCTTATTAGTGTTTCTATTTTTTTAATGCTTTTCCATTTTTTGAGCCCCTTTTTCCTTCTTTTCCATTTACGGCCTAGGCTAGCGCTCCTACTAAACAACCGCCTGCCTTTTTTTTTCCCCACTGAACATGACTTTTCCCAGGTTGGGACCGTTTTCCTCGACCAACTTCCATTTCACTCGGTATGAATCTCCTGCTTGCTGCAGCACCGGGTAACGGTGGTAGCGCTCCGACGATGGCTCCGTTGGCGAGGCAGTAGAAGATCCCTGAATATTCTGGGAGTTGAGATGATATATAAGCTTAGGTGGATGGATGGCAATGGAAAAATCAACCCTGCGGTGGTAGAAGGCTGGCTGTAGATCCTAGTGGGCTTGTCTGGAGGTCACCTATAGCTTGCTGCTGAGCACCTGAGGATCCTTCTCGCCTGTACGTGCCAGCGGAGTGACTTGCAACTCCGTCAAGTCACATGCAGGGTTTGGAAATGGGCCCTCCCGGTCCAGAATGTCACCTTGGCTGCCTGGACCTGGGATGATGGCAGGGATGCGAGGGCGGCCAGCAGGAGGCATGGCTGGCTCTAGCATGTGCGTCAGGGACTCCTGGCTCCTGGCTTCCGTAAGACAAGGTCCTGACGCCGTTCATGGGTTTTGCATTTGAAGTCACTGAAACAGAGGGGAGAATCGGGACCATCTCAGAAATCAGCCTTTTATTTCCAAAAGCAATGCCTTTGCCAAAAGAAGCAAAAATAAAGACCTTTTCCAGGTCTTGTGCATTTAATGTTGGGTTTTTTTTCTTCCACTCCATCTTTCCAGTAGGCTTAAAGGGGAAAGGGAGCGTGCCCTTCCTCCACCCTCCCTGCTGTCAGGATGGAATGAAGAAACGGGACTGTAATCCCTGTCCATCGTCTTCTCCGCTCCTTTCTGGCTGTTGGATGGGAGGCAAGGTGTAACGCCGTGGCACGTAGGGCTTCCCTGCCACAGCCAGGGTGTGCTGAGCACAGCATGGACCAGCAGGCCAGAGGGTCCCTGCTGGTCGCCTCCACAGCCGCAGCCCACTGGTGACCAGTGGAAAACGGGAGGATTGTTTCCACATCCGAGGCGGAATGAATTTCCTTGCGCTTGCAGATCGTGATGTCCTTAAGGCTTAAATCCAGATCAGTTCCTCAGTATTGCGTCTTAAGCAATATCTGTTTTCTAGAAGACATATTTCAGGAATGTTTTATTGAATGATTTCAGAAAATGTCAAGGGTTTTTCCGATGTTGGGCTTGAAACAAGAGGTTAAAACAACAGCAAAATGTGGCAGGTACTTTTTTTTTTTTCCCCGTAAGCTTTTCAGTGCTGAAGATGAAGCCACTAAGCCAGAATAAATTTGTCCCCTTTTTTAGGGGATGGAAAAGTAAATAATGTGGTTTCTGTTCGAGGCAGTACACCTCTGTGAGCCAAAACCGACTCGAAAAAAATTTTTGCATTGACGTTTAATTCCGTATAGACTTTTCCAGCCTCCAGGGTGCCAGCGTTCCCTGGAAATTCGTTTTGAAAATAGCTGCGTGGAAGTAGCTTGCTCAGGGTGTCGTCAGAAACTTGCTTAACGTCGGGAGTAAGGCAGTCGTCACACTGCTGCCGTAGGAACCTGGTTCCATATGTTCTGAGGCTGGTGGTAAAGCTCTTTTCTTCTTCAGTCTCCTGCCCACTCCTCCTCGCTTCTCCGCCGTTACAGAATTGCTTAATGCAAAACCTGCGTGAAGCAGGAGCGGTTTAAACCCTCGTGTGACCGGGATGCTTCTTGCCATGCCTTGGTCAGTTCTGTCCTGCTCTCCAGCATGGCTTCTGTCCTGCTGGAGTTTTGCCAGTGGGTTTAGAGAAGACTTCCCTTTTTTGTGTTCTCTTTTCTTTTTCTACGAGAGCTCTTTTCCAAGGCTTCTGCAAAGCGCAGGTTCCCAGCCAACATTTGGAAAACCAACGTGGACGGAGCCTTTTTTGCCACTTTTTACCAACAAACAGAGACTCTGGAAAGTTCAGCCGGACTTTTTTCTCTCCGTGAGCGGCTGCAAAATGCCTTTTGCCAGGTATCCCTGTCTCTGCCTTTCGAGATCTTAAAAAGGGCTTAAGGATGTTCTTGGACCCAAACCAGCAAATGTTTTAAGAGCGTGCAGCCATTTTGAAATGGAGATTTAATATGTCAACAGCATCAAGAACCACCCCCCCTCAGGTTAAGGTTTGAAATTGCCAAATGCTTTTTGGCTTTTGTGCTTTTCTTTCTATTGAGGAGGCCAAGCGGAGATTTACCCAGGATTTTATCAGGTACGCGGGAGAACCAGAGCCACGGATCTTGGAATTGATGAGCAGACTGGGATGTACTGGGACCTTAGTGCTGTGGTGGTTGTTGGGCTTTATAGAGAGGGATAATTTCAACACTCATTATGGTCTAGAAAGAGAAAGCCAGGCAAAGCATGGAAGGGAAAACACAGAGCTGCCTTAGGTGAGGTCCCATCCCAGACAAAGGGCTGAGCTGGCCAGCAGCATGTGGAGTCCAGGGCTGGGAGGCAGCTGCCCTGATCGTTGGGTGAAAACAACAGGGAATGCCAAAATTCGGGGTCGATCCTGGTGAAAGAGCCCTTGGAAACGTTGTGTTCCCTTGTAAGCCATCCAGTGTGCCCAGGCCACCAGCTGGGACCCTCCATGCCGAGGGCTTTGTGTCTTCCTTCTCCAGTTGAGCCTGGCTCTTCCAGTACCGCTCCAAGCTCCGCGCTGGGTTACGTCTCGGCAGGATGGTTTTGCTGCTGGCTGAGCTGGATCTGAGCAAACCAGGGGGCTCCTGGCCAGAGATCTTTTCCCCGTGTGGAAATGGAGGCACCATGAAACGGAGCCACCTCCCAGAAGCACCGCCTGGGCTTTGGGAGGGAATTTCTGCCTTTACGTGGGCACAAGGCGAGCTGGACACTGTGCAGCACGGTCATGGCAGGGATGTCAGGGCTTCAAAAAGATGTGGGAGAGCTGAGAGCTCCGTGTTCTGCTTAAGGACACGACCGAAGCCCGTGAGCATCCCAGCGCGATGGGGATCCTGCTCCGAAGCCTCCACAGGGGATGGTGATAGATTTTAAAATTAATGTTATGTGAGTCCTGGAAAGTTTGTGGTGTCTGGGAAGGAGAGACCTGGTTCTTACAATTGGGTGTCCCTTGACCACTCTGTAATCCACACTTTTGAAAACCTTAACGGCCTTTTAGCATATTATTAGATGCCAAGGTAATCTGTTCATAAATGCTTGATGCTGCAATTTCAGAGCTGTCCAGGGTTATCTTTAAAGTGCTTTTGTTGCGAGATGCATTAGTGGTTACGCTAACTAATCTTTCTCGGAGCTGAACCACAGTCTCATTTTGATTTCCTTTTCAAATAATTTACTGCTCAATGGTCTAATTGAGCCAAACGAGCTCGAAGACGTTGTTTCACTTCCTAGGAGGGAAATGACAAATTTCGGAAGAGTGAGTCTCCTGGGGAAGCACAGTGACTGCGTTGGCAGAAAGCCCTCGTGGATTCCCTTGTGTCGGACTCCGGGAGGCTGGGGGCTGTGCCAAACGGTGGGCTGGTGCTGGGGAGCGAGCCTGCGGCGAGTCCGGCTTTGCTCTATCCCCCTGCACCCCCCTGGGTTTCATCCTGCCTCGCCGATGCTGCAGCATCCCAGAGGGAATGGGAGAATGGTGCCAGGGAAAAAGCTTTGGCTTTTCAGTGCACACAAATTGCTTTTCTTTTTTCTTTTTCGTTTATTTTCTTTCTTTCCCTTTTTTTTTTTTTTTTCTTCGAGCGGTAGGTGCATGGAGTGTGCTGGTATGAAGCAACCACGGTTCTAATTTTGCCTCGCCAGATGGCTGTGGGTGATTTTCCCAGTGCTTTTTGAGATGTGTGTTCACTAGCGGGGAGATGAAAGAGCGGGTCTGTATTTTCAAGCTGGGGATGGAGAGCTGAGATCGGTCCTGCCTCACGTTTCCATGATTCATTCCACAGGTTTCCGCAGAAAGTAGAAAAACTTAACATCTTGCTAATTAAAAGGCACCGAGAGCGCGTGATTCTGGAGCTGGCGCAGCGATGTGGAATGGGCTCAAAACTGGGGGCGATGGGTGTCTGACTTGTGTCTGCTGGGGGGTGGGGGGGGCTCCACCGTGACGTTTTCTTGCTGCTCACCTGTCCCGTCTTTCTTCGCCGGTGAGATGCTCCCATGTAAAAAAGCGCGGTGGCTGGCGGTAGCTGTTAGTGAGGTTTGGGAAGGAGCTGCTGGCTATGCCGACGCGGTGCCGTAAAGATGCTCTCGGGCAGTGGCAGCCACCCTGGGTTCAGCTGCCAATTCTGCTCCTGAATTTGTGGTCCTGAGTTGCTTTGGGCCTCGGTTCTTAGCTGTTAGATAGGGGTGACAGCGCTTCCACCCTGGCACCGTGCGCTCTGGGATGGGAGATTTTGCTTCTGCTCCTCTGAGGTGTCTGGGAAAATTGATGGTTTTGAGTAGAATTATTCATGATGTACCAGTAGGTATGTTTTACCCTAATGGGAACTTCAGAAAGGAGATAATCCTTCAAAAAAAAAAAAAAAAAAAGCAGAAAATGCTATTTTTTAACCATGGAAGTTCGTCTTTTTTTGTACAATTCATGCTTTGATTTTCATGCATTAACTCTCTCTCTCTCTCTTTTTCTTTGTTTCTCCACAGACCTTTGTAGTACTAAACAGAGGGAAAACACTCTTCCGATTTAGTGCCACACCTGCCTTGTACATTTTAAGTCCTTTTAATCTGTTTAGAAGAATAGCTATTAAAATTTTGATACATTCATATCCTTTTGATGACGGGAGTTCTTTTCACCTTTGTATGTTGGTGGAAAAATCTCTCGGCGGTTGTCTGCCTGCTCGGTTCAAATAGCGGGTCTGAATTACAGCCTGGGGAAGTTGGGCTGGCCGCTAAAATGTGCTTTTTTTTGAATGAGAAAAATTCATTCAAATAGGTACATCCAACCAAGAAAACTTTTATTTATTCTCCCTGCTAAATCGTACCTGTCCGTGCCCGTTTTTCGATCAGTGCATTCATAAATTTTGGGACAGGTACGATTTAAGGTTACGCTTAGTGAAGAGGACTTGAGCTTGATCTAGCTGCTAAAATGGTGAAATAAAATTATTAGCTGGAGAAGGAGCCAAAGATACCTTTGTGTTAATTAGGGGCTGACTGATTCCTTGCTCTTTTGGCATCCCTCAAACTTCCTTCTAATGGCAAGGCTGTTCTAGAATGTTCCGCTGCCGGGCTTCCGACAGCTCTGAGAGCTTCGGAGTCATCGTTGGCATGTGTCCTTAGGAGAGGAAAACCCAACCCAACAGTAATATATTGACTGAGCTGCTTTGCCCTCTATTTATTTATTTTTAGGAAGCAACTCTAAAACGAAAACACCTTTGTTTGTTGTTTCAGAGGCTCCTCTAAGCTTCCTGCATGGCGTATGAAGAAAAAAGCTTTTCCATCTTTTCAAAGTCGCCTGGGGAACTGAGGGCTGGGAATGTTTTCTTTGGCTCGTGTGTCATTTCTCGTAGGCTTTCCTCCCCTCTGGATGTGCCAGGATGCAGCTGGGAGATGCAGATCTGCCGGTGGATCTTGGGTCTTGACCGAAGATCCATCTGAGTCTGCTCAAAAAGTTCTGGGAATCAAACCAGCTTTGGTTTTGACCCTGGATTTCCCCATCCTGCTAATAATCCAGTAGTTAAAATCCACACTGGCTTTAAATTCTGAAATCGCGCTGTCCCTGCAGCGCTCCTCAAACCAGTTGGTCCAGCACCTTCCATCTGGGAATGTGACACACGAGGTGCTGAGCGCCCAGGGAGGGGGGCAAAGATGTTCAGAAATATTCATGGGATTTTCTCCCAGAAAAATCCTGGGTGCCCACGGATCGCAGCGCTGCTCTCCTGCTGGATGTATTAGCAGACAGTATATTTGATGCTACTGAATAGACGGGGATTAATTGGGGAGACGTTTTCATCAAGGCATGGGATTTTTTTTGAATTGCTAAGACACCCCAGAAAATCTAAAATAAATTGAACGGTGATGTAAAAATACTATTTATATACAGTCACCTCCGTCTTATTTCCTGTGACTGCTGGAAGCGTCTTGGCTCTTATTTGTAGTCCACAGGGGATAGACTGGAAATTGTTGAATTTATGAATTTTATGGCAGTTCAGCGATCTTTAGGGAGCCGTAAGGTGATGTAAAAAGCCACCCGAGTGTCCCTTTGATCCTTGACTTTGTTCCACAGTATTTAGCATGATCATTATGTGCACTATTTTGACCAACTGTGTATTCATGACTTTTAGTAACCCACCCGAATGGTCGAAGAATGTGGAGTAAGTAACGTTTTTTCTTCAGCATCTCATAGAATGTTGGTTTGCTTCTATCGAGCAACCTGCTCTTGCTCACGTTTACATTCGCACTCATACAAATCATCTTAAATAGCCGCTTTGTTTAGCTACCGTTTGTAATTCATCATGCAAAAACGTTTGTAATTTGTCTCTTTTCTTCGTATTTCTACAAACGTCTCAGCACATCTCTCTCTCCCTCCTAACAGGTATACATTCACTGGTATTTATACGTTTGAATCACTTGTGAAAATTATTGCGAGAGGTTTCTGTATAGACGGCTTTACTTTCCTCCGCGACCCCTGGAACTGGCTAGATTTCAGCGTGATCATGATGGCGTAAGTGGTGTTTTCGCATTATTTCAGGCGTTTGTGGCACGCGGGAGGGGGCGAGGCCTTAGGAGGAGGTGGGGGGTGTAAGGGGAAAAAAGAAATCGAGGAAAACTTGAGTGAATCCCCAAAAGATTTCTTTCTTCACTCTTCAAAAGAAAGCTTTAGCCTGACACGGAGTCACAGATTGAAAACGCAACTCCATGGAGTTAGTGGAGTTGCTGTTGCAAAAAATACAATTTTCTGAAAACTGCCTTTATTAATACAAAACTTTATAACAGCGCCTAGCATTTTAGATGGCTCACGTGCCAGAGGGGCGGCTCGTTCTGTTAAAAGTAGGACTAGGAGCCAAACAGCTTTAAATTCTAGTCTCTACCACTCCTTCCCTCCTCGGGCTTGCATGTTACAACATCCCAGGCTGCCACTTCAGGTTGACTGGTTACTAACCCGTTGCTGATGGAGACGCAGTGTTGGAAAAGGAGACCCTTGATTTTCCTTCCTCGTTCTTTTCTCTTGTGCCAGATCAGCTTACATGGGTCTGATAATGAGGATTCATGGGGATGTCTGAATTCACAGCTGAAACAGGAGGTGCACGCTAGATTTCTGGGTTGTGTTTTTTTTTTCCTTCCTGGCCTGCGTTGATCATTGTTTAGGCTTAGTGCCACTGCTGAAAACCAGGTGTATGTCACTAGTAGTCTGAATCGCCAGTAGAGGAGACTTTGTCTTTTTTTTTTTTTTTTTTTTTTTTTCCCTCTTCTCCATTTGTTTTTGAACATTGCACGTGTGCATGGTTGGGCTCCTGTAGAAAACAGCCGATGAAAACTCAGGGATCACGTAGGAGCGCTCAGGAGCCGAATTTTCAAGGGTTCAGAGCACTTGAATTTAATTGTAGTAACATGCTTTAATTATACAAAATGCCTTTTTTGGGGGGGGGGCTGGATTCTGCACCCAAGGTTGTTGATTTCCCTGAGTTTCTGTTCTTTTTCTACTTGCCTTTTCCTTGTCTGTTTAAATTATATGCAAAGAGTTGGACATGGTAGACCAGAAGGCAAATAACCAGGAGCTTTTTTGCTTCAGAGCAGACGGGGATCTGCTGTGCAGGGTGTAAACACCCCTGCGTGGGTAAAGCTCCCAATTCCGCGCACACAGACCAAGTTTGACCTGTGAATTAGTTATTTCCTTTATTTCTCCATAAATTAACAAGTAGCAGCACGCCAGCTTTAAAAGGCTCGGTGCATTGGTCTTAAATAAACGTGCCAAATCTCCGTCTGCTCGGTAACCTCCTCATTTCCAGGGAGGTTGCCTGTAGATTTCAAATACAATTTTATTTTATTTTTGTGTCAAGGGCTAGAGCAAGCCTGTGCCTTGCTTAAATCCCACTGAGAGGGGCTAAGTTTTATGAAGCACCTGAGCCCTTTCTGCACCAGGAAAGATATTGAATATTGTGCCTTTCTTTGCTTTTTCGTACCGTGTTGCTCCCCAGGCGGCACAGAGGAAATATTTTAAGTTCTGGTAAAACAGAACTTCATTAATTTTGCACCAAGCCTCTTATCCTCGGTGTATCTCAGGTTTATCCCCTGGTAAAATGGGGATAATTGCCCTGCCTGTGGCTCGCAAACAGGTCGTAAAGCGCAAAGGATGAAAATGAAGGGTGCTAATCAAAGCAAAAGGCGATCATGCTTTATTAAAAGCCTGAAGTGATGCGAATATCCCTGAAACCACTGAACTGAAGTCGCCAGGTCTCCTCGCCCATTTGCCACTTTGACAGTTACCTTTTTCTGGAGGGAAAGCCTTAGATTTTTCCAGTCCCGTATAGGCGAAAAGGCGAGTATCTTAACTGTGCACCTGGCCAAGCTGGTTGCAGCGTGGAGAGACTTAAAACCGGGTTTTGGCTCTGAAATTTGTCCGTCCCTCTCTTTGAAACGCCAGTTTCTAAAAGCGTTTTGACTGACGAGCTGTTTTTCCTGCAAACAAGACAGACTGTATGAAAAGGAGGGTGACCCCAACGGTGCCATTAACTCTGGTTTAATTCTGCAGGTATATAACAGAGTTTGTAAACCTAGGCAATGTTTCAGCTCTGCGCACTTTCAGGGTTCTGAGAGCTTTGAAAACTATTTCTGTAATTCCAGGTAAGGCGGCCTCCGGTTGGTGTTAGCTGTTGGGTACAGGCCCCCTGTGAGTGATGTATTGCTTTTGTCTGTAGTTGTTGTTTTATTTTGGTTGTGTGTATTGTCATGGTGTTTTTTGTGTGTGACCTCCCTCATTGCAGATATGTCACAGAGTTTGTGGACCTTGGGAATGTCTCAGCATTGAGAACTTTCAGAGTTCTCCGAGCTTTGAAAACTATCTCTGTTATTCCAGGTGAGAACCATTAAGCATTAAAGGCTGGTCTTGTGTGTATCTTTTCCATACCTCCCCCCTCCGTCCTGCATTGCTTATTTCTCAGAAATGGCGCTGGGATATTTTTGATGGGCTTTGCAGTCTGTATCGACAGAGTTGTTTGAAATTAAAGCTTCTGGACCATCAAATTATGGGATGAACAGGTCTGCTGCCCCGTACCTCTTTATCCCTGTGGCCACCTGACCTCTGGAATGGAAGCCAAACCTGAAGTTGAGCTTCGGATGAATAACGACCACATGCTCCCTTCCCTCCCAGGCCAAACGGTTTCTTGCTCAGCAAGTTGCCCCGGTATCACCAGTGTCTTTAGAGTTGGTGTAGGAATAACTTTGTAAAGCCAAGTAAGCAAAACCAAACCCAGATTAAAACTTTTCCACGTGAGGCTGCTTCAATTACGTGGGATCAGGCAGGATCCAGGGCAGGTCATCTTCTAGGTGATCCCTGAGCTGCCTCCCCACCTGCTGGAAGGGTTGGTGCTGCCAAACGGAGTGTTGGCATTACCAGCTTTTGGTATGGCATAGTGCAGCCGATTGTCAGCTGTTACTGTGCAACAGGAAACTACTGTGCAATTAGTGACCCAAAGCATTGACCATGCTTTCAGTGAGCCAGAAGTCCTTGTTGGGAGAGCTGCCCATTTCCCGTGCCACCCCCGGAGCTGGGCTTTGCGGGACTGTCACTTACAAAGTGACGCTTCTACGCTCTTAATCTGGGTGTCCGAGGGTAAGCGATGGCCCCTCCTTTATTGTTAGAGACCACGGAGGCATTACGGGCTGGGAGTATGGTTCTGATCCTGAATTCTTGTGCAGAAAATTCTCGTGCAGGTGGTTTCTCAAAAGTGGCCCTGATTCTAAGGTCAAGCTCACGGCTCAGTTCTCACAAGCACTGAAGCATCTCTAGATTTCCAGTTCTCAGGTGCTTGACCTGCCTCAAGGTAGGCACCCAAAACCATCAATCGCTTGATGAGGTTTTTTTGGTCTTCTATTTGCGCTTTGTTTCCTAATGCATTCACTGATGATGGTTCTTTTGCTTTCTCAGGCTACACTTGCATATACGTTTGCCAGAAAAGAGACTATGGAATTGTAGGGGCCCATCACTTTTTGTCCCCATTCCAGACTGCTAAACCCATCAGATGTACATGGCTGTTGTGCATGATGTTCTTAAGTGGCGCCTGCTTTCCTTGCACCGAATGAGAATATGCTAGAATAACGTTCTTATTTAGCCTTCCTTAATGTCCGGCAGTGCACATCCAAAGAGCAAAAGAGATTTGCTAATTGCTGTTTAATGTCCGGCCGTGCACATCCAAAGAGCAAAAGAGATTTGCTAATTGCCGTTAGCGGTGCACTGGACGGATCCGAAGCGCAGTTGCGATTCTATCAGCCTGCTACAGGTATTAAGTGGCTTGCCTGAAGAAAAGCATCGATGTTATAAAATCAGATGTGTCTGTTTTGCTTTCGTATTCCTAGCAAAGTGAAGATGACGCGGCTTTCGTGAGCTGGGTGCTGAATGTGTGGCAGCATGCCTTGTCTTCCTACGGAAAGGAGCGGAACGGTTCAGTTTTGTATCGGTCTCTCCATACTGCTCGAAACCAAAGGAGTTTTCCTTTTATTTCACGTGACGGCAAGGGGGTGTGTGTGGATCTGAGCCCTTCCAAGTTCAGCACAGCCCTAAGCTTTCCTAAAGGGATGATTTTCTGCCTACTTTTATTAGTTAATGTGATATTTATGAGAGGATGATCTGCCCTGCAGCTGAGGTGGGGCTGGTGGAGCACCCGTGGCTGGAACGGCCGATGGCCAGCCTGTGGTTTATTTGTCTCCCTTTGGCTCCAGGATGGGATTTTCCCAGCTGGGGTTCTGCGGGACGTAGGTAAAGCACAAAACCTGCAGTAAAACCCCCCTCTCCCATCTGGGACTTAACAACATGCGGAATATAAAGCATTTGTGTGATTAGCCTTTGGGGTTATTTAATAGGAATTTAGGCGCAGAATGCTCTTGATGGGTTTTAGTGCTGTCATGTCTCAGGGAAGAAGGGATTTTTAGAATATGCTTAATATTAAAACGTAAAGGGGTTCCCCTTCTGCTCCAGTGCCTCGAATGGAATGGGAATTCTAGCACTGTGCTGAGCTAACTAGAAACTCATCTTAGCAGCACAATGAGTGCTGACAACCTCTTCTATCAATAATTGGAATTATCCTCAGTGTGTTTTTTTAGACAAAAACAGGGACTATAACCAGAATACAACGTGCCACTGAAAAGAATTCCGTGCAGGTAGAGGGTCTGTCCGGATCCGTGCGACAGGAGCAGACTGTGAGCTAAAACATCAAAATATCGCTTTCATCTGATGGCTTTAGACCATAGTAAACTCAGTGGTGGTCTGATGGTATCATTTTATTGCTGCTGTTATTAGTGTTTTAATTGCCTAATGCCATCAGTGTCCCTGTGACACACTTCCATGAAAGGGGATCCAGGCTAATCGGGATCTGCGGTCCTGAAGGCGATCGCTCCAGCCGAAAGCTGTGGCCGTTGTGTTTGCCCTGTGGCTGGACTGGGAAGGCTCTTGCTGCCGGTTGATCAGCTCAGTGCCAAACCCCGTTCTCCGTACGTGGCTGTGGGAGAGCAGCATACAAACCGGGAACGCTGGCGCTGGCATGAGGGCTGCATGTGCGGAGCGGTGCATCTTCGGGCGATGGAAAGGAGCATGAAACGGTTTGTCTGCCAGAAACGGCAAAAACCTGCTTCGTGTGGGCGTAGGGCTTTGGCGTTGGCTAAAAGTTGTGAAGGATGAAGTAAAAGACGTTTTGCAAAATTATTCCTCCGTCAGAATTCCTTTTTTTTATTGAGCTGGGGTTGAATCTCTACGTTCCTGATAGGGATCAAACCTCTGATGGGATGGAAAGGTTTGCTGGGATGGAAAGCTTTGTTGGCATAGCAAGATTTGTTGGGATAGAATGGTTTGCCGGGATAGAACGGTTTGCCGGGATAAAAAGGTTTGCCAGGATAGAGAGGTTTGTTGGGATAGCAAGATTTGCTGGCATAGAAAGGTTTGCCAGGATGGAAAAGTTTGCCAGGATAGAGGGGTTGGCTGGGATGGAAAGATTTGTTGGGATAGAATGGTTTGCCAGGATAGAGAGGTTTGTTGGGATAGCAAGATTTGCCGGGATGGAAAGGTTTGCCGGGATGGAGAGGTTTATTGCCTTGGCCAGAGCCCTGGATCAAACCAGCCCTGAATTCATCTGGATCTGTGATATTTTAAATTTAATTTTCCCTCTTCCCTCCCTCCAGCCTCCTTCACTATTTATTTATAAATGCAAGACGGCGCTACCCGACATTGGGGAGGCTGATTAAAGGGCCCTGATGCCGTTTGATTTCTGCGTCCAGAATCCTTGTGTGTTTAGATCTGCCCCCTGAAAGCCCCAGCGCTGCGTTCCTCCCCAGCTCACGGATGCTGCCTCTTGCAGAAGGGTTTGGAAAACCGGCAGGATTCTTGGCTTAGGCCTGAGTTCCCTTCTGTTATTGGGCCTTGCCTAGGAACGATCCCGACGGCCTCGGGAAAAGCCGAAGAGCCAGCACTCTGGATGAAACCCTGCCCTCCCCGTAACAACCCCCATCCTCTAAATGAAAGATTCATCTCCCACAAAAGTGCGGAAAGGGTTTCGTTAAGCAGCAGAAACTTCAGATGTAGACAGCTGGAAAGGGGTTGGATCCTTGGAAGTTGTTGTGCCAATAAGCTGGGCTTGAACATGACTTAAACATGTCCAGGGAGAGGTTTGTAGCTGTGTATCTTCATTGAATGTGTCTGTTCAGACAAATCCTGCTTTCATGGGGGTGACTCCGAGCGTGCCCCACACCCTTCTGCCATGTTCGGGTGCTCTCGGGGCTGAGCGCCGTGCTTTGGGTTGTGCAAACTGGCTGGTTCACCAGTGAAACCAGTGAGCTTGGGTCCTTCAGCACCTCGGCAGCACTTGGAAAAACCTGGATGCGAGCGGTGGTTCCCAGGAATCCGCCGTCCCATCGCCGCAATCTTTTGCCACCGTATGTATTTAATTTTTCCCCTGCCTTTTCCCTCTCCAGGAGTTGATTTCGAGTCTTGTTTTCTTCTCTACAGGCTTGAAGACCATTGTGGGTGCCCTGATTCAGTCCGTGAAGAAGCTGTCGGACGTGATGATCTTGACGGTGTTTTGTCTCAGCGTCTTCGCTCTGATCGGCTTGCAGCTCTTCATGGGCAATTTAAGGAACAAGTGTGTGATATGGCCGATAAACGTGAATGAGACTTACCTGGATAACGGCTCCAGGGGCTTCGACTGGGAGGAATACACCAACAATATGTGTAGGTATTTCTGCAACCTCGTGATTTGGCGTCACGCCGCCAAGCGGGATTTCGGACAGGCTGTGGAGTGTGGCATGCCCAGCTCTGTGCGGTAAAACCCCCGCCCCGTACAGATATTTTTGGGGTTTTAGAAACCTGCCCTTATTAAGGTGTTTTTAGTTGTGTTCATCCTTCAGAAGGTCTTGGCTGCGCTTGTTTAGCTAAAGGTTTTGTCAAAAATGCTGCTTTTTTCCTGCCTTTTTTCCTGCCTTTTTTCCTGCCTTTTTTCCTGCCTTTTTTCCTGCCTTTTTTCCTGCCTTTTTTCCTGCCTTTTTTCCTGCCTTTTTTCCTGCCTTTTTTCCTGCCTTTTTTCCTGCCTTTTTTCCTGCCTTTTTTCCTGCCTTTTTTCCTGCCTTTTTTCCTGCCTTTTTTCCTGCCTTTTTTCCTGCCTTTTTTCCTGCCTTTTTTCCTGCCTTTTTTCCTGGCTCTTCCCCCTTCCCCCCCCCTTTTTTTTTGTGTTTCCAATTAAAAACTGTTGACATACGGTAAACAGGAAGGATCTCTGCCCATTTGAATTCCCGCGCTGAACGTCAGCCCCTGCACTTAGTTTTGCTGAGTCCTTCAGACAACGCGCAGGATGGTGCTGGGACCTGCGCAGCATCCTTCCCCGCTGGCGGGGTTTCAGAGCTGGAAACGATGCTGCGGATCATCAAGGACTCCAAGTTTTTGTAATTTCATTTCTTCCTCCCGTCTCACGTGGAGCTCCTCCACTGTGCAGTCAGCTACTTTTAAATCTTTATCCAAAATGCTGTTGTGGCTTCAGAAAGATGTTTAAATTTCGACACGGTTAGTGGGGCTGATGTTATTTAAAACAGTTACAGTTTACTGATAAATTTATCCAGAGGGCTCTTCAGCGAAGGTTTTTGTGGTTCTGTAGTATGTTAAATCCTGACTCCCTATGTGTATGTGCGTAATCTTTTCTTTTTCATCTTCCCCAGCAAATTTTTACATCATTCCTGGCGCCCCTGATCCTTTGCTCTGTGGTAACAGCTCTGATGCAGGGTGAGTGTTGAGCTTTATTAAAAGCAGAGACTCTTAATTACTGTCGATGTCACGTAATAATGGCAAAACCTTTGGAATATTTCCTGTTGCTTCCTTTGTTGGTTGTGGTGGTTTTTTGCATGTAAAGGGTTTCACTTTCTTAATTATTAATCCACTTTTACCATCGGTTTGACTAATATAACGCAAGCGGGCATCTCAGGAGGCAGGTATGGCTAACAATGATTACTAGCAGCATTATTTCCCACGAGAACCATCAGAGAAGTAGGGGATGGAGGCTGAGAAATGGAAACTTTCCATGTGCTGTTGGTTTTTCACCCTCTCCTTCAGCCCTGAGGACGCTTAGGGCAAAAGCTCATCCTTGGGGCTCATGTTGGGTGAAAAGCCATGTGTCGCCGCGTCTCGTTTCCATCGAGAGAACAGGGCTTGTCTGACTCCCCCCTCAGCCTCCTCCTCTGCTCTTCTGGCTTGACACAGAAAGCAAAACCCGTGCCGTTTGTTAGGAGGGTTGTAAATATCTCCCTAAGCGTGGCGAATGTGCATGTTTTCAGCTTGGTGCTGCCTCGGTGCTCTGAACTGGTTGTCATCTTTCCGCAGTCAATGCCCGGAGGGTTACACATGCATGAAAGCAGGACGGAACCCCAACTATGGTTACACAAGCTTCGACACTTTCAGCTGGGCTTTTCTGGCTTTATTTCGCCTTATGACTCAGGACTTTTGGGAAAACTTGTATCAATTAGTAAGTAAAAGCTTTGCTTCGACGTTAATGCAAGGTGAGAATTTGGGGCAGCGCAGGAGAGGAACATGCGATATTTTTTTATTTTATTCCACCTATTCGAAAGGGTAACTGCCAGTACAGCTGCGTGGTGAGATGCTGGGTGGTGAGGAGGATGGGGATGGTACCTGAAAGCGGGTGTCCCACTCTGAAGTCCAGAAGGAACGGCAGGACCTCAGCGTGCATGCGGATGGGCCGGGAATTCATTCTGGATGAGCCTGAGCGCCTGCCGCAGAACTTGCGAGCAGCCCAGCCCTGCTCACAGAAGGTGCTGAGGCGCTTTTTAGGGCAGAATGTTTCCCAGTAACCCGAGGATGCTTTGGGGATCTTGCTGAAATGGCTTTTCTTCGATTTTCTTTTGGTTTAAGGGAGTCTGAGCACTGAGTTGCTGAGGTTTAAGGCAGTCTAAGGTTGTGAATCATGTTCAGTTTGCAGCCATCGGATGGTCCCTTCAGAGGGGAAGAGGGATGTCGCCTTTTGCGTTCATGGCTGAGGAATGTGCTGTGCCTTAGTGCTCTGAGGTGCTGAGATATTAAATATTCAGCACCACTGTATTTTCTTAGAAACATTCAGGTCAGGACGCTTGGGATCGGTGCATTGGGTGTCACTCGGAAATCGCTTTCCCCTTTCCTTTTACCATTCTTTTCTACTTCCAGACCTTACGAGCAGCAGGGAAAACCTACATGATCTTCTTCGTCTTGGTGATCTTTGTGGGATCATTCTACCTGGTTAATCTGATCCTGGCTGTGGTAGCCATGGCTTACGAAGAGCAGAACCAGGCGACGCTGGAGGAGGCAGAGCAGAAGGAAGCAGAATTTAAAGCCATGTTAGAGCAATTGAAAAAGCAGCAGGAAGAAGCACAGGTGAGTGTTTCCATTGCCTGGGTTTGGATGCTTTTGCCTATTTTAAGGTTTATTTGCCTGTCAGTGAGGTATGATGAAGAAAACGGCAGCGATCCCGTGGCTGGCTCACCTGGCATTGTGTCCCTTGTTGGCTGGGGCTGCCGGTGCTTCCCTGCTGTTGCTGGCGTTTCCTGAATGATCCACAAGCTGGCTGTGATCATTTTCTGCTGGAAAACTTCTCTCCTGTTAAGGGAATTTTAAATCTTCTCAGAGCTCCTAGTGCAGTGCGGGAATATGTCTGCAAGAAGGACAAGTTCATCTTTGTTGGTCCTGTGTCAGATGCTGATAAACAAAGCCGAGGGACCGAGAGATATTTTACCACCCGCAAAAGTAAACTAGGAACAATTTTTTACAAATCCTGGCTGCAGGTTTCTTCCAGGAGAAAAAATCAGCATCTCAATCCTGCCCCAAAGACTCGTCCTTAGGTGCATTAAGCCATCTATGAATCCTGGTAGGATCTGATTTATTTTTCCCTTCTCTTGCCTACGCCCTCAGGCTGCGGCTATGGTCACTTCGGCAGGGACGGTCTCCGAAGACGCTGTGGAAGATGATGGTGGGGGGAGGATGTCTCGGAGCTCCTCGGAGATTTCCAAACTCAGTTCCAAGAGCGCCAAGGAGCGTCGGAACAGGAGGAAAAAACGAAAGGACAAGGAGTTGTCGGAAGGAGAGGAGAAGTGTGACAACGAAAAGGTGTTCAAGTCCGAGTCGGAGGATGGCATGAGGAGGAAGGCGTTCAGGCTGCCAGATAACAGGCTAGGAAGGAAATTTTCCATCATGAACCAGGTAGTTTGAATTTCCTTGGCTACTGTTCATGCTCGCTTGTAGTCGGGATCATAGTCTAGATCCCTATTAGCATGCCAAAGGGATCTGCCCACCGTCTTAAGCTTGCAGGGGACCAGGAGGCTGCTTAACGGGCCACGTTTGCAGCCCTTGCCCACACTTCTCCTGGCTTGAAGTTGTTTCTGAGAGTAGAAAATGCAGCCAGTAACCTCCTCACCAGCGTAGCTCAGCCAGCCGAGGGTCAGCACCTCTCCCAGCGTGGCTGACGACAGCGCTGGTGCTTTGGGTAGACCTGGAGAGGGAGCGAGACCCCTTTAGCAGCACTCAGCACCGCAGCGCTTTGTTTCCGTGCTATTGATGCTGTTGTCGTTCTTTCTTTTCTCCCTCCTAGTCTCTCCTCAGTATCCCAGGCTCCCCTTTTCTCTCTCGACACAACAGCAAGAGCAGCATCTTCAGCTACAAAGGGCGGTTTCGTGACCCGGGTTCGGAGAACGAGTTCGCCGATGACGAGCACAGCACGGTGGAGGAAAGCGAAGGCAGGAGAGATTCCCTCTTCATCCCCATCCGCGGTCGCGATCGGAGGAGCAGCTACAGCGGCTACAGCGGCTACAGCCAAGGCAGCCGATCCTCGCGGATTTTCCCCAACCTCCGGCGAAACGTCAAGAGGAACAGCACGGTGGATTGCAACGGCGTGGTGTCCCTCATCGGTGGCCCCCCTTCCAGCATGCCTGGGGGCCGCCTTCTGCCTGAGGTGAAAATAGATAAGGCAGCTACCGATGGCAGTGGAAGGGTGTCAATGAGTAGCCAGCGTAGGCATGGCGGTCCGTCCTCTCCTCCTGCCTGCCACCCTTGGGGTGAGCCAGGCGTCCTGCCGGAATGAGCATCGGGCGGGCGATACGGTCCAAACTGGATTAATCCCCCCGTGCTTTTAACATCCCCTTTCTTTCCTTCTCAAACTCCGACACCCACCTCCTTCTCCCACCCCAGCTTTCTGGGAAAAAAAACCACTTGGAATTGAGTCCTTTGTTAAAGGACTGATATTAATAGGGATGCTGGGGGTGTGGCGGGGCAATTCGTAAGGAGCTGTTGAAAGCATGGGGAGCCCAACCAAAGCTTGTTGCAAGTGCTCTCCACGACAAGAGAAAATATTATTTTATATATTTATAGATATATTTATAATGGGGATTTCAAGGGAAACACAGTCTTTTAGCTCCCACTAAATTTTGCAAGGGAAACTGTTGGTAAAAGAAGGAAATTTTAAAATACCGTTTCTGAATTTTCCTTGACTGTGACTTTTTGTAGTGAGTTGGCTGAGTTGGTGTTGAGTAACCCTCTTAGTGGATCAACATTTCAGAGTGCAGGAGGGAAACAAAGCTCAAAATGCAGAGTATTAGTTAGTGGGGCGTAAAAGAATCTGAATAAGATTGTACCGACATCATTTGAGAGATACCGAAATCAATCATTTCTGAGAAAAATCTGATTACCGTGCCTATAAATTCCAAGCAATTTTTTTGTAGTTATCTTAATTCTTGTAACATGTTTGACCTTAATTAGTTATGTTAAGCATCAGTTGCTACCTGTTTTTTCCCCTCCCTAGTTAGCATGTTAATACAGTGTTTTGCTTGAGTAGTTAATTCCCTTTCTAAAGCAGCATGGATGCGGTAGGAATAGTAATCTGCACGATGCATGCGTAAAAGAGAAAGTATTACTTAGCAGTTATTTTTCTGACTCTATACGTAGAGTTCAACATGCAACAAGCGATTAACTATCACGTTGGGAGAGCTGCACGGGCTGTGCGGAGACCTTGCTTCGTTAGCAGGCAGCGGCAAAATCCTGTAATGAGGGGGGAAACCCGTAGTTATCTGTTAGTACTCCAGGTTGTGCCTAACGAGGATGGGCATCTCCAGGGCAGGGAAGCTGTGAGGTGCCTCTAGAGGTGCACGAGCTTTGACGGGAGCAGAGCGAGGTGATGCTTCACGGGGATGAACTCGAGACCTGGTTCAGTTCCCTGTCATGTTAAAAATTAAGCTTCGTAGGGGGCTGGAGCGGGAGGAATCCCTGCTGGTTCTCGGTGATGTGGCTGAACTTCTTCCATCCAAATTTTCAGATGCAGATTTTGAAACAAATGTTGGTACTGTCAGATGTTGCGTTCCTGACCTTCGTTAACTGGGGTGGGTCAGGCTCCCACCAGCTGGGCTGTAAAGCGACCTGGTTAATAAAAGTCACTAGTGCTGTTTGGTAGTGGTAGGGAGCATAAATGACTTGGTACTCCAGCAGCCTTCATTAGAAATGTTCGTTAAAATACAGTCCTTCGTTTCTCTGAGGCTGGGGAGCACTGGTGCTAGCAGAAATGAGAGGGCTTGAGTTTTGGTGTGACCATTTATATCTTGTAGGAAGGGGAGGACAGTGGGAGCAAAGACACTTTTCTCTCTTGGACTTATGTATTTTCTAGGCTGAGAGTCTGTAAAATACCGGGAAGGCTTGAAGACTTTGTATTAACCATCATATGAATTTTGCAGGGTACTACTGAAATCGAAATTAGAAAGAAACCTGGTGGGTCTCTGCTGGTCTCCATGGATCAGGTGAACGCATCCTATGGAAGAAAGGACCGAACCAACAGTGTGATGACCGGCTTGACGAATACCCTCGTGGAGGGTAGGTATGGCTCCGAGGTCTGGGCTCCCTCGGTACCTATCAGTTGCTCTCCCTTGGTGTGTCGGACGAAGATCCCAAAGGTCTTTTCCGACCGAAATGATCCGATGAGAGAGGACCCATCCTGCTTTTACAGGTCGGGTTCCTCACCCCCCGTCTGCCCTGGGCTCCCTGTCCTGAGCTGTGCTGATGGCTGCGGGGATCAGAGCGATAGCTGGGCTGTAGGGAGCTGGGGGAGGGGGATGGGCTGAGGTCAAGGGCAAGGTCAGGTAAGTGCTGCACAGCAGAGATCGGGTTTGACCTTTGGGTGTCTGACAGGGGACCTGCGAGCCCATCGGGTGTGCAGGATTCAGCTGTCCCTGCGTCCAAGTAGTTCATAGTCCCGCATGGGTTTTGCCTAAACCTGCTGCTTTTGAGTCATTATGGAGCCAGAAATATTTATTAAGACTTTATTTCACTTGGTTTTGCGCCTGAATTACGTAGATACAGAGGTGAAGGCAGCGGAGAGCTGTACTTTTACAACGATGAGTATGCGGTGCAGGGATGATGGGAGTAAGGCGCTGCCTGGTGCAGGTGTTCTGGCTCCTGCCTTCTCCCAAGGACCGCAGGGACCCCCCTTTGCTTACGAGCCGTGGGAGCAAAGGATGGGAGCTGTGCTGAGAGCTGCAGTGTGACAGCTGTCAAAAGAGAAAGGGACAGCGGGATGACAGCAATTCTGAAACGGACAGCACATGGAGATGAGATTTCCAACTCTTGTTATGCAAGAGCCAGCAAAAATTTCTGAACAGCAGCCGTATGAGGTTGATGATCTCAAATTCCTGCTGTCTCCTGCAATAAAATTGTATGAAAACTAAATATACTTAGAAACAGAGCAAGGTTCTGCTGCTGCTTCCCTCCCACACAAACGCCTACAGGCTACAGTGCTACGGCCCTCTTTTTTAACTTTAGAAATTCCAAGGCAACTAAATACTAAGCAACCAGAGAACCAATGAGAAAAAGAGTGCAGCGGTCCTTTCCCTACTCAGGAAGAATAAAACTTCAGCCTGAACAGCTGTATATCCTCAATGGAACCATTGCAAGTCAAAGAATAGAGGGGGGGAAACTCCTGATATTTTTATTTTTTTTTTTTTTTTGCCCTAAGCGCTTGAAATAAGCCAGTGTACAAAAAAAATAATGGACGCGGCATTGCGTTTGATTTCTGTAGATGGATGTGGTTAGTCTTAATCGGGTTATTCCTGTTTAAAATCCTTTGCAGCATTATGTCATGTATTTCCTCTTTTAGACTGCGTCTGCATTCAGCGCAGAATTCATTTAAGTTATTTTAAAAACTGGCACCAAAGACAGTTCAGGATCTGTAACTTGGATTTAAACCATTTTACCTTGATGGGTTCTGGGTTAAATAAATCCCTTCGTTTAAAATAATTGGCACTGAATCATAAGAGCCAGGCAGGGCTGTTGCACAGGGTTGGAACTGCTCTTCCTGGTGACCTCGTGCAGTCAACTTGACCCAACTCTTCCATTGTGGCAACCCACACGGTTGGCCACGGTCGTAAGGTTCTGGGCTTAGTAACTCTTGGTCTTCGCTATTGCCAAGCGTCCCGGAGTTCTTCTGGTTTGGGCGTTGTGTGTGCGTGTGGAAAAACACACCTTTGGCCCCAAAATACTGAATTTTGGTGCAAGCAGGGAGGTGTTTGTGACGGGGAGGTATTTTAGCCGTGCCGGCTGTCAAGACACATCCAGTGGCCATAGAGGTGAAGACTCAACGCTGCTGCTGTTTTGTTTTGTCACTGTAGAGCTGGAAGAATCCCAGAGGAAGTGTCCCCCTTGCTGGTACAAATTCGCCAACACGTTTTTGATCTGGGAATGCCACCCTTACTGGATGAAGCTGAAGGAGATCGTGAACTTAATTGTCATGGATCCTTTTGTTGACTTGGCCATCACCATCTGTATCGTGCTGAACACTTTGTTCATGGCCATGGAGCACCACCCAATGACCCCGGAGTTTGAGCACGTGCTCTCCGTCGGAAATCTGGTAAGATACTATTGGTAAATATTCCTTACACATCTGCTCCTACTGGGATACATTGCTAGTTAAGGAAGATTTAGGCTGAAAAAACTGGTTCTAGAGGACACAGAGTGGTGTGAGCTTGCCACGTTGCTCTGTGTCAACTCAGAGATGTTTGCTAAGGGTGCGCTTCTCTGGTCAGAATTCTTAAATTCCTTATTTAATTCCTTAAAATTCCAAAATATTTAATTCCTGGTATGCCTGAGTAGGTCAGTGGTGTTTGTGCTGCATCGGAGGAGCAACAACTACTGCAGCCGAGCACGTGGCGTTGCGGAGGCTGCGCGTTTGAGTTGCTGTGACAAATGATGGGGTTGGATATTGAACCTGAACATCAGAACTTGAACCAAAGCGACTCTTTACCTGTCCTTTGTCTCTCTCCTCACCGCTCCAGGTTTTCACGGGAATTTTCACAGCTGAAATGTTCCTGAAGCTCATTGCCATGGATCCCTACTATTATTTCCAGGAAGGGTGGAACATCTTTGATGGATTTATTGTCTCCCTCAGTTTAATGGAACTGAGTCTAGCAGATGTGGAAGGACTTTCTGTGCTGCGATCTTTCCGATTGGTATTCCATATTCCAGTTCTTTTTGCATGTTACTCTCTTGGAGCCACTAGAAAGCTTTTTGCATAAGAAAAGACAAAAACCACCAGTTGTTTTCTGGTTTGGGGGAGGATGGAGGTGGAATAGAGTCATTTTTGAGGTCTCTTCTTACTTGACAACTGCTGTTCATGAGATCTGAGCGATGGCTCGTTGCGTTTAGGCAGCGCAGGAGAACTTGGGAGGTGTTTTGTTGTTCTTCGTAGAGGTGGAGATGGACCACATCAGAACACACCTCTGATTTCATGTGGTCACATTTGGTAGGTTGTATGTTACACTGTCACAAAGGCGCTGGATACTTCCAGCCTTCGTGTGCTTTAACTTGTGCTGTCAATGGTTAAACTTCTGAAAATGAAATTACAAAAAACCTCAGGGTTGGATTTTTGGGTGCAGAGAACCACAACCGAGGTTGGATTTTCCAAGGAGCACAGTAATGAGAAGCTCCCGCTTATATCCAGCTTCAGAAAGTCTGTCTCCAAAGTGAGATCCTCTGGAAAACAGATTTTGATTGTGTGTTCTGGATGCGCCAGGAAAACAAATCCTTCCCAGGGGAAGATGAGAAGGATTCGGGGAAGCAAAAAGTAATTTTTTGTGACACACAGCCTTCAGATAACTCTTCTGTCTTCCTTAACATTGCAAAGTTTGCAAAGCGAGGTGGAAGCTCCGTGCCTTTCCCTTGTAAAGGGAGATCACTGTGTGTGTGGGGATAACTAAGTACAAAATACAGGATTTTTTTTACCAAATTCAAAGAGAAGTTAAGTGTTCCCTGCTCCCGCTGACTTTGGTAGCAGAAGCATGGGCTTATGTTTACGTAAAATGCGAGATGGTTGCTGTTTACGTAAAGTTCAGCCTGATTTTCCTCTTTAAGATGAAATTAAATTGTCATTCTCTGCTCTGTTTTTGTTTTTTTGGGTTTGTTTGGTTTCTTTGGTAGCTGAGAGTCTTCAAACTGGCCAAGTCCTGGCCCACTCTGAACATGCTGATAAAAATCATCGGTAACTCAGTGGGTGCTTTGGGGAACTTGACCTTGGTGCTAGCCATCATCGTGTTCATCTTCGCCGTGGTGGGCATGCAGCTTTTCGGCAAAAGCTACAAGGAGTGTGTCTGCAAGATCAATCCGGACTGTGAGCTACCCCGCTGGCACATGCACGATTTCTTCCACTCCTTCCTTATTGTCTTCCGTGTGTTGTGTGGGGAATGGATTGAGACCATGTGGGATTGTATGGAAGTAGCAGGACAGGCCATGTGCTTGATTGTCTTCATGATGGTCATGGTCATCGGAAATTTAGTGGTCAGTAAATGGTTACTGATGGTCTTTATTGGTTGCCTCTGGGTTGGGTAGAAGGTGGGGAGACTGCAGGGCTAGGGAGTTAATGACTTGTGAGTCTCTTGGGCTCCTTCATGGCCTGTTGGCTCGGGTAGCATGGTATTAACGATGTGCTTGGCTTGATTAAGGCCTTAAACGATTGCCCACAAAGAAAGCATCCAAGCGCTTTGCAATACACGCTGGAGGTATGAACCCCCCAGTTGAAGGGGTCCAACCCCCACCTTGCCCAAGGGAGTAAAAGAAGCTTAAAAGAAGCAAAACCTGGTTTTCCAAAGCCAAGAGAGGAAATAATTCAGTACGCAGGGGCAGGTCCCGAAGCGTTAAAACGAGGTTGGAAGTTTCTTCTCAGTTCTTCCCGCTGGCTCAATCAGGAGGTACGGTTGTGTGCAGGATTTGGCCCGCTGTGTGGGAGGTTAGGCTGGAGCATGATGGTTCCTTCTGGTCTCTAAATTCTATGAAGAAAAAGTCTGACGGAGGGAAATGGAAGCAAGAACGAAGTAGCGCGGACGGTTGCATGCCTTCAGGGCAGTGGTGGGAGCTCTGTCTGAGAGGACTCGTCTCGCCGAGGGGGATTTTGACAAAATAAAGTCTTGGGGTCAGTGGCCAGGTGGGAGCAAGGGAGCGAAGCCGGGCATGGACACCTAAAATGCCTGGATTTGGCTCGTTTCCTTTGAGCCAGGGGTGGGATTAAACTGATAAGGCTGAATTTAAATCCCTTTGCTGACTGCTGCGTAAATCCCGCTCTTCAAATATGGGCGGTGTGGATCCTGCACGGGGCTCCGTGGCAGGGACCCTTGTGCCCGTGCCGAGCCCCCGGCGCAGCTGGGCACTGCGTGGGGCTCACGGAACACGTGGCAGGATCCATGTCTCGTTCCTTGGGTCCTGTGTGCCTCGGTGGGGTGGCAGAGCTGGTTCTCAGCGTGGCGGTTGCTGGCGTAGCTCTGCAGCCTGCTAACGCGGCTAAAGACTCATGTTGGGCTTTGGGAATCCAACCCGTGTGCGTCGGCTCTGCCAAGTGTGACCTCTTCTCTTTCAGGTGCTGAACCTCTTCTTGGCCTTGCTGCTGAGCTCCTTCAGCGCCGACAACTTGGCAGCGACAGATGATGACGGGGAGATGAACAACCTGCAGATTTCTGTGATCCGCATCAAGAAGGGCATCGCCTGGACCAAGGCGAAGGTGCGGGAGTTCATGCAGGCTCATTTCAAGCAGCGGGAGGCAGATGAGGTCAAACCTTTGGATGAGTTGTACGACAAGAAGGTGAACTGCATCGCTAACCATACAGGGGCTGATATCAACAGAGACATTGATTATCAGAAGAACGGCAATGGTACGACGAGTGGCATTGGGAGCAGCGTGGAGAAGTACATAATAGATGAAGATCACATGTCCTTCATCAACAACCCCAATCTCACTGTCCGGGTGCCTATTGCTGTAGGGGAATCAGATTTTGAAAATCTCAACACAGAAGATTTTAGCAGCGATACGGATCCTGACGGCAGCAAAGAGGTAGGATGAGATGCTAAAAATTCATTTGAGTCATTTGCCCCACGTGTGAGTGCCTGGAAGCATCTTGGGAGGGAGAACGGGGTGGATCCAGCACAAAACTCTTTATATTACGTTGTCTTTGCACTCAGGAGGAGTTTTTCTTGTGCTGGTTGCTCTGTGGGCACCCACAGATACTTATATATATAATATAAATACTTAATATGGACTGTCCTGTCAACCTGTAAGCTGGGTCAGGATCCTGACGAGGTGGAGTGAGGAAACAACTTCCACAACAGTAAATCGGGTGAACGAATTGCCAAGTCACCATGACGTTGGATACTTGTTGGGAATGAATTACAGATTGGATTGGGTTTTCTTTTCTGTTCAAGAAACTTGATGATACCAGCTCCTCCGAAGGTAGCACCATTGATATAAAGCCTGAAGTGGAAGAAGTCCCCGTGGAGGCGCCGGAGGAGTACCTGGACCCAGATGCTTGCTTCACAGAAGGTAAGGTGGGACTCTGAGCGTGGAAAGGAGCCTCCGAGATGTTTTGGGGACATGTTTGCCCTAAGCTTCCCTTGTGGTTGGATCTCAGTCTGGATCAGGGCTGACCCTCCGCTGGTTCCCGGACCTTTCTTGGGTGCTGCGTTGTGTGAAGCGGTTCAGAAGAATTTGCAAAACGAAGGCTTTGCCATCCCAAGGGTGTAGATGACCTATAGGAAGGGCAAGTTGGTCTTTTGTACAACTGATGCCTTGAGTCCTCAGAAGCAGAAGAATCTGGCTTCTGGTCAGGTTGTTTGGTTTTTTTCCCTTCTGTCGCTGGCCTCAGTGTCTTTCGGTGACTGATCCATTACAGGTATTCCCATGGCAAAGATATTTTAAATGGTTCAAGGTTATTTTATCAGCAAGTTTTCCATTTGTCTGCCGTCATGTGCGTGGATACCTCACCAAATAGAACGAGCTTAATCTGTTCACAAATTGATGTTAATTCAGGTGGCCAGGTACAGAAGTGGCGAAAGAATTATAATATCCTCAAGAACGCGAAAGTTTTAACTGAAACTCAACGTGTCTAATGTTGTTAGCATTAAAACTGCTTGTAGACCGTGACAATTTTGATGGGCTTAGACGAAATCGTGCTCCCTAATAAATTAGGCGCTCACGCTCCTTTGTGCCCTGTCCCCGTTCCAGGTTGTATGCAGCGCTGTAAATGTTGTCAGGTCAATATTGAGGAAGGGCTGGGGAAGTCTTGGTGGACCTTGAGGAAGACTTGTTTTCTGATTGTGGAACATAATTGGTTTGAGACCTTCATCATCTTTATGATCCTACTGAGCAGCGGGGCTCTGGTGAGTAAAATAGAGGAGTACGCGTAGCCCGGTGGGGGTGGGCTAGGGGAAAGCTGTGGGTAGGAAATTGGGTGAAAAAGCGAGCGATGATGGGTCTTGCCTGGAAAACAGGCATCTGTTGTGGTAGGTGCTGTACGAAAGCCTTTATTCGTGATTTTGATGTAGTTGAAATTCAGAGTGAAGGCTGAAAGCCTGCAGATCTGGGTTCTGATTGATGTGGTGCATCTAGTCAGTGCTACTGTCGTAGCTGGGCTGGAAACGTGAGGATTTTGGACAAAGTCAGCCTGTATCTGTGCCTCATTTTTCACATTACCGAACACAAATATTTATCTTTCCCTTTCTTCGCTATCCCTCGTTTGCAGAGCTTCTTGACCTCGCGGTGTTCCATAGGTACAGATCATCATCACCCTGGTTTGTTTTGGCACAGTATGGTGTTTAGCAGGTGGGGTGACACGACGGACAGCTTCAAGCACGTGTTACTCATGAATTTTAGGACCCAAGTCCACAACAGCTCGTATCCCATGGTGGTAGCCTGGTTTTCTTTACGTGCACAGCTTTCGTAGTAATTTAACGGTCTGATTGCTGATGAGCTCAGCCCTTTTGGATGTGCGGAGCTGTGGAGAAAACCTGCCTCTGTGGGACCGTAGCGAGACCAGTTGCTGAACTGGTATCATTTTAGATATAAAAGCTTGTGTCAGATCCCTAAAAGGCAGAGAAGTTCTTGTGTGATTTATTCAGGACTTTCCTTTTTTTTGGTGTTGTTTTTTTTTTTTTAATTCATTCGTTTGGCGTTGCAGTGTTGCAACTACTAGAGCAAAGATGCACTGTGTAAGAATATGTTTATTATTATATATAATATAAGAAATTCCACTGCTCAGTATTGTTTGAATAAGCTCCTGGATAACGATGTTGAGCTGTGGAATAAACCTGATGTAATGATGCGCGTACCTGGTTGTTTCCCAGGCTTTTGAGGATATTTACATAGAGCAGAGAAAAACCATCCGGACCATCCTGGAGTATGCGGACAAGGTATTCACGTACATTTTCATCCTGGAGATGTTGCTGAAGTGGTGCGCTTATGGATTCGTCAAGTTCTTCACCAACGCCTGGTGCTGGCTGGATTTCCTCATTGTTGCCGTATGTATCCTCTCCTTCTTACTTCTGGTTGGAGAGAAAAAAAAAAAAAAAAAGTCAGTTAGAAGGATGCTGGGTGTAACGCTTTCTCCTGAGAATTGTCCTAACTGAATCATATATTTAATGAGGAGCCAATCCCAGATATCTCGAGTTTCCCAGATGAGGATGAAACCCTTGAGCCTGTTGAGTATCGCTGGTGTTTCCTATGCAGCTCTGGAATTTCTGCCCTGCAGATCCTTAAGGAGCCTGCAGAGACAAGGAGGGTTTTCCAGCCCTTGACCCTTTTGCTCCGCTGAAAATTCCATTTCTAAGAGGCCCACCGGCATGTTGAGCTAGTGGAGAACTTGTGCAGAGGCGGCGTTCCTCGGTGACACCCTCTTTAATCCTTTGCTTGTGTTATTAACAATGGGGGACGATGAAGCAGGCAAAACCTTCCCGTTCGACCACCTAACGAGGTCCGTTCTGGATTTGGGACAGTCTGGGAATTTATTATGCAAAATGAAGTTCTAATGTCATTTTTCTTCCGTTAAAAAGAGGAAAGGCAGGACAGTATCCACCGGCGGAGGCGGCTTGTTGATAAGGGATCGTAGCGTGAGCAAGGGAAGGGCTGGCTGCGGGCAGCTCAGCACATGATTGCCCCACAATTTCCCTGCAGAGAATAAATTTGAGAATTACAAAAAGCCAATAGAGAGAAGTGTTGGCAGTAAATTTGGCTGTGAAAGCACAGCAGGGGCGTTTAAAATAATTGGAGTGTATGCTGTCCAAAGTGGCAGAAAATGATGGAATTTGATAGGACTTGAAGTCCAAAGAATTGCAAAAAAAGAGAACTTTAGAACCTCAAGGGCTTGGATTCTTTTAAAACGTTTCATCGCATCCAGTTGTGAATCAGTATCCTTAGTGAATGCCCCAAGAGCAAGTATAAAAAAAAAAAAAATCTTTTTTTTTTTTTTCCAAGCTTCTCACTTGGAACGTTTTGAATATGATTCAGTTATGCCAAGTTGCTGTTCAGTGACATTATCACTCTGGAAATATTTCTGAGTAGGTGGAGGAACTATGCTTGGAATTCAGGGGCAGAAGTGACTCAAAATGTCTACATTTCCTGTGGAAACCTGAAATTTTGAATATTTTATATATGTAAAAAAAAAGTCCTCACTGATCCTCTTAACACTTTTCCTTTTAACACACCTCTTGAAGTAGTAACTTCTGAAAATAACCCCGCATCTCTTTCACTGCCTGAAGTTGAAGTACAAGTGGAAACTAACACGAGATACCGTCTCTTCTGCACTGCTTTGAGGCACTCATTTGGCAAATGAAATTTTGGGGGGTCCCATAGTAAAAAAACAACCGGCAGCTGAGCACAAACCCAGCCCTTACGCCTCATGTTGCCAGTTGAATTCCAGCTGCTGGGGACAAATTGGCAGATGTGGTACAAATTTCATTTTCATCTTGTATCTGGCTGCTGGTGGAGTAAAACTTAAGGAGCATCCCAGTCCGGTAACACATTGACAGGGAGTGAACAAGTAGAGGGATCCTGAATTCCCAGCGCTTTAGGTGAAATTTCTCTTTTCACTTGGTGTCGTAGACAAGGCAGTGGGCACGTTTTGGTCTACAAAAAATGGGAAATGTGAATTTGAGATGGCAAAATATTACCCGACAAGATCCCAGCTACGCATCGTGCCCTGTACCTGTCCATGACGGGGTTTTTAATGAATGTGGAGCCAGGGTGGCAGCCGTAACTAACAGCAAATAAAACCTTTGCATCATAACAACGCTCTTGAATATTATTTTTCAGGTTTGCTAGCATTGTCAAATAACCCTCCTCCTCCTCTGATTCCCCAAGCTTGCTGGGTGTATTTGTGAAGACAAACTCTTTTGCTGGGTAATAATGAAAGCTTCTGCTTTTCAGTCAATCTGCAATTCCTTTTGTCTGCCATCGCTGCCTGCTGTGTCTTCTGTCGGAGTGTCCCGAGGGAATAATACTGACCAGACCCCACGAAAGCTAAACCAGCCTTTAGCGGGGTTCCTGCCGTTGGCTTGGTTTCCTCCTCGGGAGCGAGGCGTTATCCCAAGGGGAAGAAGCCCTAGAAGTGAGGACTCAGTGAAGCCTGTCCCCTGTATTATATTTACAGGATATTTCTGTATGGATTTTCTATATTCTGTATTTCTCTATGGATCTGATAGCCCCCAACCTCCAAATCCCACCCCTATTCTGAAATTCGGGACCAGGACTTTTAACGTGCTGGTGTTCCTACGGGCTCACTCCTGTCCCGAGTAGGCTGATTTTGCTTCTCAAAAGCTTCATTGTAAGCCTTTGGGCCACCCCCAGCGTGTTTTTTATCAGTGTCATTTTCAAATGGGAAAACCAGGTGGAAAACCCCAGTTGCCATATGTTGTGGCCGCTTATTTTGGGGACAGATAGGAAGAGAGAAAATGCGTGAAGCCACGTGCACCAACGGTCAGATGAGATGAAATGGCTGAAGTTTTCCCCACCCGTTGGAAATCTGGTCTTGAAATTTCCCTGGAATATGTGTGGAGTAAGAATCGTCACTATAATGAATTTCCACTTATTATCTTACTATCCCTTTTGTTAAAAGAATGATGATAAATAGGAAGTGTCCTATTCTGAGAACTAAGCTAAAAAGTCCCTTTTTAGGGACCGTTTTAAAACTGTTGTAGGAGGAGGTCTCATGTTTTTCTATTTGTTGCTGTATATTGATGTCTTTTTTTTTTTTTTTTTCCTTTAAAAAGGGTTGATGTATCTGTTTCTTATCTGTGTCTGTAACGTGATGCTAGGCAAAAATGGAAGATAGTGGGATGCCGATGAGATGGTGTCTGTAGATACTATTTACGTATGGCCAAGTCACGACTGAGCTAATCGAAAGAGTTGTCCCTTGGCTCACGTGGGGAACGGGCTGCTGCCCTAAATACATGTGCCAGGTCAAAAAGTAGAGCTGGCCCCACGCTTTCAGGCTCTTGCTAATGCAGGGCTTAATCCTGCGGGATGCTGAGCCGCCCTCGGGAGCGGTCGGTTGAGGATATTTGGTCGTTCCCCAGCGTAGAGCCTAACTCTGATGCCAGGCTGCTACAGAGAACAGGTTGTCTTTGTGGTCAGTGTTGGACAATGGATGGAAACGAGCTGTTCCCAGCTGTGCCGGAGGTTTGGGGTCGGAGCCTGGGCAGCTCATCCCTGAGGTGGGCTCTACCCATCCTCATCCTCCCCCCAGGATGCTCACGAACGCCGCTGCAACTCCAAGGCGGCACAAAAAGAAGCGCAGGAGACTTTACTCTCCCCAACCCCTGGGGATTCATGGGGGGTAAAAGTTGGCATGGGCTGCCTGGGCAGCATTCCCTTTTTTTTTTTTTTTTTTTTTTTCAAATGATATTGGCCAAGTCAGGCATGAGTCCCATCCCCGAAGGCCATCGCCATGGAGGAAGCAGCACCGGCAGCTGGCGGGACAAGTTGGGTGCAGGTTGTGCAGTGTGTGTATTTATCTGTATTCTTTCTCATAGGTCCCTTTAAAATTTGTCGGGCTTAAATTTAATGGGAGCCGCTGGGATCCTGCAGACAGGAAAGGGCGAGGGTAAGGTTTTTGTCATCGTTTGGGCTCTTCCTGCCGACAGACCCCTTCTCCGTCTGTGTGTCTCTGCCTCTCTCTCACTTATCTTTCCCCTCTGTTCTTTTCTTACGCCTTTCTCAACCACATTATTTCCTTCCAGGTCGTTTCAGTCAAGTGAAGTAGGCAGCTGGTGGCATGTCTTCGGTATTTATTATGGGGGCCGCTGGGCAATCAGTGCTAGGGGAATCATTCTAACAGTCTGGAACCTTTTTTTTCTTTTTTTTTTTTTTTTCCTTTTTTTCTTTCTTTTTTTTTTTTTCTTCTTTTTTTTTTTTTTTTTTTTTCTATTTTCTGTGTAGGTCTCTTTAGTCAGCCTTATAGCTAATGCCCTGGGCTACTCGGAACTAGGTGCCATAAAGTCCCTTAGGACACTAAGAGCTTTGAGGCCTTTAAGAGCGTTGTCCCGATTTGAGGGGATGAGGGTAAGATGCCATTAGCAGCTGATCCTTCTGCATGCCTGTGGAGCGGTATTTTTTTAAGCATGCTAGAACTGATCAAAACTGGTGGAAAGAAAAATTCCAAACAGAATCATGATGCAGCTGCTGACTCGATCACCTCTACTGTGGATGTCCCCTCACCCTGCCCACCGCTGCACCCTCCCCTCTTAAGAAAGGGAGATGCATTAAGCTGCCTCATTACATTAATTACTGGCCCAAACCACATGCCATTTGTAGACGATGTTAACACTTGGCTGTTCTCATTTAGCCTGGCTTTTACCTCTATAGCATCCGAGGGGGCTTCTGAGCTGTAACTTTTATTTTTTTTTTGATCTAGGGAGAATCACCAGGTGCAAAGAAGCAGAATTTG
Source organism: Falco rusticolus (assembly GCF_015220075.1). Classification (NCBI taxonomy): domain Eukaryota; kingdom Metazoa; phylum Chordata; class Aves; order Falconiformes; family Falconidae; genus Falco; species Falco rusticolus. Next base: position 4,545,168 of record NC_051205.1, on the reverse strand, counting down.
AACCACCTCAGTGTCTCCGGCCCCTCTAGGTGTTGGCCGCTGGTGGAATTGGATTGAAAGACACTTTTTTTTTTTTTTTTTTTTTTTTTTTTTTTTTTAATGAGGGGTTTTTTTAAAATGCAGTCTGCCTGCAAGGGGGTGAAAGGCTGCTTCCTTTCTGGGATCACTCAGGCCATCAGGAAGGGACTGGCGGGGAGCTCGGCTGTTTGCAAAAAAAAAAAAAAAAAAAAAAAAAGGCTTTGGTTTAATTCCTCTTGTTGCACCTTGTTGTTCTCGGTCCAGTCTAGTGGTGACTGGAAGCCTTGTCTGATAGTGAAGCTTTTCCTTTCCACTCCCTCCCTTTTCCCACGCTTTATGGTCCCCTGTCCTGTCACTGTGGAACTAGCAACGAAGCACAAGCAAAGCATTGAACTTAACCAGCTTTCCTCAAATTGGTAGGCAGCGCCAATCTCTCGGGGATTTGAAATTAGTATTGCAGCATCTCGCTGCTTTGCCACTTCATATTCCGTATTTCAGTGCCTTTTTCCCATTTGGGATTGAAGTGGTCATAGAAGAACATGCCAAAAAATGGTATGTTTCCGTGCAGGGTGTGTTGTATCCATGGGTTTCCCAGTTGCTCTTAGGACAACCATGTAGGTCTTTTGTGCTAAAACCCAGTTAGCTCACCATTAGAGATAACAGGAGAGATAAAAACCATATTTTTTTAAAAAAAAAAAAGGGAAGGGAATAGCATCTGTAGTTTTACTCCAGGATCTGACTGGAGCAGTTCCACCTGGATCCTTCTGATAATTCCACCTGGATCCTTCTGATCTCTTTTGAATTTAACTGAGCGCAAAGTAGAGCGCAAGGGAGGCACCGAGCTGATCGGGAATCCTCAAATTCCATAGGAAACGATAGGAATAAATAATAATAATGGTAACAAATCCGCAGAGGGTTGTTTCCTCCCTAGTGTTTTCCCCCTGCCATTACTGCTTTGTGGCCGTTAGCTTAATCCCAAACTTTATTCTCTAATACAGGCACAAAGGATGAAAACTTTTCCGTGGATGCCAAGCCGGAGCTTTTGCTGGGCTGGGTTCAGGTCCTGCCCGAGAGCGTGAGCGCAAAGGAAAAGCCCGAGCTACCAAGCCTGTAGATAGAAAAAGCTATTTTTAAGCCATGCTGGAGAGAAGTTGTGGTTTCTAACGCACAGTCAGGCAATCCCCATGCTTAAAGACGGGGGAATTTCACCCCAGAAAAATCAATAGTTCTGACTGCAGCCCTCTTCACTATCCAAACCCAATTATTTTCTCTTTGGTTTGACTTGAAGGCAAGTGTTGCTGCCCCAGGTGCCCAAACCAATTCTGCCCAGCCAGAGAATAAGCGATTTGAAATGCCTTTGCAAAGGAAACGTAAAATGTAGTTCTTTGCTTTTCTCTACTCCATAGTAATCTGCATTTTTCAAGAGCTTGCTTTGCTCTTAAATTACCCAGGAGGTTCGACAGTTTTGCTATCACGCGTGCATGCGTTGGTGTCGGTCTGCGCACAAAAGCCATGTTCCTTCGCTCGCATCTTTTTGGACGCTGTTATCAATCACAATCTTCCAGGTGGGTGCGACGCATCTCTCGCTTCCCTGCTGGGCTGGACCAAACCAGCCTCTTGATAAACCCAACGGGGGTCGTGGCGACGACCGGCAGCAGGACGTGCGATTTGGGGGAGGGGAGAGTGAAAGCAAAGGCATTTTGACCAGAGCCTGTCCTGGAGGGCTTGGCTCTGAGCCATAGGGCTTTATGTTCTGCCTCTCTGGGTATTAGTGATGAAGTCACGATGTCGTTTAAGGGTTGTTGCAATGCTGCTTGCTGCCTAGATCGCCGTCGTCTTAGTTTGCCTTGGTGGGGGAGGACCGGTGCTGGCTGCGGAGCCCAGCCTGGAGACCCTGGTCGCATCCAGAGGAGAGAGGGGAGGCTGGGTGGTGGCCAGGACCAGTGGTGGCTCAGGTGCTACTGCTTGAGGATGGCTGTGTAATTGAATTACCCTTTCAAAACTAAGGGGTAAAACCACTTTAGGTTCTGTTCCTCTATTAAAGGAACCTAAATTAGGAGCTCATCATAAAAGACTGAATGTCCTGCTGACCTAACTCCCTTAAAAGCCTGATAGCTTACATTGTGCCACGCGTTGGCCAGGGATGCTGAGGGACACGGCGCTCCCCAACTACTAAAGGGTAAAATTAGGAGGCGGTGGAAGATAACGAGCTCGGACAAACCCCCTCGTGGCTTCCCCCTGCGTTTGCTGCAGTTTGGAGGAAGGAACATGGCTTTGCTGCCTTCTTGAGCCTGCCTAGCTGCATGCTCCGCTGTCTGCCTGAGACAACGTGGTCGGCCTTGCTTAGTCACAAATACAGTCTCGGATGTTTACAGCGATTCACTGCTTAGTCTTACCGGAGCAACACCGGGCTTGGTCCTGTGTCCCCCCTTGCTGGGGACCTCGGGGTGGGGGAGCAGGAGGCAGGCTGCTGAGTGTCACAGCCTTGTTTGAAGGTGGGGAATGGCCGTGAGGGCCACCGGCTGATAACACCCATTGAATCCATAAACAAAAAAAAGTGTCCTCAGACTTGGCTCTGCGAAAAATTGTAGCTAGGAGCCTGGTTGGTACCGAGAAGAGGGTCTGAGCCTCACTCAGTAACTCCCTCCCTTCCTTTCGGCAACTAAAATTCTTTCAAATAATTGCTGTTTAACCGAAGAAGTAACAATCCAAAATCAACCCCCGTCAACCGAACGACCTGGCCCGGTTTATTTTCCAAACAGAGCTTCGGTAGGTGGCTTTGGAGCAGAATATTGGGGTTTTTAAACCACTTGGACTAAGTTCACTGCCAACTTCTGCGTGGAGTAAACGCCACACGTCTGTCAGTGGCCTTACCTCCTGTTCCCCCCTACCCCCCCACCCCCAAAACCAGCTGTATTGATGCTTGCTGTCTCCTGCCTCGTGTTTTATACTGAAACTTTTTCCCACCCCTTCCAACACAGGTGGTTGTCAACGCCTTGGTTGGCGCTATCCCTTCCATTATGAATGTCTTGTTGGTCTGCCTTATCTTCTGGCTGATTTTCAGCATTATGGGGGTTAACCTGTTTGCCGGGAAATATCATTACTGCTTTAATGAAACAGCTGAGGAGCGCTTCGAAATAGAAGTTGTTAACAACAAAACAGACTGCGAAGCGCTGATGCCACCCAACTCCACTGAGATTCGATGGAAGAACGTGAAAATTAACTTTGACAACGTTGGGGCAGGATATCTGGCTCTTCTGCAAGTTGTAAGTTTTGCTTTCACTGTCTCCCTAGTATTGGTAAATACAAGTTTATTCTAATGTATTTTGACTGCTTCCCTCTCCCCTTGACGTACAGCATCCCCTTAATCCCACTTGGGTTTGGGTTTGCAATAAAACTGTCGGTTTATGTGTTACCCCTTTGCCTAGTTGGGGTCTCCCGTGCTCCGTGAGACAGCAGTAACGCTGTTGAGATTCATTTTATTGTAGAATCCTAGCTTGGGTTGGGTTGGAAGGGACCTCCCGTGGTCATCCAGTCCAACCCCCTGCCTTCAGCAGGGACATCCCCAACTGGATGAGCCCCGTCCCACCTGGCCTTGAACGTTTCCACAGACTGGGCATCCACAGCCTTGCTGGGCAACCTGTGCCTCACCATCCTCCTCGTAAAATATTTCTTCCTTCTATCTAGTGTCAATCTCCTCTCTTTTAATTGAAAACTCATTACCCCTTGTCTTATCGCAGCAGGCCCTGCTAAAATGTCTGTCCCCATCTTTCTTGGAAAGCTCCAAGTATTGAAAAGCTGCCAGAAGGTCTCCCCGGAGCCTTCTCTTCTCCAGGCTGAACAGCCCCAACTGTCCCAGCCTGTCCTCCTCGGAGAGGGCTTCCATCCCTCCCATCCTTCTGTGGCCTCTGGCCCGTGTCCTTCCCGTGCTGGGGACCCCGGAGCTGGACACGGTGACCATCGGTGGGATCTCAGCAGAGTGGGGCAGGATCCCCACCCCCCTCGACCTGCTGGCTGTGCTGCTTTGGCTGCAGCCCACGACCCCGCCGGGGCTTCGGCACCGTTGCTGGCTCCTGCCCAGCATCTCACCCACCAGCACCCCTGGGTCCTTCTGGGTGGGGCTGCTCTCCGTCCCTTCATCCCCCAACCTGTACTGGGGGTTGCTCCCACCCAGGTGCAGGACCTTGCGCTTGACCTTGTTGAGCTTTATGGACCTGCTTCTCCAGCTTGATTTATTTCATGTAGATAAAATGAAAAGAGTTCAGTATACAGGGTGACGGAGAGGGCCAGGGAACCCTTCACTTCATCCTTGTTCTTCTCCTGTGGATGAATTCTAAGAGAACATGTGTTTTCTTTGCCAGGCTACTTTCAAGGGCTGGATGGACATCATGTATGCAGCAGTGGATTCCAGAAAGGTAAAGTACATGCCCACACACTCACCTCCCCCTATTTCACTCCGCTGTTTTTCTTTGGTAAAAATCAAGAGTAAAACCAGTAGAACCACGCTTATCTATTATGTCTTCGAACGCTGTGATGGTTTCGTTTGCTGTGTTAGTGTGATACGTTAAAAGATGCTGAAGAAAATGCCCAAAAGGGCAGGATTCTTCTGGTCCCTTCTTTAGGAGCAGGGAAACTCCTCTGGGGTAGAAATGCAGTGGAGAAAGGAATATAATGAAGTTAGGTATTTCATCATCAGAATAAATTATGGGGAGGAATTAGCCAGAAGGTCCTCCACGCACCTAGCATCTACATCGAAGCCTCAGCGACGCTTTAAATCCAGTTCTGAAATGCTGTCTGGGTTGGAGCTTCTTTCTTCAGGCGCTTTGCTTGTTCTTGCATGCTGGAGTCATGCAAATACCACCGCTTCCTTTTGGCTTTCTAATTTCCCCGCCCCCCCTTCTCTTGGATTTGTGTGAAATGATTTTTAAATGGATTTTCTTGTCCTGTGCTGAACGCAGGGTTGGAAAGAAGCAGTATGACTGGGTCAGGAGAGCGTTAAACACGTTCTTCTCTTTTTGATCGGCTGATGGGCTTCCAAGTCCCCCTTCAAAAGAAAGCACGATGTCTTCGCTTTGTCAGTGCCCGTCATTTAAACAGTCGTTTCCTTTGCGATTTGCAAATTACGGTATATTTGGGGGGCACTGACCTCAATTTACAGCGAGAGTCGGTATGAAACCGTAGTGTATTTCTGCAAATCAGATCAGCATCCCCTTGGTGTACGCGTACTGTATACGTGCATATACTTTTGCTTTGCTTTAAACAGTGTGAGGAGACAGTTTTCCATATATAACTGCAGCTTTGTAAAGCGTGACTGCCTTACACGGGAACACTTGCAAACACAAGAAGGACCCAGCTCCTTCTGCCTCTATTTGTACGATGTCTTTGAAATGTCTTTTCTTTCTCGTCTCCCATCCAGCAAGAAGAGCAACCCAAGTACGAGGACAACATTTACATGTACATCTATTTCGTTATCTTCATTATCTTCGGCTCCTTTTTCACCCTGAACTTGTTCATCGGTGTCATCATCGACAACTTCAATCAACAAAAGAAAAAGATAAGTGCTCTGGGTTTGCAGGGGTGCTGAGACCTGTTAGAGGGATGCTGAGTCTTCGGGCTGAGGGGTTTTTTTCTGCCCCGATAAGGGCTCAGGAGCATCAGCCCGGAGCACAAGCCTCCCCTGGGAGAGCTGTGGGCTGCAGAACCACTGGGACCCAGTACATCGCTCCCCACCCAGCCCCGCGATACTGGTCGGACAGGGAGCCCAAGAGGCAGCCCAGGGCTTCATGTAAAACGCCAGCCAGATGAGATGCTCTCCCTAGACAACATTTTCATGTATTTCTTGGGGTTTTTTTTGACCTTTACTAACAGACTGGAATGTCTTCCTTGCCTCTCCCTCTGTTGTATACAACTTCTCTCCTCTATAAGTCAAGCTGAGGATTTGCACGTGTGCAGCCGACACCTCTGCTACCTGTTTATCACAGAGGGGAGGGGTGTAGTGCAATAAACCCCGTTTTTTTCATAGGAAAAAGAGTCTTGTTTTCTAAAGGAAGATCAGTACACCTTTGGTATGAGTATCCATTATTTCTGGCTAAAATAGCTGCCACCAGCTTCCCATATGGCAGGTATCCTCGTGACGGGGCTGGGAGGCTTTTCCTTTCCCTTCTTGGGGGGTGAGCGGATTGTAACCAGTTTTCCTTTCGCCCCTTTACTTTGGAGGTCAAGATATTTTCATGACAGAAGAACAAAAGAAGTACTACAACGCCATGAAAAAGCTGGGCTCAAAGAAGCCTCAGAAACCCATTCCCCGACCTCTGGTGAGTATGTGATAAAGGGAAGGGCAGGAAAAAACCTGCAGAGTTCAGACTTTCCGAGGAGCTTCGGCTCCAAAAGCATCCTCTGTTCTAAGTCGTGCTGGACTCTGCATCACCACGTTCTCGCCGTTATAACACCGGTATCATCTGAGAGAGGTTGACACGCCCTGGTTGACGTTAATCAGTTGGCTCATTTAAATCAGCCAATGATTTAAATCATTTAAATCTGAAAACCCTGTCTGGCCGTGAGGCTGTAGATGGAGAACAAGAGCCCCCCCGGTGTTAGCGAGCAGGATCTTGGCCAATTAGCCATGCTCACGGCTTGTGTTGGTCGTAGGGTCGTGGTAGCATGTTTGGGGGGTGAATAATAGCGTTTTCCTACCTCTCCCGTAAGCAGATTGAACTGTGACCTTGAAAACTTCACAAGATATTTTTTTTTCACGATGTCCTCATCCCTGTTTCCACCACCAGAGAAATATTTTGTTGACCGATGGTCATTCGGTTGGTTCACTGTCTTTCTCCTGTCGTGCAGAACCGCATTCAAGGAGCTGTCTTTGACTTTGTAACTCAGCAAGCGTTTGACATAGTCATCATGATGCTCATTTGCCTCAACATGGTGACCATGATGGTGGAGACAGACACGCAAAGCAAGCAGATGGAGGACATCCTTTACTGGATCAACCTGGTGTTTGTCATCTTCTTCACCTGTGAGTGTGTGCTGAAGATGTTCGCCTTGCGGCACTATTATTTCACCATCGGGTGGAACATTTTTGACTTCGTGGTTGTGATTCTGTCCATCGTGGGTAAGTGCGACGCCATTTAGGTGGAGGTCTGTGAGTGCCAGGCTGTCTTGGTGGTTGCAGAGTAGAGCACGTTCTTGTCTTTGAAGGTTATATGTAGGTACCAGGACTTCTAGACTCTTCTTTTTAGCCTCCTGAATTTGTGGCAGAATTTGGCAGCTTGAAATCCTGACTAATGCGCCCTCTTCCCTCCATTTACTCCAGTTCCAGTTGCATGGAGTAAACCACTCTCCCTTGTCTTTAAAAGCAGAAATTTTACGCACTTCATCAGAATGTTTTAATGCTTACTAACCACTGAAAATAGCATCGCAGTGCTTCCTGCACCAGCATGTGATTCGCACTTTTGGTTTCGCTTTGGTTGAATGTTGAATCAATCGGTTTCCTCCAACAGGTTGGTGGTTTTTTTAGCGTCTAATCTGTAAAATACACAAAACCTCACAACTACAGCAGGGTCACCCTAAGAGCTTGGCTGCGCACAGCTCTGCCCAGGCATACTGACAGAGCACCAACATCTGGAGAGTGTCCTGCAGCCTAAAATTCAGATCCAGGTTTGCTGCTTGAAGTAAGACGTATCTTACACGGGTTTTTAGCACCTTCTGAGTAGAATCCATAGCCTGACTCCCATGGCAGAGTTAGGCACTGAGAGCTAGGCACATCCAAGGATCTCATCCATCCTTACCTGGGTGGAATGAACCACTCTGCAGCTGTACCTCTCTCCCTCTCCGTCTGGGAGAACCCTGGAAGGAGCCAGAGCACCTAGCTAAGACCTGGTTGCCTGAAGGTGAGGCCACTTCATCGCAGACCCCCCCCTTTGGGAATCTGGCCAAGGTGTTCCGCGTGTCCGGTCCCTTGACTAGGCTCAGGAGCAGCAGCAGGCTGCGCGTCTCCATTGTCACACTTGTTCCTTCTCTTCTTCTTTAGGAATGTTCCTGGCTGAAATCATTGAGAAGTATTTCGTGTCACCCACTCTCTTCCGAGTCATCCGACTGGCTCGCATTGGGCGTATCCTGCGTTTGATCAAAGGAGCCAAAGGGATCCGCACCTTGCTTTTTGCCTTAATGATGTCCTTGCCTGCCTTGTTCAACATCGGCCTCTTGCTCTTCTTGGTCATGTTCATCTTCTCCATCTTTGGCATGTCAAACTTTGCCTACGTCAAGCATGAGGCTGGCATAGATGATATGTTCAATTTTGAGACCTTTGGCAACAGCATGATCTGCTTGTTCCAGATCACCACGTCGGCAGGGTGGGATGGCCTGCTGCTGCCCATCCTCAACCGGCCTCCAGACTGCGACCTAGACAAGGAGCACCCGGGGAGTGGTTTTAAGGGGGATTGCGGGAACCCTTCGGTGGGGATATTTTTCTTTGTGAGTTACATCATCATCTCCTTCCTGATCGTGGTCAACATGTACATTGCCATCATCCTGGAGAACTTCAGCGTGGCGACGGAGGAGAGCGCGGATCCGCTGAGCGAGGACGACTTTGAGACCTTCTACGAGATCTGGGAGAAGTTCGACCCCGATGCCACGCAGTTCATAGAGTACAGCAAGCTCGCAGACTTTGCCGATGCTTTGGAACATCCTCTCCGCGTCCCAAAACCCAACACCATCGAACTCATCGCCATGGACCTGCCTATGGTCAGTGGAGACAGGATCCACTGTTTGGACATCCTCTTTGCCTTCACCAAACGTGTCCTGGGGGACAGCGGAGAGCTGGATATCCTGAGGCAGCAGATGGAGGAAAGATTTGTGGCATCCAACCCTTCCAAAGTGTCTTATGAGCCCATCACAACCACGCTCCGCCGTAAGCAGGAAGAAGTTTCAGCCGTGGTTATCCAGAGGGCTTACAGGGCTCGTTTAGCAAGACGGGGCTTTATTAGCCGCAGGCCTGTCTCCACAAAACTGGAAAACGGAGGAGCAAACAGGGAGAAAAAAGAAGGCACCCCATCTACGGCGTCCCTCCCGTCGTACGACAGCGTTACCAAACCCGAGAAGGAGAAACAGCAGCGGGCGGAGGAAGGAAGACGAGAAAGAGCCAAAAGACAAAAAGATGTCAGGGAATCCAAGTGTTGAGACAAAAATTAATAGAATTGTACAAATTAAAATATTTGCAAGTGAAAAAGATTGTTTACAGACTTCCTGAAATATTATCAATACAGAACAGCTGTGGAGACACTTACCTGAAGATCTTATACCAAACATAGTCTGCTTCCCGTGTGACAGCGTTGCATCTAAAGCAGTGACCTACCACCTGTTTAAAGGACCCTTGTAAACAAACATTTAAACACACAAAAAAAAGGAAAAAAAATGGATTTTTCTATTGTTTGGGCAGGTGGATACTGCATGTTCCACATCAGTCAATGCAACTTAGGACAAACAAGCAAAATAAAAAACACACACACACACACAGACACACACAGAGAAACAAAACCCGCTGCTGGGATTCATGTATTTTCCAAAGCAGCCAAAAAATGGATTTTATTTTCCCATTTTGTTGATTATTATCGAGAGAAAACCCAGAAGTCACAATGTTACAGGGTTTGTTCATGCAAAACTAGATTTGCATTTAGTTAAGCAGCCAAAAAAAAAAAAAAAAAAAGAGAAAAAAAAAAAAGAAAAAAGTTAAAGCAAGTGAAACAACAAAACAAACAAAAAAAAGGAAAAAAGAAACAAACCACCCATTTAGCCCATGCCATTTAATTGTCATAGTTTCTTTGAGATTTATTACCTGCATTCGACTTTCTACATGGGCTTTACTTGGTTTGGGAGATGGGGTAAGTGGGTACCTTCAGCCTGGAGGCAGCTCGGGCTGCTTCCCCCCACCAAAAGCGCTCGTTAGTGCATCGAAGCGATTTGCATGATGGCATGCCGTCACCAGAACCATGCATGAGGAACCATTCGACCCACCAGACACTCCAGAATCTGTCCACCGCGGTGTGTTAAGCCATAAATTCGAGGCGCTCCACCTTACACTGTATCGGGAGAGAAACTTGTCACCAGAATCGTGCCCTTCACCGGTACGTCCCCTTTGTAGCGATCTTTCATAGACCCGCCAGTAGGAGAAAACACCAAAAAACACCCAAAAAACCCCTGACAACTCAATGAAATAATTGTGTGTGTATGTTTAACAGTTATTACAATTGATATTTTTTTTTCCTTCTCCATACAGCCATCTTTTTTGCACACTGAAATATTTAACAAAACTGAAATGCTGCTCTGGACCTCATCCAAGGGGAGGTGATAAAAAAAAAAACAAACAACTTGAGAATGGCTTGTTGTACTCTTGTCACTGTAAAACCAAAATCTAGGGCTTAACTACCACTCAGTTCGTTTGTATCCTGCAATATTTATCATTAATATTAGTTATTGTTCAGCCTCCATCCTGCAGCGTAGACACTATTATTTTATTTATTTTTTTTTAAAAGAGATAAATGCTCAAAAAAAAGGAAGCGTGTTATTTCTACCGGTAGAAATGGGGGGAGCTTACCCCAAGCGATGCCACCAGCGGGGCTGGGGGACGGGGATGTGACTCGCAGTGGTCCCACACCCCTTGGGCTTCCTGCTCCGGGCGGGATGCAGAGCTGCGGGTGGGCTTTCCCAACTGGAATCCTTCCTCCCTTTGGTCCCAGGTTGTTTCTTTTTTTCGCTTTGCAGCTCCGCGGGATTTCGGGCTTCCGTAGCCACGAGGGGGTTTAAGCAGAAGGGGGGGGGAGCCGGCTGTCGGGTGCCTTCACCTTCTTCCCATTCCTTACGCTTTCATCCAGCGGCGACTCCAGCAGCCCCGCAGGTTGGGTAGGAATCCGAGCTACCTCTTGCCTAGTCTCGCTGCAGCGGGAAAAATAACGCCGGGTAAACACCCAAGCCAAATCCACGCCGGTTTCTTTTCCTCGATGCCCAGACTCCGCCATCCCCAGCTCCTCTTTTGTGGTGTCCTCATGGATCATGTGGTGTCATCATGGATCATGATGGTTGAGATGGGGGGGCAGGGGGGGTTTATGCCTTCAGGGTGGGAATTCTCGAGGGTAGGACAGCAGCACGGCTGGTTTTCCCCCCAAAAAAAAGTTGGAAGGAGAAGCGAGGGGTTGGTGCCACCGTGGTTTAAGTGTGGACCAAATCCAGAGTGGGAAAAAAAACACAAACAAGACAAACCAAGACAACAGAGCGCGATGGCAGGATGAATCTCGGGGTTGCCTAAACCTCCCAACCCGGAAAATTCCAGGAATCCCTTCAAATAGAAAAATAAACCCACATAGCCAAGCAGGAAAGCCATCCAGCAGCCATCTGTGCCACGGCCGGCATCCTCGCCGCGCAGCTTAGCCATCGCCACCACAGCGGAGCAGTTCGGCTGCGCCCAGGACCACGAGCGAGGAAACCTCTTGCCCCAAGTTGCTCCTAGGAGATGATGTATAGTAACAACATAAAAAAAAAACCAACAAAAAAAAACCCACCAACCAACCAAACACGACATACATATGTACAGGCTACATTGTAAACAGCACAAAAAAAAAAAGAGAAAAAAAAAGAAAAAAAAACTAGCTGAAAAGTGTGGTTGAACTTTTTAAGAGAATATTATAAATACTGTAATATATCATTTTATTTTATTGGCATGCCTTTTTGTAAATACAAAGAACTACAAAAAATAATAGAATGGCTTCTGGCTTATGCCATTGTCCATGTTTATTTTTATTTTTTTAATATTTTTCTGTTTTCCTTAGACTTTAGATAGCCAGTAAACGTCCCCAAAGAAAAAAAAAAAAACAAAAACAAACAAAACCCTTAACAACCCTTAACCCCCCCCCCATCCCCCCCTAGATTTTAAAACAAAATAAAAGCTTTATTGCAAATTATCTTTGCAACAGCGAAAGTATATATTTTTTGCGTTCCGATGTGCAATAAGTTGACCACTTCTATGCAAGATTTGGCTAAACTTCCTAATTGTTCTGAAGCTGGGCTCTTGACTCGTAGGTGACGCTTGGTACGTTTAGCGTTCGCGCTGGCCATTTCATGAAGCTTCTCGATGACTTTAAAATAAAAAGTCCCTTCAAACGCCGTCTAGGTTTATTTTTTTTTTTAACTTAGATCTGTCTGAAGGGCCGGAGGCTGGTGGCGTTGCCGCTGGGCATCGCCGAGAGGAAACGAGGAGTTTCTTCAACCCTTCGTTGGCCATCGGTCCTTGGGCTCCAAGAGCCGTTTCGTGGGGTTGGGGGTTTCTCTCTCGGAGTTTCCTCCCCGGAGCAGAGAATTCCCATCAGGAGGCTCCGGGGTGCTGGAAGCGGTGGGGTCTGTGCTTCTGTACATCTTCCCAGGGTGAAGCCAAGGCCAGGAGGAACCGGTGGTCAGTGAGGGACCATCAAGTCGAACGCGTGCGCGGGTTTTACCGTCGGGATTCCGGGTTGTGGGAATAAAGCAGGGGTGGTGGCGTCCATCCAAAAGGCATAGCCAAAAAAAAAAAATCAAGACTACACATAGCTCTCTTCCCTCCCCCACTTCAAAAATCCTCCCTTTTGGGTTAATTTGCAACCGTCTTCTTCCAAGGGCGAAGGGGAAGGGTGAGAAGTACCGACTCCAGCTGCTTTGTTCACTTTTCCTCTTGCCCTTTTTTTAAAATCTAGAAGCCAACGTCGAACAAAAACTCAAAGAAAACCATGATGTTAGAGGCCACACCCGAGTTTGAATTCTTTTTTCTGCCGCAAAAAAAAAAAAAAAAAAAAAGTTAAAGCTGTAAAAGATCAATAGTGAAGATTAGTGTATTAGAAATTGCATGGTGGCTCATAATGATCTTACCCAACATGATTAACAATTACGTTACTATAAGCCAAAAGAAAAATAAAATAAACGTTACCCTTTTCACTGTACAAGGGAAGGTTGTCTTGGTGTCCCGGTTATTTGAGTGGTCGCCTTCTCCTCCCCCTCCCCCCATCCGTCAGGGTGCTGGTGGCGTGGTTTGGTCAGGGGGTGCAGGAGAAGCTGCTGGAAGGTGCGTGTCGTGGTGCTGGGTCCCGGTGGGCACGGCTCAGCCCGGGGGGGCCGTGGGAACCGATACCGTGGGGGTGGGGGGGTGCCCGCCTTGCTCCCCATGTGGGGGATGCCACCGCTGCCGCTGCACCTGCTCTAGCAAGGGCGGGGGGGGCTTCATCCTGCGGTGCTGAGCCCTGCAGCCCCCCTCGCCCTCAAATGATGAGCCAGAGCCGATCTAGAGTCGCCAGCGAGCCCTCCCCCCGTGGCCACCAGCCCTTGGCCCTGCGGGCTCAGCACCGCTGCAGCCGGGAGCCAGCAGCTCCCGTGTGCGGGCACCGCTGGGGGTCCCCGGGGGTCGTGTGTCGTCCCCCCCCATGCCCCTTTGCTTAGGTCTGGCGCTGCGAGACCCCCAGCGTCACGTCCCTGCTCCCTCTCTCCAGGATTGAGACGGACCCAGCGGGGTCCCCTGTGCGGTGACAAGCTCAGCGCGGACCTTGCCCCAGCTTGGGGCACGAGTGCAGGGTCCTGCAGCTCAGGGGGGGCTGAGGGGCCCTAGATGGGGGCTGCAGCCGGCGGCTGGTGACCCCCACCCCCAGCCCATCATCCCATCCAGCTTCTCCCAGTTTCGAGCCAAAGAGCTGAGCAGGGTGCGAGCCCCAGGCACCAGCTCAGCCTCGCTGGAGGGCAGGATTCAACCCGAAGCTGACGCAAGGCAAACCGGCTGAGCTCTCGCCTTCAAATTATTTTTTCCTATTTGCCTTTTGGTCCAATTTTGAATCAATAAATCCAATAAAATTCACGTTTGTATTCAACATTTATCGCTCGGCTGAGCCACCGCAGGACACAGAGCGTGGTTGCACCATCCCGCACCTCACCGGGTCAATGCGTTGCACAAAGATGACAACACGGGTCGGATTTTTTTTTTTTTTTTCTTTTCAAACGAGTAAAATTAAAGGGGGAAAAAAAGAAAGAAAAAAAAAAGATAAATCCTTGCCCCTTTGCCAGTTTGCTGCATGTTGTAATTTTGCACCAGGGTGTCTCCTACAGCGAGTGGCTCCCTTCCCGCTTCTACTCATCGGTAAAGGGGGTGGCTCGTTCCCTACCTCACAGGGGTGTTGTGAGGCTTTAATTGCAACCGAGTGTAACGAACTGAGACTCGCAGGCAGCCCTGGACACTTGGGGGGGGAGGGGGGGGGAGCAAAATACTGCGCCAAGTCCCGAAGCAGCCGGACTCCAACCACTGGCGGAGCCGGAGCTGCCTCATCCCTTTGCACGACCCTGTCCCAACGCTGGGGTTTACTCCCTGTTGTACTTCTACTCCTTGGGTTTATTCTCTGTTCTGGTTGAGCTGAAGAGAGGAGGAGGAGGAGGAGGAGGAGGATGAAGCTGGCCGGGGGAGGGAGGGAGGAGGACCGCGGTGAACGAGCGGGCTGGCGGTTCCATGTCTGAACTTTCCTTTGTACTGTACATCTTTTTACTTTGGAATTTGCAATAAAGAGGTCCACGGCCATCCTGGTTTAACAACTTCTCCTGGCTTCCCTGTCGTTCTCTTCCCTTCGCCCAGCACCCACCACCCTCCCTACATCCCCGGAATTCCACCGCCCCACCCCACCCCCCCCACCCCCGCTTAGCTCATCCCTTCTGGAGCAGGGACCCGTCACGGGGGCAGGATTCGTGCGGGGGCTTTGCAAAGCCGGGCTGAGCTGACACCTGGACCCCCCCCCCCCCAGCCCTGGAGGAGCACCCGGGCTCCTCGTCTGGGGGGCCAAGAGGCACGGCATCCAACGTGCCCCAAAACCCCTAGCAGCCCAGCGGGGCGTATTATTATTAAATCACATTAGGGGCCATATTCTGCCACCCTGGCTCCACTCGTGCTTCTCGCATTACCCCCCCTCCCCCCACAAACGCCACTCCTGGGCGACCTGCAGCCCCCGCGCAGCACCGTCGGCCATCGGGAGGGATCATCCCTCCTTCCGCTCCAGAGTAAACGCCGCCGTCGCTTACAGCTCTACAGCATCCTCCATGCTCGGACCCCCGCCATCCCACCGCCCCGAGAGGAGCATCCCTGTGCCGGGAACCGGCGGTGCTGGGGCTTCAGGGACCCGTGCTAAGGGTGGTGGGTGCAATTTCAGTTCAAAAAAAAAAAAAAAAAATTATTCCAGAACTAGTTAAGCATTTTGCTTGTCTTAAAGCTGCACTCGGGGTGTCCACCCCTTTCTCCTCCAAGATTTGCGTGCTGGCCAGCTGGCTGGATCGATGCAAGGCATCTCTTGATATAAAATAGAGGGTTTCATTCTAATTACAGATGGTGATAATCAGATCCAAAGCACTTTGGGTCTGGCCCAGCCCGTTCCGTGGTGCTGGTTCGGTCTGGGCAGCAGGGAGATGCTGCGGGGGGAGCCTGGGGATCCCCCCACCCCGGGCGCACCGGGGACCTGGCAGCATCGCCCGGGGACCTCCAGCATCGGTGGGTTTAGGACCATTGCCCCTGTAAAAAGCCACCGAGGGCAAACCTTGGGCTATTTGCACTTTTCCCACCGGTCGCATCCTGCCCTTCCCAGCTCCATCAGCCACACAAAGCCCATCCGAGCCTGGCTGGACCGCACAGCCTGGGGGGTTTAGTTACTTCACAGGAATTCCTTGCCTTAAAAAAAAAAAAAAAAAAAAAAAGGAGGAAACCCCCCAAACCCAGAGGCAGAGCAAGGAGGGAGCGAAGCCCCCAGACCACCCCCAGCTGGGAGGGCTCCTCGGACACCCAGCTCCCGGCTTGGGGAAAGCCAAGGTCATCGGCCAGGACCGCTCCAAGCAGCCCCAACGCCAAATCTGATCACCAGTGTTACAATTAACCTCGCCCCCATAAATAATTAACCCCAGGTGCTGGCTTTGCAGAAATAAGCCAGCAGAGAGGTTTTGTCCCCTCCCTGCCCGGGGAGGGGACGAGGGGGACAAGACCCCCATGGCCAAGGGAGCTCTGCCCAGCTCTGTCCCTGTCATTGGGCACTGTGGCATCCTGTGACAAGCAGGGACGTCGGCGATGCTGGGGGGACATCAGTGATGCTCTTCCGTGGGTACAGCGGATTTGAAACTCTTTCCTACCTCCCTACATTTCCAAACCCAGCCTCCAAGACGGAGCAAAGCCCCCTCCTCCAAGACGGAGCAAAGCCCCCTCCATGTCTTTGCAGGAAGCGTTTGTACAAACGTCATGAGGACCTTTGGCTTTGGAAACATCAGAGACTGTTGGAACAGATTTTAACTTCCAAGACGACAGATTCCTGGGAATTGCCCGGCCATTCCGGCCACCCCTGCCCAGAACCCCCGGGGTTGGGGTCTGGATCTCGGCCCCTCCACGAGCCTTTCCTGGGTCTCCTCTTCCCTCCGGCAGCTTCTGGGGGATGCTCCGGGTGGGGTGAACCCCCATTTCAGGCGGCATCCGAGCCCAGCATCCAGCGACAGGAGTACACCGTGACCACGGCGAAGACGATGGAGGCGAGGAAGCCCCCCAGGACCCCCGAGACCACGGGGCGGACCCAGCCCAGGAGGCTGCGGGTGTAGGGGGGGGGCAGCCGCCTCTGGAAGTGCAGGCCCCCCACCCCCCCAGCCGGGGTCCTCTTGCCCCGCAATGCTCCGTCTTGCCCCCCCTCCAGCAGCAGGGAGGAGGTGAGGTGCCGCACGGTGCGGCTGTACTCCTCCACGTTCTTCCGCAGCTCCAAGCTCCTGTCCTGGTTCAGGTTCTTCCCCAGTTCCCGGGCGATATCGGGGCGCCCGATTTGGCGGAGGCAACGGGCCAGCCGGTCCCAGGTTGTCACCTCTCCCATGGTCCTCAGCCAGTCCCGCAGGACCTCTGAGCATCCCCCGGAGTTGCGGAGGTCCCGGCGGTGGCGGTTGGGATGGATGGGGTTGTTCTTCTCGGAAAGTCGCTCCAGCTCCCACTTCCCCAGGTCCTCGTCCGGCTCCATGAGCTGCTGCTGGAGCTGGCGGCACTCAGAGGGAGACAGCAGCTCGGCGATGCGGCTCATGGTGTGATGGCCCACGTTGGCTGCCACCGTGTCGTCACACCGGCCGCCCACCGCCAGCAAGAGCAGGATGAGTCCCACAGGTGCCAGCATCGCTTGGGTGCTCCTCGACCACAGGGTGACCCAGGAATGCAGCTCCCCCACCCACCCCCACCCCCCAGTCTGACCTCACAAGCCAGTGTGTTCTAGGGACGCCCTGTTCCCTGGCGCATTGTCCCATGTCACAACCCCCCAGGGCTGAGCATCTCCTGGCCACAGCACTGTGCCGCAGCTCAGCACCCTCCCAAACAGCCCGCTGGGACACCAAATGCATGGGGGGGAGGGGGGGACATGGGGACAGACCAGATGGGTCCTCAGATACCAGCAGAGCCAAACCAAAGGGCTGGAAATTCAGCCTCAGGGTGCCTTCGTTCACCGTTGGCAGTGACATCCATCCCTCCCTCCCACGGGTCACCCGGTTTCCCCAGGTCCCTCCAGGACCCGGTTTCCCCAGGCTCAGCACCCACCGTCCCCACCTCCCTGCCAGCCCCCCCTAGGATGGGACACAGCTGCTGCCCCCCAGGGACATCCCCACCACCCTCTTCCCATCTCCCAAAGGCCCCCAAGCAGCGGCAGCAGCTCCCCTTTCCCTCCCCAGGGAAGGGCACAGGCCACCCACGCATCCCACTGGGAATCTCCCTTTTCCTCCCCCCTCCCCAGATCCACGGAGCAGAGTGGATTTTGCTCAGGGATCGGGTGAGGACCCCATAACCACGAGGTGGCAATGCAGCCACGCACCGCCAGCGCACCCGCTTTTTAATCCAAATAAAGCTGGGATTTCCCCAGATCTCCCCCAAAAAGCCCCAGCATGGCGGGGGGCTCGGGTCGGGGGGGTGTAGGAAGCAGCCAGGACCAAAGAACAGGAGCAATTCCCGGTCCAGGAGGTTTACACAGGCTCCCAACTCCGGGTCTCCATCCTCTGTTGTCCTCTCCCAGCTTCCCCAAAGCTGCCGGGCATCCCAGTGCCCCCACGACGAGGATTTTGGGACCCCAAGTCACCTGTGATGGGGCAGCCCTGCTCCGGGGATGGAAACCGGCAGCACCGCAGCTCCCCAGCACATCCCACCTCCCCAGGATGGCTAACGGGGATGGGGGGAAGGGGTCTGCACAGATCCTTTGGGAGAAGATGGGAAACTGCGGCTGCAGAGCCCCAGACCCACCGAGCAAACGCCGCCTTGCTGGGGTGGGGGCTGGGGTGGGGAGGGGTCCTTCTCCCCCGCGCCGGGCTCTCAGCCCCCCGCTCTGACCCCACAGCACCCACAGGAGGGTTTTGCAGGAATTTCTGCCTTGCTGGGAGCCGAACTGCGGCACAAACGGGTTCAGAGCTGCCCGGGTTCCCCCGTAAATCCCCGGGGTGGGGAGCTGCAACTAAACCCCAAAACGAACCAATTCTGCATGAAAACACCAAAGTCAACCTGGCCTGGGGGCTTCTCAGATGAGACCCCTTTTTCCTCAACACCCCTGGTGAATCTTGCTACAGAAAGTGATTTACACAAACCGTTCCTGCTCTCCCCTCCTGCCACCACGGGAAGGGGGGCTCCTTCCCCGCGTCCGACGGGAGAAGCAGCGAGGAAGACCCAGCACCAGGTGGTCTTTGCCAACCCCATCCCTGTAACATTCCATTTTGCGCTGATGCCAGGAAAATTTTTCCCTAAGGATGCCAGATTCGGGTACCAACGCCATCGCCAAAAGATCTGGGAGCATCGTTTGGGGAGGATGCTGGGACCATTCCTCAGGTCTCCATAGGAGGAAAACGCAGCCAGGACAGATGGACCAGCCCAGGGGCAGGAGGAAATCCTGATGCGTGTCCCACCACCCCAGGGCAGGGTGGGGGGAGCTTGGGGGAGCCCCCCAAAGCCAACACTGAGCCGGTGCTGCCCACACTGGGGGTGAACTCCAACGCTCACCCCGGGGTCGGACAAAGCAAAGGCACAAAGAGCATCCGCAAGGTTTAGGAGCTGGGATGCTCTGCATCCCTTGAAGTGGGTGGAAGGGAGCCTCCCTTCGCTGGAGGAGGAAGAGGAGGAGGAGGAGGAGGAAGAGGAGGACGAGGAGGAGGAAGAGGAGGACGAGGAGGAGGAAGAGGAGGAGGAAGAGGAGGACGAGGAGGAGGAGGGAGCCTTCCTCCCATTTTCCCTACTCCTGACTCCACAGCCCATCCACCAAGTAATTTATTTATAGCGCCGTAACCTCAGGGGTCCCAAGAAAAGGCCGGAGCTGCCGCATCGTTCCGGGATGCTCCAGCACAAAGGCACTTCCCATCCACTGGCCAGGGATGCCACCAGGTCCCCTCCCAGACGGGGGGTCCGGCACCCAATTCCCCAACCTCCCACCCACTGAGACACCCCGAAGCCACCACACTCATCGCCACAGTTATTTCTGCTCTGGGATGCTGGGTGCTCCTCCGGGCTGCACCCCGATATTGCCAATGAGCTTAACGCCCAGGCTGGGTGTGGAGGCAGAAGCTGGGGGGCAGCAGCAGGCGGGGGGGAGGGGGGATCATTTATTAACCTGGATGAGGCTTGGGAAAGCAAGGAAGCAAGCAGCTCCTGGCTGGGAGCTTTTCCCCTTACTCCCCTTAACCGCAGCAGTAAAGGGTGAAGAATCCATCCCCGCGGCATCGGCACGGCAGAGCCCAGGCGTCGAGCAGACACGCTGATCCGTGCCTGCGGTGCAGCTCGGATTGCCGGGAACATTCCCGGGACACCGACACGGAAAACCACCCCACGGCACCGGGGAAAGGCGCAGCACGGAGAGCAGGGTGGCAGTGCTGGCATCGTGGGCATCCCAAGGGTTCCCCCATCGCGTGCCCGCAGCGATGCCGAAGCTGGTCCCAAAGGAACAAGGAATCTCGCTCGGCATCGCGCCGACGGTTCCCAAATTTCCCCGGCCGCAGGGGAAGCAATTAACTGAATTAACTCATTTCAAGATACAAAATTGTCACCCAACTGGAGCAAAGCACCTCCCCGCTGACTCAGCATCGCTCCTGTGACTCCCAAATTTCCCCAGACGCAGGGAACCAATTAACTGAACTAATTCAAGATAAAAAAATAGTCCAAGCCTATGAACCTCATGCGCATAAAAAACAAAAACCAAAAAAACAAAAAACAAACAGAAATGGGGCTGAGGATGCCACAGGTAAATGAATACTCTGTAATTGGGCAGTTAGAAAAACTGAGAAATAAATGGGGGGTGGGGATGGGGGACACACATGACACGGGGTCGACACCGATGACGACGATGGCGGCAGCGCTCAGTGCAAATAATTCAGCTTTAAAAAATCAAAACTTCAACCCAAGGGACAAAATCCACCCGGCACCAAACCCCAGCCAGCCCCGAGCAAAGCTGGCAGCGCAGGCAGCCCCCTCCCCCACACCCCCAGCCCCCTCCCCGCACCCACAGCTGCCCCCCGGCCACCCCTCGTACCTGCAGGTGTTGGATGGGTCCACAGCAGCAGCAGCTGCCACCAAACCTGGGGGACCCCCCCCCAGGCCCTGGGGGAGCCCCCTCCTCAGGGAGCCCTCAGTGCCCACTGCACCCAGGCAGCCCCTCCCCGTGCCTCTGCCCCACCGAGGGAGGGGCCATGCCTGAGCCCCCCACCCCTAATGATGGATGGGGCTCACCTGGACCCCCCCCTTAATGAGGGGAGGGGCACCCCTAGAGCCCCCCATCCCTAATGAGGGATGGGGCTCACCTGGGCTCCCCCTTAATGAGGGGATGGGGCTCACCTGGACCCCCCCTTAATGAGGGGGTGGGCACACCTAGACCCCATCACCCCCAATGAGATGGGGATCAACTGGGCCCCCCTTTAATGAGAGGAGGGGGCTCACCTAGACCCCCATCACCCCTAATGAGAGGGAGCACACCTGGATCCCCCATCATCCCTAACGAGAGATGGGGCTCACCCAGCCCCCCCTCACCTCTAACAAGGGGAAGGGGCACACCTAGACCCCCATCCTTAATGAGGGGAGGGGGCACACCTGGACCCCCATCACCCCTAATGCGTTTGGGGGGGGGAGCTGAGGCTCTGCCTTTTCCCTGGCTGCAATGCGCCCCCATAACACCCCCTCCCAACACCCCTTCCCCACAGGATCCCCCCATGTCCCCCCTTATCCCCTGCAACACCCCCCAGAGACCACCCTGGGGGGCTAAAAAATCCGGGGGGGGGGGGGGGGGCAGCACAGGCTCTCAGCCGGGCGTTTTTAATACTCTTTAATACTGTGTAATACTTTTCTTTTTAAAATACAGCATTTCTTGAGGTAGACCATTACAGTTCAAAAGCATTTCTTTTTTTTTTTTTTTCAGACATTAATAAGACATGAATTAAATACTTTCATGTACAATATGTTGCAAAATGAGGTAGAAATGGTTACAGAGAGTGTACAAAGTCAAATATGATAATAATAATAATAATAAGTCTTCAGGAACCCAGTACCACTTTTTGGAGGGGGGGGTGGGGGGGAGATGTCTGCCCTGGTAATGCCCTTTGCATGCAAGGGAGATGGGAAACTGCCCAAAACTGGGGAAAACACCCCAAAACTGGGAGATGCCGCGCTCCTGCGATGGAGGGGGAAGCCCCCACGTGGGGTGCATCCTCTGCATGTGCAGACCCTGAGGTTATGGGGGGGCTGCTCGGAGAGGCCGGTGCCGGTGGGTGACCCCAGAGCAGCTGCCTCCCCCCAGTAGAATATAAAACTCTTAAAAAAAAATCAGAAAAAAAAAATTATTTTGGTTAACTGGGGGAGAAAAAACCTCAACCCCACGTGGTGATGGGAAGTGGGTGGGGGGTCCTGTGGATGTGCAGGGGGGGTTGCGTCCCAGCAAGAGGTGGGGGGAGCTGGGCTGTGTCCTGCCCCCAGCAGCCCCCGCAGCCCACTCCCCAACTGGGGGGCAAACAGCACCCCCAGGCAAAGCCCTGTGGGCCACCCTTAGCCCTGCTAGACTTTTTTTTGGGGGGTGGGGGGGTGGGGTACAACAGTGATTTCCCCAAGTTTGCCGCCAGCATCTGCTGGAGCATCCCAGCGTTCCATGGTAGCGATGGCAGCGGGAAGCCCGAACTCCCCGATTTCCCAGGAAAAGGGGAACCCCGGCAGCAGCCCCATCCCCAGTGCCAAAACCACACTGGGAAGGGGGGTCTCCAGCCTCACACAGGGGCAGGAGCCCCCTCCCCACAGCCCCGGGCCCCAGCCCCACGGGATGCGGCGGGAGATGCTGCGGGATGACGGATCCAGCCGGATCCAAAAAGTGGTGCTGGCGACAGCTTCCCGACTACGGCACTAACACTCTTCCCGTTGAAGACACATTACTCCACCAAATGCTACAATAACAATGTTTTTTAAAAAAAAAAAAAATAAAAAAAAAAAATAAAATTATGGCATAATATACGTGAAAAGCACCCAAAATACATTCAACTTTCATCTTTGTAACAGCTTCAAGTTTTGTTTGTTTGGTTTTTTGTTTTGTTTTTTTTTTTTCTCTTTTCTTTCTTCCTTTCTTCCACCACCCACTTTGGAAGCAAATGCACGAGGCAGCTTTGTCCCAGGTCTGAAAACTCTTTAAAAATCTCTTTTTTCCTTTCTGAGAAGATAAAAAGAGTTTTTAAAAACACATTCTTTTTTTTTCTCTTTTTTTTTTTTTTTTTTTGTCTGAGGTAATTCTTTTCCTGAGTAGTTAAAAAGAAAAAACAAACAAACAAAAAAAAAACCTACATACCTTACAAAAATAAAAAACCCCCAAGTCTAGTATATTAAACAATCTACAGCATTTTACTCCAAAACCCCCAGGTTTTGTGTGTGTGTCCCCCCACCCCACCGCCCGCTCCCCCCCCCCCTCCCCGATCAAGGACATCGCCGCCACGTGCGAGGGGGCTGCTTTGCTTGAAAGATGCCCGAGGTATTTCTGTTAGGAACAATAAAAGCAATTAAAAAAAAATAATCGTCATCATCAAGCCTCTGGGTTAAGAGGGGGGGGGGGCGGGGCTCGTGCAGCCGGACCCTGGGTCGCCTCTGTCCCCCCTCGCTGCATCACTGGTCCAGGGACGGATGAACGGGAAAATAATAAATAGGTTAATCCTGAGGTCGGTGGGCGACGGCTCCCGAAAAACCGAGGAGAGGAAAAGCCCGGCCGAGTCCCGAAATTTTAAAGAAGAGGTATGGCGTGCTGGCGCCGGGGGTCTCCTGCGCTTTGGGAGGAGGGGGTCCGGCCCCAGCGTGGCTCTGGGGGGGAGCGGGAATCAGAGCCCCCAGCCCCTCCAAACCCTGCGTTCATCAGCCAAATCCCAAAACCATCCCTGGAGCCTGGGGTGAAGGGTCCATCCCTGGAGCCTGGGGTGAAGGGTCCATCCCCGCGCCCCCCATCCCCCCCCCCATCCCACGTCAGTGCCGGGTGCCGTACATTTTATCCCACTCCAGGAACAAGTCCAGCTCCTTCTGGGAAGCGGCGGGGCGGACCTTGCAGAAGGCTTTCTCGAAGTCCTGGTAGGAGGTGGGCTGGAGTTGGCCCGGCAAAGCGCGCAGCGTGGTGGCCCCGGCGTGCTGGCACAGCTGGACCAGCTCGCCGCCGGAGAAGCTCTCGGTGTGCTGGACCAGGGAGACCATCTCCCGCTCGCTCAAGCAGGAGCTCTGCTGAGCCAAGGCGTGATGGAGGATCTGCCGCCGGGCGATGCTGTCCGGCGGGGAGATGTAGAACCTCTTGGCGAAGCGGCGGTGAGATGCTTCATCCATGCTGCCGGGTCGGGAGGTGGTCCCGATGATGACCACGTTCTGCTCGGATGAGGTAGCCACGTTATCCAGGTAGGAAAGGAGCTGGGATTTGAGGTTGCTCACCTGGCTGCCGTCCTCACCAGCCCGAGCCACCAGCAAGGATTCAGCCTCGGTGATGAGCACCACGGCGGGCTGCCGGCAGCTGGCCACGAAGAAGACGGTCTGTAGGATCTTCTCGGCTTCAGCTTTCCAGGTGGACAGCAGGGTTGTCCCGCTGAGCTTCAGCAAGGTGGAGCCCAGCTGGGTGGAGATGCAGCGGCTCAACAAGGTCTTCCCCGTGCCGCGGGGACCGAAGAGCAGGATGGTTCGGGGCGGCCGGCTCGCCCCGGTGTAGGCGCCGGGACGCAGGATGGGCCACACCAGCTCCTCCTCGATGGTGGCCTTCACAGAGACCTGCCCGGCGATGTCCGTCCACTGCACGGGTGGCCCCCGCTCCACGATCTTGGTGTTCACCAGCTCCAAGACCAAGGGGTCAACGTTCTTGGCTTGCTCCTCTACCGGTGGGCTGCCGAAGACCGGCGCTTTGGGGGGCAGCCGCAGTGGGAAGGGGGGACCCGGCTCGGCCGCCCGCTCCCCGTTGGCGAGGGGGGGGCTGAACTTCTCGAAGGGCTCTGCCGGCCGCAGCGCAGCATCCCCAGCGCCGTAGGGTGGTGAGACCAGACTCTTCATCGGCTGCCCGCCGTACTTGCCAGCGTGCTCCTCGGCGCTCCCGGCGCCCCCCGGCCGCTTCCCGGGCTTGAAGGCCACCTGGGGGGACTCGGCGCTGCCCCCAAACCCGTTGCCCCGGCACTCGCCGTTGTCCGACATGGGGTAGGGGGACTTTGGCTGCTCGTAGCTGTATTTCCTATACCTGCCCTCCCCCTCGTCCTCCCCGCCGGAGATGTCGAAAGCCTTCCTCTTCAGACCCCCCGCCGCCTCGGTGCCGAGGGGCGGCACGGCCAGGGGGGCCAAACCGGCGCCCTGGTAGCCATAGGCAGGGACCCCGGGCGGGCGGGCGGCGGGTGGCGGGGCTGGGATGGGGGTGGGCGCCGCAATGCCGGAGGGCAGGTAGGAGGCGGAGGGATGCGGGGGGTGGATGGTGCCGTAGCCCGGTTGCGGCGGGTAGCTGCCGGCGGCGTAGTTGTACATGGGGCCGGAGGAGCCGTAGCCCGGCACCAAGGCGGGCGAGGGGTGCGGGGGCTGCAGGAGCCCCGAGCCGTGGAGGGCTGGGGGGTGCGGGGGGGGAAGCGCCGCTGCTGGCTGGGTGCAGTAGCCAGAGGGCAAGTAGGTGCCACCGTAGCCTGAGGGGTACTCCTGAGATGACCCCAGCCCGCCAGAGCCGGCGGCGGCTCCTCCGCAGGAGTTACCGGGGTACATGGGGTCGGTGGACACCACCGGGGAGCCGCCCAGCCCGATGGCCCCGCCGCTGGGGGGGACGGCGGGTGGCACCACCGCCTTGGCACCGGGGAGGCCATCGTGGATGGGGGTCAGGGGGTAGGCGCCGTCAGAGCCGTGGGCCACTGGCCAGGGCTCCCCGTCCCCTTTCTGCCCGTTAACCGGCCCGAAGGCTCCATCCCCGTAGCTGCTCAGCGCCGGGCGCTCGTAGGGTGCCTCCAGCACCCCCGAGTACTTCTCGGCGTACCTCTTGAGGAGGTTGGAGGCGGTGAGCGCAGAGATGTCGTCGTTGGCCCAGGCGTAGTTGAAGCGCTGGCGGGTGCTGGGGTAGAGCTCGGACTTGTGGGCTGGCGAGGAGGTGGTGGACGAGACATCGAGGTGCTGCTCCGGCCACTGGTTCAGGGACTGGGCATGCTCTGGTGACCAGTGCATCTTCGACAGACCTGCGGGGACAGCATCATGCCAGGTGAGAACAGCGAAAGAGGGGTGAGCACCGCTCTGCGCTGAGCATCTCCGACACCCACCACGCCGCCCTGCTCGGTCACCTCCATCCCTGGAAGATTTTCAAGGTGGCATCAATACAGGGACATGGTTTAGTGGTGGCCTTGGTAGTGCTGGGTTAGTGGTTGGTCATGGCCAACCTAAACGATTCTACGTGGAAATGTGCAGAAGATGTAAGATGGTGAGATTCTTATGGAGGAAACAGAAATTAAGTCACGATTGGGTCTTAAAGGTCATTACCAAGGTAAATGATTGTACGTGGAAATGTGTTGATGACGTATGATGACGAGATTCTTATGGAGAAAACAGAAATTAAGGCACGATTGGGTCTTAAAGGTCATTGCCAACCTAAACGATTCTACGTGGAAATGTGCAGAAGACATAAGATGGTAAGACTCTTACGGAGAAAACAGAAATTAAGTCACAATTAGGTCTTAAAGGTCTTTGCCAACCTAAACGATTCTACATGGAAATGTGTTGATGACATAAGATGGTGAGACTCTTATGGAGGAAACAGAAATTAAGTCACGGTTGGGTCTTAAAGGTCATTACCAAGCTAAACAATTCTGCGTGGAAATGTGTTGATGACGTAAGATGATGAGATTCTTATGGAGGAAACAAAAATTAAGGCACGATTGGGTCTTAAAGGTCATTAGGTCTTAAAGGTCATTGCCAACCTAAATGATTCTACGTGGAAATGTGTTGATGATGAAAGATGCTGAGATTCTTATGGAGAAAACAGAAATTAAGTCACAATTAGGTCTTAAAGGTCATTGCCAACCTAAACGATTCTACGTGTAAATGTGCAGAAGACGTAAGATGGTGAGATTCTTAGGGAGGAAACAGTAATTAGGTTATGATTCAGGTGTATAAAAGAGCAAACCGAATTGGTTCCATCACTGAAGCTGAAAGAGGGTAGATTTAAATGAGATTTGAGGAAGAAATTCCATACTGCGAGGACGGCGAGGCGCTGGCACAGGGTGCCCAGGGAAGCTGTGGGTGCCCCAGCCCTGGAAGGGTTCAAGGTCAGGTTGGACACTTGGAGCACCCTGGGCTGGTGGGAGGTGGCCCCACGGCAGGGGATTGGAACAAGATGGTCTTTAAGGTCCCTTCCAACCCAACCCATTCCATGACGACCAGGCTGCACCTCCTGACTGCGCACACATGCTCTCCGTTATGCTCACGCTCGCAATTTTCCATGCAAAACCCCCCTTGACCACCACCAGTGCAAAAAAGAAACAAAAAAAAAACCAGCGACCACTTCAGGGAAGCCAGCCAGCTCAACTTTGGATGGTCACTTCATCCAACAGAATAAAATATTCCACTTCTCAAACCACGGCACATCCAGGCGATCCAAACACTGCAGCCCCCTTGTCAGACACGCATCGGCACACATCGCCGGAGGGCAACGCTGCCCTGAGATGCCCCACCTGGAGCTGAGTATAATATTATAATTAAAATATTATGATTATAATGCATGGAATATTAAGAGAATATTAATAGTGTGTAGCCAGTGGCTGGGGGGAGCTGCCCTTCCCCCCGGAGCCTTTCCCGGGACCCCTTCGCTCACCCTAGCATCGCTGCCGGTACCCATGGGCTGTGCCTGGCCCCACCAAAACAATTTCTCCGGCCAAGGGGAAGACAAAACCACCACAGCCATGCCCAGAGCCACCCCTGCAGCAGGGGAGAAATGCATCCTGGGGGGCTCTGCAGGACCTGCCGGGGGTCCCCATGGTCCCTGCATCCCTGTCACCCCATCCTGCGCATCACGGGGACGCTGAGGTTGGCGTCACCCTCTCTTGCTCCAGCCCCCAGATGCCAGCAGCACCCGCAGAGGGGGGTGGCAGTGTCCCCCATCACCACCCCCAGACGGTTACCCCCCCGGTGCCCCCCTCCCCCCCCCCCAACCTTTACGCCCCACGCCTCGGGGGACAGCTAAAGTAGGAGCCAGGAGGGGACCTCGTGCAGCATTCGCTCGCCTCTCTCAGCCTTTAAGCCACTTTGTGCCCGCAGCACAATTAGATTACTTAATGCTTTAATTGACTTATACGGCATTTGTCCTTCCACTTGGGCTATCAAACTTACACAAGAGGATTGAAATGGTGGCTTTGCCTGGCTTTATCCGGCATCTTCCCTGCATTTACTGGCCATTATTAAAGTGCTCCCGATAGATAAACGCTCCGACCGCCTGCGGGAAAGGGGCCCTTTTTAACCCCCACAAAGGCGGACGCTGCCCCATCAACCTGAGCTCCTGCCGCGGATTTTTCCGGAGCCGAACGCGGGGTCTGGCTGGGGATGAAGGGATGGAGGGGGTCCTTCCCTCTGCCCGCCAGCAAAACCCACCGGGAAGCTATTAAAGGGAAAAATGAGGGTTTGGATGATGTTTGGATGGCTCTGTGAGGAATAAGACTTTTTTTAAAACTTTTTTTTTTTTAAGGAATTAAAGCACCGGGAGTTTCCATCCTCGCTCAGTGGGTGCAGATCACCATGTGGTAGCGCACGGTGCTGACCACAGCTGCTTCTGCCCCCCCCCAAAAAAATACAGACTGTAAATAGCCGGGACTTTGGGGGAGGAGGAAAGGGGCTTGGGATGCACTGGGGAGGTGGCTGGTGGCTCCAGCATCCTCCGTGGCAGGAATGAGGTGCCACCACCACGACCAGCAAATCCCAGTGGCATTTCCAGGCGGTTTCTTCTGCCCTTGACGGTGGCACGGACACCCTCACCCATCCCTCCTGGAGAAGGGAGGCCCCACAGCCCACGTGTCTCTCCATCCATCAGCTCCTCCAAGGCAGCATCAGGCAGGACACCACCTGAGGACCACCCACCCCAAGGACAGGCACAACCCCCCCGCAGGGACGGCGGTGTGGCAGGGATCCCTCCCAACACCTAACCCCGTTGTCCCATGCCAGCTAAACCTGGTGGCCACAGCTGAGCCCGGTGATGGGAATTGCTTCGTTACGAGCCAACGCCACGGTGCGCGGCTGGAAACCCACCACCACGACACCGGTTCCCCCAGCCCCCCAACGGCGAAGCCGCTGCCAGAAGAGGGGCAGGGGGCACACGCGTGGGCACAGGTTTGTTGCCACCAAAGCGAACCCCAGCCCCAAAGGGGCGAGAAACCAACCCAACCCGCCTCCATCCCACCCCTTGAAAGATGTGATGCGTCGGGGAGAAGAAAAGCCAACCCCCCCCCCCCCCCCCGAAAGCCTGGTTGCACCCTGGAAAACCGGGCGGAGGGGGGAGGGAGAAGTTGTCAGGGGGTTGAAACGGGACATGAATGAGGCGGCGGAGCGGGACAGATGTTTCAATGCTCCCCTTGGCAGTGTGAGAAAATTACTGTCCAGTGACCAAATGGCCGGGCTGGTTCCCACCCTCGCTGCTGCCCATTATCCCCAGCACAAGACAAAGGCGGGCAGGGGGGGCTGGGCAGGGGAGAATCCTATTGTTCCCGCCCGCCCTAATTATGGAAATCTTGTTAATCTATTCAGCAGCGACTCTGAACTGGGCTTTTGTTCGGGGGCTTTTTAGCGGGGCGCACCGCCGAGGGTGTCCAACGGTTCGGCGTTGGGGATGGGGTGCACCCCCTCCTGCCACCACCCCCCCCCCCTCCCCTCCAGGAAAAGCTCTGGGACGAGGGATTTCAGGCCAAGTCATGAGGCTGCAGGGATGCGGGGCTGCCCCCAGCAGCATCCCGACGCGGGTCGCCTTTGTTGGAGCACGACTCTATCACCCCCCAGCCCCCCCGTACCGCCTATGCACGCAGGCATGTACATGTATTTTACAAGCTCATGTCCCGGCCCGATGCATACGCACATGTCGCTAATGCGGGTGCCAAAAAATTCACGGCAAAACCCACGCGGGCGAATAGAGAGATGGCCCACAGGCAGCATACGCTGATGGCTGCAGCGATCCAGCGATCCCTAAGGGGATCACGGAAGGGTCTGGATGGATTCGGAGGGCAAAAAACGGAGGGGGAGCGTGCCAGAGCAAACACGTTCAAGCTGAGGATGCGCTAAACCCGAGGTTTCAATCCAGCCAAGCACCCGCGCCCTGGGAAGGGGGAGCAGACCCACGGGTCACTCCGGAGGGAGCGATCTGCAGCCCCATGGTGCGAGTGCTGGATGTGTCGTGATATCCCCTGGGAGAACCCAGCAGCATCATCCCAGCACTCGGAGAACTCAGCAGCAGCATCCCAGCCCTTGGAGAGCCAAGCAAGAGCATCCCAGCCCTGGGAGAGCCCAGCAGCATCATCCCAGCACTCGGAGAGCCCAGCAGCATCCCAGCCGTTGGAGAGCCCAAGCAGCATCATCCCAGCCCTGGGGAAAGCCCAGCAGCAGCATCCCAGCCCTGGGAGAGCCCAAGCAGCAGCATCCCAGCCCTGGGGAGAGCCCAGCAGCATCATCCCAGCACTCGGAGGGCCCAGCAGCATCCCAGCCGTTGGAGAGCCCAAGCAGCAGCATCCCAGCCCTGGGGAAAGCCCAGCAGCAGCATCCCAGCCCTGGGAGAGCCCAAGCAGCAGCATCCCAGCCCTGGGGAGAGCCCAGCAGCATCATCCCAGCACTCGGAGAGCCCAGCAGCATCCCAGCCGTTGGAGAGCCCAAGCAGCATCATCCCAGCCCTGGGGAAAGCCCAGCAGCAGCATCCCAGCCCTGGGAGAGCCCAAGCAGCAGCATCCCAGCCCTGGGGAAAGCCCAGCAGCAGCATCCCAGCCCTGGGGAGGGAGCAGCCGCTGCCGCCCTTCGGCTCCCAGTGCAGGACCAAGCCACCACCACCATGCTTTGCTCCTACCGCCGCTGTCTTGCTGGTTTAAACGCTGACGGCTCCTTTTTCTGCAGAGCTGTCAGCTGGGAGGATTTATGCTTTTTTCAAAAGACGTTGAGCTGTTTCATTATCCCTGCAATTACCCGCAGCAGCGCAGCTTTATGCGATCGGCTTCCCAGGCAGGGAGAGGTGTCCCGGTTCCCGGCTCTGCCTAAATTCCCAGGATTTGAATTCTCTGAGGCGCAAACTTTGAGCCAAGAAAGAGCAAACCTGGATGGGGAGAGTCTCCTCTCACAGCTCAGCCTTCCCCCAGCGGTCCCCACAGCCCTGCTACCACGGATTTCCCACATCAGGGATGCGCGTGATGGATCTTCCCTTCTGGACTTTGCTACCAGCACCCGACCAGGTCCAGACAAGCCCCCCAAACTGAGCACCCACGGCACAAATGCAGCCTCACATCTGTGCAACAAGTCCTGTGCCTGCTGCAACCAGACTTGCAGCACCCAGAGGTGTCTGTACCCCTGCAGAGGTGCTCCAGCTCCCGCAGCAGCCTCAGCAACATCGTCAAAGCTAAAGAACACAGCAGCAGCATCTCAGCCCTGGGAGAGCCCAGCAAGAGCATCCCAGCACTCGGAGAACTCAGCAGCAGCATCCCAGCCCTGGGAGAGCCCAGCAAGAGCATCCCAGCACTCGGAGAACTCAGCAGCAGCATCCCAGCCGTTGGAGAGCCCAGCAGCAGCATCCCAGCACTCGGAGAGCCCAGCAGCATCATCCCAGTCCTTAGAGAGCCCAGCAGCATCATCCCAGCCCTGGCAGAGCCCAGCAGCAGCATCCCAGCCCTGGGGAGAGCCCAGCAGCAGCATCCCAGCCCTTGGAGAATCCAGCAGTAGCATCCCAGCCCTTGGAAAGCCCAGCAGCAGCTTTCCAAGGAAAGCTAGGAAAAAGAAGCTAGGGAAAAAAAAATGCAGGAGAGAGGAGACTTACCCAAGTCTGCCCAGCCAATGGGAGGCAGAGGGAATGACTATTTCTTCTTTTAAATGAGGCATTTCCTGACAATCTTTTCGGTTTCTGCTGCCAGGAGCTCGTCCTGGGCTGGGGTTCGTCCCTGCCTCCTAAGAGCAGCATAGGCGAAGTGCAACGGCATTACCACGAGCCAAACCACAGCCATAAATCAGAATTATGACCCATGCAGATACTGCACTTACACTCACGGTGGACCCCAGGCACGCGGCCGCCGTTCTGAAATGCTTCGGCGTCAA
The DNA here is from genome assembly GCF_015220075.1 of Falco rusticolus. NCBI lineage: Eukaryota > Metazoa > Chordata > Aves > Falconiformes > Falconidae > Falco > Falco rusticolus. Next base: position 4,513,376 of record NC_051205.1, on the reverse strand, counting down.
TGCTGCAGGTTACAGCAACGTTTCTGCGCCTTGGTAAAGGCATTGAAGCTCGATCCCAGTCCCCTCCAGTAAATCCCTACGTGGCGGGTCCAGCACCGGGAAAACAGCCCAGCAGGGATTTACACCGGTGGCAGAATTGGTCCCCAAGCCAGCCCCAGGGCAGGGGGAGCACAAAGCGACGCTGAGACGCGACGGGACCCAAAAGCAACCCCTGGCAGCCTGTGCAAAAAGTGGGGAGGGGGTAAACCCCCCAGCCCTCCCCCACGAGCCGAGGCCGGGCAGCTGATTTTTCAGCAAGTTGCCGGAGCGCAAACATCAGGTTTTCCAAGGTGAATTTGGGTTGGTTGGCAAATCCATCGGGGAGCTGCATTTCTTTGTCCGCCACATTCCCCGTCCACTCCTAACCGGTGCCGACAAAGCCAAGGATGGTATTGCAATCAGAGCAGGGTCAATGTACAGATGTTAAAAGGATTTAGGCTAACTCCCACCCTGCCCTCTCTCCCCATCCCCCAGGAGAAACAGCCTTCAGCCCCGGCCGGCGCGAGCCAAAGGCTCCAGCATCCGTGCTGTCCACTCATATATCAAGTGCAGAGCAGCTGGACACCAGCACAAACCGGGAATGACCAACGGGCCATCGCCCATCTGTGCTGCTCCAGAAAAAAAAAAAAAAAAAAAAAAATTAAAAAAAAAAAAACAAACATCTGTGCATTGCTCCGGCAAATGAAAAATTAATACGGATCCGCTCAGGCTGGCAGCAGCTGAGCATCACCCATCTGTCACGGCGAGAGGAGAAATTCGCCGCTCCGTGTCACCTGGAGGAAACACTACACGGCGCCGTGGGCTGGGAATCCCCAGGTCGAGGGGATACGGTGATAAAATCCAGCTATCATTAAGAGCGACCCGATGCAATTAGTGGATTCGAGGAATTTTGCTCCACCTTTCAATATAAGAAGGATGGGAGAAAAAGAAGCGATAAAAGGCAAAAAAAAGTGGGGAAAAAATCAGCTTTCAGCTTCCATGTAAAAAGGATGGGAGAAAAAGAAGCAATAAAAGGCAAAAAAACGTGGGGAAAAGTCAGCTTTCAGCTTCTATGTAAGAAGGACGGGGAAAAAGAAGCGATAAAATGCAAAAAAAAGTGGGGAAAAGTCAGCTTTCAGCTTCCATGTAAGAAGGATGGGAGAAAAAGAAGCAATAAAAGGCAGAAAAGTGGGGGAAAAGTCAGCTTTCGGCTTCCATGTAAGAAGGATGGGAGAAAAAGAAGCAATAAAAAGCAAAAAAAAAGTGGGGAAAAGTCAGCTTTCAGCTTCCGTGTAAGAAGGACGGGAGAAAAAGAAGCAATAAAAGGCAAAAAAAAAGTGGGGAAAAAATCAGCTTCCATGTAAGAAGGATGGGAGAAAAAGAAGCAATAAAAGGCAAAAAAGTGGGGAAAAAATCAGCTTCTATTTTTATATTTATATTTTTCTTAACATCACTCGTCTCCAAGTCTCATGGACCACTGAGATCCGGGCTTCAGCCTCGCACCACCCCCAGGAACACGGGACAAAACTGCTGAACTCTTTGGGTCTAGAAGCCACTGCAAGGTGGGGCTGGCTCAACCCTCCCTGCTCCTGCCACACCACCGGCATGCTCCTCCCCGTGCTTCCAAGATGAAAATTAATTACGAAGGCTTAATTATCGCATTGCTCCATCACGTGTTGCCCGCTGTGTGCCATAGGTGTGCTTCAGCACGTGCCAAACCCAGCTCCTTCCAACAGCGTTCCCACTCCCACGCCATCGTTTCTCCTCCGGTAGATGTTCTCCTGCCCTGGAACCATCTCGTCTGTTGTAGGACGTTCCCTGGGGTGACGTTCCAGCTGTGATCCCCACCAGACGGCTGCTTGAAGGAGGGTTCTCGAGTAGGAAGGAGGGTTTTAGCATGAGCATCACTGAAGCATTCAGGTCAACTCAGGGCAGATGCTCAAGGTGCAGGAGAAAGTTCAGCGTGCCCCACAGACGGGTGCCACGGCCCATGGGTGCTCCTCAGGTCCCTGTTGGGACTGAAGCCCTTCACTGAAATGCCGTTCCTTGATGCCAGACCAGCTCCCCGGGGCCGGGGTCGGACCCAGCCCATTTTTGGAGGATTACGTTAAAGAGGAAAATCCATTTCTCATCAGCAGAACCATTTTCCCAAACAGACGTGGCCCCATGACAAGGTCAGGCGGTCAAACGGACCCAATTTACATACAATCTGCATCATAACGGCCAAGCCAGCGAGGGTGGGTGGCGAGTGCATCCTGAAGCTCCTGGTCCCACCACCCGGTCCCAGGTGGGACTTTGCCCCTGACCCACGGCCAGGCTGGAGGACACGGCGAGGCAAGAACGTTGCTTCTCCCATCGGGGCTGTAAGTCTGCGCTTGGCTTGGATGTGGCTGTGGCCGTCTCCTCCTCAAGCCCATCTAGAAACGTGCCATGGGAGACCACCTGCGGAGATTGCGGTTGCATGGATGCGTATTCACGTGGTCCACAGAGGGATGCAGAAGAAGAGGCTGAAGGTGTCTTTATAGCATCTCCATCCTCCACGGAAGCCACTTAGCCAAGGGCATGCTGTCAGCAGATGGAAGCTGCTCTGCAAAGCTCATTCTCACCTCGCTCCATTCAAAACCACTTACTGAAACCCACCAGGACCACCCCCCCATCCCCCCCGAGAGGGACCGACCCCACCTGCATCTGCAGAAGGAGGATCTGGGGGGGGGGGGGGGGGGGGGGCACGCTCTTGTGCTGACCCCCACCAGATCCGAGCTGGTGGAGGGGCGCCCGGTGATGCTGTGCCGTAGGGGGGGGGGGGTGGGATGCCTGGAGGATACAACCTCTGGGAGCCGAGCTACAGCAGCATGAGAAGCAGCAAAGCCGAAGCATTACGGAGAAGGACACGGAGCCTGGCCACCACGGTGTGGTCAGCACCCAGCACTGTGCACACCTGGGGCAGACCCAGCGGGTGAGGGGGGGGTCTCGGAACCCCGATATACACACGAACCCCCAAAAAAGGCTGAAAACAATTTGAAACGACTTATTTTTCCAAGAATAGAATTCCAATTCCATAGAATCATGGAATGGGTTGGGTTGGAAGGGACTTTAAGGACCATCTCGTTCCAACCCTACTGCCATGGGGACACCTTCAGGGTGCTCCCAGCCCCATCCAACCTGACCTTGAACCCTTCCAGGGCTGTGGCATCCGCAGCTTCTCCAGCCAACATCTTCCAGTGCCTCGCCATCCTCGTAGTAAAGAATTTCTTCCTTATATCTCATTTAAATCTACCCTTTTTTAGTTTTGAGCCATCACCCCTTGCCCTATCACCCCCAGACCCCTGTAAGAAGCCCCTCTCCAGCTTTCTTGTCAGCCCCTTTAGGTACTGGAAGCTGCTCTAAGTTCTCCCCGGAGCCTCCTCCAGGTTGACCACCCCCAACGACAGCATCGCCATCACATTTCCCCTTCCACAAGTACTTGGCTGAAGGTTGTTAAATGCAGGAGATGCTCTGCAGCTCGGGAAGGGGCCCAGGGACCCCCCAGCCCTCTCCTCCCCGGGGTGTTTATCCCGATAAAGCTCCAATAATGAACTCCCCCGGGGGCAAAAGCCGAGGCAGGAGCCACCAGCCCCTGGTAGATCTTCTCCAATATCTGCCCCTGGGTTGGGGTCAGTGCCGGGGGGTCTACGGCCACAGGAACCAGGCTGCAGCGGGGAGATAATTTACCCCAGGCACTAGACCCTGTCCGTAACGGCAGCAGCAACGCTCCAGCTCATCTCCTTCACGGAACGAATCAATCTTAATTAACTCTAATTCTGGGGAGCCTCCCAGCCCTATCCAGCATCGCACAACGCGGTTGTATTTTCCGCCTGGGTGCCCTGCCGGGCAGCGCACTCCGCGGGGAATTGAGGAAGAACTCCTCCTCTCCTTCGTTTCTGCGTCCTCATCGCATCGTCTGCGGGATGACGCCCCCCATCCCCATCCCCTGTGGACCACCGTCCCGTCCCCCGCTGGAGCTGGGCTGGGGGAGGCCTCTCTCTCAGTGGCTTTTGTTTTCACAAGCCTTTTGACTCACGGATTCTTTTTTTAAACACCGCCTCAGCAGCCTGAAAAGCCCAGCTCCCTCCCGCACTCCATTCACTAATGGATTTTCCAGAAGTTCCCTTTTTTTTTTTTTTTTTGGGGGGGGTGGGGGGGCTTCTTTCTTCGCTGATGCTGCTGCCCTGCATCCCGGCTACAGCTCCCCTCTGCCCCACGGATGGATTCTGACTTTGGGGACCACGCTGGGAGCAGCCACCCCGACGGCTCCCACCCCCCCGCATCCTGGGAGCTGGCACGGATAGGCGGCAATTACAAGCCAACGCTAATTAGATAGCATTACATCGCCTCAACCTGCCGCCACAGGGTTGTTGCTCCCCCCAAAAATAAAGGTTAAAGAATAATAAAGTGATCGCTGGGAAATCGGGGAGAAGTTTGGTGCCGGGCTGGCTCGGTGCAAGAGCGTATCGATTGGGGCAGCGCCGCTCCTGTCTCCTCGAGCTAATCCTACGGCAGAAATAATTCATTTTCCTTCCTTTTCAGCAGCCACTCATTAAAAAGTAATCACCTTGTAGGAGGAGGATATGAACAGCCCAAGGTCAGATCTGTAATGACGTTATTTCTGGAGCGCATACCTGGCCCCAGCCCTGCCAGCAGCTTCGGCCCCACCACAGCTGGGCTCTGCCCCGCTGCTCGGGTTGGTGGCGATTAAGATGCAAATGGAAATATCTCTAAATTAGCAGATAGTCACTTCTGTGAGCGCTGCCCACCAGCATCCGCGGCCAGGCAGCCAGGTCCTGCTGCAGGGATGCTGCTCTCATGGACCCCCAGGCATCCGCAACACTTGAGGTGGAAAATAGGAACAACGCTTCCAACGGGATCTTTGAAATCTCAGTTTTGGGTGGCATCTCCAATAAACGGCCAAATCTCCGGCTCCTGATGTCTTTTTCTGCTGCCAGTCCTTTGCTGCAGCCGCTAAACCCCATTTTTCTAAGAGCACGGCGCTGCAAAGCGCAATATAAAGAAGTGGCACCAGTGGCACAAGCAGAGCTGGGAACGCGGCACCTCGGGGTGCCATAAACCCACCCCGGGCACAACGCGCCCATCGTTGATCCCGATTCCCATGGGGAATTCCCACGGGGTGAGGAGGGCAAGCACAGGCTCAGCACCATCGCCCCAGGAGCCACCCCCCCAGCCCAGCAAAGCCCAACCTGCTCGCGGCACCTCGGCGTTTCGGCAGATTTACGTTTGCCACACGTGGCCTGATCCAGCCTTTGGAGGGAGGAGGTGATGCTCTGGCAAGCGCAGGGCTGGGACACCGCTGCTCCCAGGGATTTGGTAATTCCAGATGCCAGAAGGGCTGGGAAAATAAAACCCTACACCAAAACCCTGCCCAGTGGCATCCTCGGTGGGGATGCTGCCGCATGCACAGCTCTCCACGGGGGGCTGGGGACCCCGGCGTGTCCCCCCGACGCCACACGGTGCCGGCACGTGGGACACCCCCAGCAGGACGAGCTGCCCACCCAAGGCAGGGGATGCGCAGGATAAACCCTTCAAAAGACACTCAACCTCTCTAACCTCCCGCGCGCAGCACAGCCTCGCAGCGCATCACCCCTGGCCTTTAATTACACATTTCTGCAGCCATTAGTCCTCTCGCCATCAATTACACCCACATTATCCCGCTCCGGGAGGCAGCACGACATGGGGAGTGGAGTCAAGTGCTTTGCAGGCTCTTCCCAAAGGAAAGAGCTTCCGATGGGGAAGGTCCCTCCGCCGCGACAGAGCCGTGGCAGCAGACAAAGCCACCCGGCAGCCGGTGCCGCTGCTCTTCAGAGCCCTAAAGCAACGCCAAGATTAATCACAGCGAAAGGACCGGGGCTCTGGTGTCCCCCGGTGCCACGAGTCCCCTCCGGCTCGCCGTGGCCGCTGCACCTCTCATCTATTGACACAGCCAAGGCTTTGTGAAGAGCAAGCTCCTCCACCGAATGCGGCCGGGGCAGGGAAAGGGGTACTTATTCCGCTATTATTCAGCTTTTTTTTTTTTAGGCAAGACAAGTGTGGGTTAAAGCGCAATTTGTCTTGACATTCATTTTTGCTTTCTCGGAGGAAAAAAAAAAAAAAGTGGCTCTGCTCTTGAGGAGGTGCTGGGTTGGGCTGGGATAGAGTTAATTTTCTTCCTAGTGGCTACAGCAGGGCTGGTTTGGATTTGTGCTGGAGCCAGCGTTGATCATTCAGGGATGTTTTCGTTACTCTGACACGGAGCCAAGGGCTCTTCTGCTCCTCACCCCACCAGCGAGCAGGCTGGGGGGCACTGGGAGCTGGGGGCACGCAGCTGGGGCAGCTGAGCCGGTGACCACCGGGATATCCCCCAGTGACCACCGCGATATCCCCTGGTGACCACCGCGATATCCCACTGTCACGCTCAGCACGTGGAGCTGGGGGGAGGAGGAGGAGGAGGAAGGGGGGGACATTCACCGTGGTGGCTTCCCCAGGAAGCGTCACGGGTGACGAAGCCCTGCCCTGCTGGGATGGCTGAGCCCCTGCCTGCGGTGGGGAGCTGGGAAGGAATTCCCTGGTTTGCTTTACCTCCTAAACTGTCTTCAGCTCAGCCCAGGAGTTTTCTCGCTTTTATTCTTTCGATTCTCTCCCCCATCCCGTGGTGGGGAGTGGGCGAGCGGCTGTGTGGGGCTGAGTTGCTGGCTGGGGTTAAACCATGACAGAGGGAAAATACTCGCCTGGGTACCACACCTCACCTGGCTGAGCATCCCACCCGGAAGCGCACCCCAGCATCCCACCCAGCAGCACACCCCAGCATCCCACCTGGCAGCGCACCCCAGCATCCCACCCCAGGTGCACATCCCAGCACCCCCCCAGCAGTGCACCCCAGCATCCTGCCCTGGCAACACACCCCAGCATCCCACCCAGCAGAGCACCCCAGCATCTTGTCCTGGGAGCACACCCCAGCATCCCACCCAGCTGAGCACCCCAGCATCCCACCTGGGAATGCACCCCAGCATCTGTTCCTGGGAGCACCCCCCAGCATCTTCTGGGAACACCCCCAGCATCCCACCTGGCAGAGCACCCCAGCATCTTGTCCTGGCAGAGCACCCCCCAGCATCCAACCTGGGAGTGTACCCCAGCATCTTCTGGGAGCTCACCCCAGCATCCTGCCCTGGGAACACATCCCAGCATCCTACCTGGCAGAGCACCCCAGAATCTTCTGGGAACACCCCCCAGCATCCCACCTGGCAGAGCACCCCAGCATCTTGTTCTGGGAGCGCACCCCAGCATCCCACCCGGCAGAGCAACCCAGCATCCCACCTGGGACCACACCCTAGCATCCTGCCCTGAGAGCACCCCCCAGCATCCCACCCAGCAGCACACCCCTGCATCTTCTAGGAACACCCCCCAGCATCCCACCCAGCAGCACACCCCTGCATCTTGTCCTGGCAGAGCACCCCAGCACCCCCCCCAGCAGCATCCCCCACCATCCCAGTCCAGGGCGGGGGACTCCGGGCCCCCCCACCCCGCAGGCCACGATGGCACTGCTGGCATTACACAAACACACCTGGGTTTTCCACCACCGAGTTGCCTGCCCTGGGGAGAACGAAGTTGCATCCTGCCCTGTGCTCAGCTCCAAGCCCTCAGCACCCGCGAGGCCTTGGCTGGGTTTATTAGGGCCCCCATAAAGATCAGGGGTTGCTGATAAGCGACCCCAGGCATGCACCACCGGCGGAAAAATTGTGCTAGCGATCTGTACAATTTAACCAACATTAACTTCAGCTGATGACAGGCCACAAGGCCAGCCGAGAGATTTTACAACACCCTCGTTACACAGCAAAATAAACTTTGCTGCGGAGCGCCGGCACTGCCTTTCAGCTCTTGCTCCCATTTGAGACCCCAGCCCAGAGCTGCCGAGGCACCGCCAGCCCCCAGCAGCTCCGCGCGTGCAGCAGCATCCTCTGCACATTGACACTTGGGGTTCAGGGAGCAGAAAAAGCTCCAGGATTCTGCTCAGGGCTCAGCAGCACCAGGGAGAAAAGGGGGGAGGGTCCTTCTCACCACCCCACAAGCCGAGTCCAAAGGAAAAACCAACAGGAAAATACAACAGAAGGAATCCCGGCAACAAACTCGTGGCAGTGGGACCTTGCAAAGGGGATAAACTGGTTTTCAGAACTGGGAATTGTCAGGGCTGGCACTGGGAAGAACTGGTTTATCCCCTGTTTGGCTGCTGATCCAGCAATGGGAATTTTCCTGCTTAACGCTAAGGAAATCTGGATTAATCCCAACAGCTCCCTTCGATCAGGGGCTGGGTGCCACCATTGGCACGTGTGTCCCCTGGGTGAGAGGGTGGACACCTGATGACACACAGAGCGACTGCGCAGCAGCAGCACCAGCGGCACCTGCGGCACCAATGATCTTCCTGGAGCCAGAGCATCCCAGAACTGCCAAACACGTGCATCACCCAGCACACCCCCTCCACATCCCAAAAGGAAGAAAAAAACATCTTTATTTTGCAAAAAATCTGCAAGAGAAGAACTTGCCCCAGCGGAGCGGAGGAAGGGAGCGTGCCAAACAAATGAGATGCTCGGAGCCCTGAGCCTCAAGCTTTTCCTACACGCTGCAAAATTCCAGCTGACATTTGGCCAGATGTGACGGGATCTGCCCCGGGATGACAAAAGGAGCCTCCCCGCCTGCCCCTGTCAAACGGCAAAGCTCCGCTTCCAGCCATGTCATCACTGGAGCTCAAAAAATATAACTGAAAAGTGTTTACAACGGCATAAACACAAGGGTCAGTGTCGCGCAAGGGTCACTATCGCTTCTCTAGATGCATTAATGTCATCTGCGGGGAAATTCCCTTTAGGAATCCTGGCTCAAAGCCGGGGCTCCCGCATCTGCGGCTTTAAACCATGGATTGAGGGATTTCTTCATCCCGACACACTAACCTGCCTCCTTCCAGCTGCAGGGATGAAAGCAGGGAGATGCTGAACCCCCAAACTGTTGGAAAAGCAGAAGGAGAAGGGGAGAAAGGAGAATATTTGGCTGTTTGCGGAAAAATCTGGAGGTGGCATTTCGACCCTCGGGAAGATCTCCTCGACTAGGAGGATGCAAAATTAATTCACACGAATCAAGCCCGCAGCATCCGCAAATGCCAACGGCACGCGCTCCCAGACTCCTTCCAGGAATTTATTTTTTTTTAATGATGCCAGGGATGCTGTTGTTACAGAGGTGACGATGCGCCATGCAGAATCGTTTTATTCCTTCTAATCCACCGGCGCTGTCGCAGGATGCGATACCGGCTTTAGAGGCGAATGCTCCCAGCGGCTTTTGTGTTTACCTTTTCCGAGGGGAAAGGAGGAGGTGAATTAAGTGACCCAACGGCCACTCCCTTGGCCTAAGGTTAGGCCCTCACATCTGTATTGGGGCAACCAAAATAACAGCTTTTTCTATGGGTTGGGGGTTTCCCTCCCAGTGGCTACTGAAATCCCTGGGAGCAGAGGATGGATGCTGAAAACTTTCAGCCCGTTTATCAGGTGGCTCGATACCGCCCTGGGAGCAGCCTGAAGGAGGGATTTGGGAAAAACACAGCCCCTGCTTGTATCAGTCCGTACAAAAGACGGGACCATCGCCCGGCCATCCACCCCCTCCCCAACTAAAGGCGAACGGAGCCTTGGCGGGGGGAAGCCCGTTGCTGACCAGGGCTCTGAATCCAGGACGCGCTGCTTGCTTCAACAACTGTTTTCCGTCTTTCCGAGCACGCAGGGAAACCTGCTTTGGAGATTTCTCAACGTTTCTCCCGATGGGGAATTAACTCGGAGGGGATGCGAGAGGAGAGGTTTGGGTTACAGGACCGCGTCAAGCCGGCACCAAACCCAAGATACTGGTAAAGCCCCAAGCCCGGACCCCAGAAAAGAGAAAAAAGTCAGGGGAAAGAGAGGGAGGAGAAAACACCGGCTCCAGATAAGCAATTGTTAACATGATCCATATGGTACACAACTTGCCTTTCTGTTTAACCAAAATGATAATGGCAAAAGGGAAGAATGCGGCGGGGGCTCGGCGGGAGAACAAAGGCAGCTGCGAAACCCTTCCCCGCTCCAGAGAAAACGAATTGTGAGTGGGGAGAGCCCCCGGCTGCTCCTCCCTGGCCCCCGAAACCCACCCGGCTCGCCCCTTCCCCTCCACGAGAGCTTTTACAGCTCCAAAGGGCAGAGCCGGGAGCGAAACCGCAGCTGTCAGCCAGAAAAAAACAAATAAAGAAATAATAAGGGAAAAAAAATAAATCTGACAAGTATTAACGGGGAGGTTTTCGTAATCAATAATCAACTTTAAACATGAGCAGC